>NC_091462.1:49529958-49833306 GCF_027789765.1 Dendropsophus ebraccatus
TGAATAGGACCCTAACAGTGATATTTACTTTTTTTTTTCTTTCACAGCGGCACTAGCTGCGCAGTGCTGAGTGGTTGATATTGCGACTTTCATTAAGCCAAGTTGTAATACCCCATACAACCTGATGACAAAGGTAGTGCTGTTTTTTTAGAAGAAAGCTGATATATATTTTTAAATCCTGGATAACCCATTTAAAAAGCACAACTTCGTTATATGCCAGAACTTTATGTGGAAATACAATGCTGTTAAAAGAAAGTAGCTTCAATACTATATGGAATAGAAGGAATCTATCAGCACTAGAATTCTGCCTCTATATGCTGCAGACATTAAAGTATGAGCTGATCAGTGGTTTCCACTTTAGTTAATCACTGAGCTGTCAGCTATCCAATCTGGAACTTGAAAATAATAATCGGTTATCTGGGCTTGGTTTCATGTAGAACTGAACCTCTCCCATATCAATCATGATCTGTTCACTACAGTGAAGTGATTACACTTAATGAGCAGGCATTCTTCTCCTTGTCATTTTCTTTCCATTATACTCTACCCTATTCTCGTGCCCTACAATATCTCTTTGCACCACATAACTCATATGGATGCCCATGTATTGCCTGTGCAACTAGTTCTCTCACATGTGCTGCCCCCATGACTTCCCTGCCATTTGGAAGGCTTGTTATAGACAGGGCATAATTGTGTCATTTTGTGCAGTTTTGCAGATTAACACCTATTAATGGTGATATATCATCCAACAGATCAACTACTAATCTGTTGGCTACACAACCAAATACTACAGGAGTTGCGGAAACAGCTGAACGTTGCTGTGTGGAGCTCAGCTACATGTGGACAAGCAGGCACAGTGGTCTAAGGCATATATACTGTAAGGGCTGTATTACACAGCCCAAACACCAATGTAAACGAACGCCAATTTTCTAGATTGGAGATACAAAAGGAAAGGGTGCTTCCTACCGTATTAAATTTAAAAAGAAACTCAAGGGTGAGAAGTCTAGATTAAAACCACTCACCTAGTGGAGTTGTGCTATAAAATAGGCACAACTCTATAGTCCCAAGTGCATGCCCCAGTTGGTACACATTACCTTACTAGTTGCTTTGAGATGTCTATTCACTAACTGGTTGGTCTAGTGTGCCAGATGTGGATATGGTGATTACACAAATTTTTAGGGGTGGACAAGGCAGATACCGAAAGACACAAAGACTCGGGTATAAAACGTTTCTTTAAGAAATGGAGACCTTTTATTCTTCCTCACTATGAAGCAAATGAGATACGTGACATTGTACGTCCATTTCAAAATGACAAAGTGGTACTGCACAGAAATGCTGAAAGGCACCTTAGGAGTCCTTCAAATTTCTTAGGTTACATTCTGCCACT
The DNA here is from genome assembly GCF_027789765.1 of Dendropsophus ebraccatus. Taxonomy (NCBI): domain Eukaryota; kingdom Metazoa; phylum Chordata; class Amphibia; order Anura; family Hylidae; genus Dendropsophus; species Dendropsophus ebraccatus. The sequence continues at coordinate 49,531,343 of NC_091462.1, forward strand.
AGTAACTAACGAGGTTCTTAACTTAATAAAAGGACTTTAGCCCTTAGTTAGAAAGGAAAATCTTTATTTTACTGGTATTGCATGTAAGAGATGCAATAATATTACTGTGTTTTAGTTACGGGTAGTCAGAAATTCCAGTTCAGCTGCGACTGTACATTTTGTAGTGTATTATGCGATTTTACATATTCTGCATTTCTTGTATTTGCTGTTTTATTACACATTTTAATAAAAATAAGTTAAAAAAAAATAAAAAAAAATAGGCACAACTACTGTAGGCTTCATAAGAAATGCACCGCAGCCAAGTCAGGGACACCAGTAAAATGGTGTATAGAAATGTAGCAGTAGCGATCCAAACAGAACCAGGACCAAGGATTCCCTCGCTGAATACCCTTTGCAATTTTCACCTGCGCCGATCCCGAGGGGGAATCCTTGGTGCTGGTCCTGTTTGGATCGCTACTACAACAATTTGCTAGATTAGATGACACAATAACGGTGCAGCAACTGGGCAGCTTGCTTTAAAAGCGTAAAATAATGCCGTTTATACATACCTGTCCACGATACCTGGTGATCTCCACGCTTCTGCCCGCAAGCTATGACAATCCCGTCTCGACCAGTAATTGACTAAGCGATCTGTTACTTTAGAGAAAAGATGTGAAGTTCCAACGGCGGCTGCGGGCAGAAATAAGGACGACACCAGGGAGCATGGACGGGTATGTATAAACTTTTATTATTTTACACTTTTAAAGCAAGCTGCCCAGTTGCTGCCCAGTTATTGAGGAGTCTAATAGGTTCAGTAAGAGAACGCCAAACTAACAACTGGCAGTGAACAAAAAATAGTTACATGTTCATATACAATGCTGTTATTTTACATACATGCTGTACATACTGCTTCATTAGTGAGGTGTGAATGCATGATAGGTTGCAGCACAACTTCTCCCATAGGAAGCATGAATAAGGGCCCACAAACGTCACAGATACATGCACATAGATGGTGGCACATTCTGTTTTTTAGAGAAGGATTCCCCTGCATCTGTGCTAGCATGACTGGCACAGGAAAAAAATATCTTCTCTGTATTATTCACATCACTCCCACAGCTAAGGCAGCTGTTAAAGTGACTGTACCCACAAACTGTGCCCCCCAAACCACTTGTACCTTCAGATAGCTGCTTTTACTCCAAGATCTGTCCTGGGGTCCGTTCGGCAGATGATGCAGTTATTGTCCTAAAAACAACTTGCAGCTCTGTGCCAAAGGGCTGTGACCTAGAGTATCTGTGCCCTAGCATTGCACCACCCCTCCGTCCCTCCTCCCCACCCTTCTCATCATTAGGAATGCCACTGGCAGGATTTTTCCTATTCCTCTGCAGTGAGCACTGCACAGGTGCCTAAAAATGTTTTTTTGTTTTTGTTTGCAGAAATCAATAGTCCAGGCGATTTTAAGAAACTTTGTAATTGGGTTTGTTAGGTAAAATATGGCATTATCTGCATTCAAAAAGACTCCCCCCCCCCCCCTTCCTCTTTTCCATTCACTGCAAATTATCAGGAAATTGATTGTGTTTTGTTGCATCAGACATGCCCCTGTCTGTTCTATGAAGAGGGGAGGGGGAGGAGGAAGGAGGGAGGGAGGGAGATTAGTCTGCAGCAGAGAACAAAGGATTACACTACAGGGAGCTGCTGTTGTCCTGTTGTGGTGCCTCATCTCCCTCCACCCCTCCCCTCTCCATAGAGAACAATGAAGACAGGGGGAAGAGCTTCAAACTGCTTTTTCATGATGATAATGCATTTTTTGGCTAATAAACCCATTTACAAAAGTTTCTTAAAAATCGCCTGGACTATTGATTTCTGCAAAAAAAATAAAAATAAATAAACTACAGTGACACCTTAATGATCCAGCCCATGTTCTGTGTGCTCACAGCTGATGAATAGGAGACAATCTGCCTGGAGCATTCCTAATGAGGAGGGCGGGGAGGAGGGACAGAGGTTGTGCCAGCCTAATGCATACACAATCTAGGCCACGGCAGTTTGGCACAGGGCTGTAAGTTTAAAAGTTGTTTTTTTTAGGACAATAACTGATTCACCTGCTGAATGGACCCCAGGACAGATCTTGGATTAAAAACAGTTATCTGAAAGTACAAGTGGTTTGGTGGGTCAGATTGTGGGCACAGAGTCACTTTAAGGTCTTTAAACCCCCACACCACAAAACGAAAATTGTGATCTGGAAAGGCCTCTTGATCGGATATCTGAGAAAGATTAAAATGGAGAACCCTGTAAGTAAAGTGCATCTCACACCTGGTCTGTATTTTAGCAAATAAATGCAATACCCCAGAAACAACAATTCTGGGTCACCTATCCCTATAGCTCAGTGTTGTGCCATTCCTCTGTTATTCTTACTAGAAATGTATGAATCAATAACCAACTGGGCGTTACCAATCAGATGTGCGACACTGTCTGACACAATTCAATCACAGCCGACAGTGCCAGACTGTAAGAACATGTCCCCTACTGCTAACATGGACAAGAAATGGATCTATGCTGGCACAACAGATGGAAGCCGGGTGACAAGGACCATTTGCACTTGTGGGTATACTATTTTGTCTAGCAGCATCATTTTTATACCATTTAAATGCACTGTATAGCCAGTGTCTTCAGCAATATGAAATGCACTATACTATTTATGTTATCCCACCAATAGAGGGCGGTATACATGCATATGACATGTCTTTGCAGTTCACTATGGTGTCCCATTTTTCTGTCCTCCTTCCTCCACGGTCATATTTATAACCAGTTTGTGTTAGTTTCACATTAATAAAATAGCAATTTGTATAATTTTTAATACAAGCAGCACGTTTCTTAACCAGAGGCAGATGAAGTTTAATATCCACAACAAGCCTTGTTTGCGACTTCCTGGTAGTATCAGCATAGGTCTATTTTTTGTGCAAGACGTTGCACTACAATCCTCAATGAATTGATCAGGAAAAGTCTAACATTTTCATTACAGGATCTACCTTTGTAATGCATGGAGAGACTTATGTGTAGTACCTCTAAACTCACTCTCTCTCTGCATACAGAAGTGCATAAAGTATATGACACACACAAAAAGGTTTATAATATCTGCCAAATCAGGCACATATCTTCCCATGTATCAACCAAAGAAAAAATTGTAGAACTAATCTGTGAATAAACATATATATATATATTTTTTTTAAATTCAATAATAAATTACATAATCATCACCATGAGATACACAGAAGTTCAAAACTGGAGAGGGGAATGGATGTCAGTGGGGTATAGGTGACTAAGGACAAATGATAAATAGACAGTATAAAGGGGAACACCCCGTGTAAGGCACAGCTATATATATATATAAATTAGATGACCTCCTGTATGTGCAGGGCCAACACACAGGGCAAACATGTGTGTATAGTGGAACAAAGTAAACCCACTAATCTGGCATCTGGCTCCTGATGAAGTGAGCAAAACGTACGTCGGGCTGTCTGTGCTGGAGAGTGGTAAGATGTCAGTGTGGTAGCTGGTGCTCACCCCCTTCCTTTCTGTGTTTGGCTATTTTATTTCTCACTCCTGTCTATAATTTGGGCTTGTATTTATTGTTTGCTGGGTAGATTAGTGTTTACTTTGTTCCACTATACACACTTGTGTTGGCCCTGCAAATACAGGAGGTCATCTAATCTATAATATATATATATATATATAGAGCTGTGCCTTACACGGGGTGCTCCCCTTTATACTGTTTATTTATCATTTGTCCTTAGTCATATACCCCACTGATATCAATTCCCCCCTCCAGTTTCGTACTTCTGTGTATCACATTGTGATAATTATGTAATTTATTATTGATTTAAATAAAGAAAAATGTTTTATTCACGTATTAGTTCTGCAATTTTTTCTTTGGTTGATATTTAATATTTGAATTGCAAACGTATTGTTTTGTGGCAGACTTTTTTAGGGTTTCTATCTTCCCATGTAATACAGACAGTGATCAAACCGGGGCTGCGCAAATATCGCTAGCGATGTCCATGCAGCCCTGGCTGCACAATTAAGGAGCTGTGTAATAGGCTCGATAATTGTTGAATACGGTCTTTACCAAAAGCCAGACTGCAATGCTCTCCTGGGAAAAACAACTGCTTGTTAGTCACAATTCCCACTAGTGCCCACCCAAAGAAAGTAAAGCGACCACAGATACAGCCAGGTGAAGAGAGAGATAGTAAGAGTGCAAATTACACTGGTGAGTGGCATTTTCTGTGCATGTATGGTGTTAGAATAGTGAAGTGTATTAGTCCACAGTTTTATTTCCATTTCTTATTTATTGGAAGCAACAGAATAAATCATGTCCTTACAATGATTTCCATCCCAATTCTCAAAAAAAAAAAAAAAATGGTAGGCCTCCTGTGGAAAGTCTGCTTTCCTTTCTTTATAATTCTTCTGCTCTTTCAGACTGAAATGTGTCTGCCATCCCCACTGTAAAAGCACTTACTGCTGTCCTCTGGGAAACCCCCAACTAGGTTCCAAGAAAGACCAGATCTGTCCAGCTTGGGGAACACGGCCTCTTATATTGCAACATACGGTCCTGGCGCTTTATGTATTAACAGATACCTGTTTCCTTGTAAGTCGCTTTTTTGTTTTCACTGAGAGGTAGGGACTGTAGAGGGTTTTTTTTACTTCTTCTGACACTGTCCTTACTGACAGGGGATTAGGTTCAGGAATTTACAATGATGAACTTAAGTCCTGTTCCTTTGGAGGAATGTGGATTAAGTGAATTATCCTGTGTTACGTAACAGCTACACAATATATTACCATTTCTTCTTATGAAGCTCTGGCACCTTGTGTGTTGCTGCTTGTATAGGAACATTTTTAGACAGGGTCACAATTATTGAATATTTATAATACAATTTAAAGTTTTTTTTCTGCATGGTTTTTATCACTCAAAATCCTTCCATCAGTAACTTCATTCCTACAATTTATGTCTGGATTTGTTCACCAATTGTTGCCTATAAATGACCATGGACAGATTCTACTTCGTTACAACATGTAATAGTCTAACCTATCCATGTTTGACACCCTACTTTATACATAATTCAGCAATTACAAATGTGACCCCAGGGCCTTATTTCCACATACAAATAAGTAGGCAATTGACACCTCTATTGGATTGTGGTGAGATGTCCTCTGCACATCATTCTTTAGGCATAGATCTAAGTGGCTTGTTGCGCCTTCTCACCTTCCATTCTGACTAGTGAGGCTGAGAAAATGAGGCCATGCTTCTTCATAACCGCTGAGGCATGAGTTCCTGTTTTCATTATCTCAGCGATTTTTCAACAGGTTGATAAGTGCAGATTTTATGCAGCTAAGCACCAGAGTTTTACGGCGGCAGAAGATGTAAAAAGATGCTTATTCAATTTATAGCACCCAGATTTAATGTAATATTTGTGGGCTACATGCAACACAAATACCCAGTATCATAGCAAGGGATAGTAGGTAATTTTAGAGACATTTTGTACTATTACAGGCAATGGCAAAAATATGCAAACTATGTGTCGGATGTAAGTGCCAGTACATGTATCTTGGCTAGAGATGAGCGAATGTACAGTAGGAACTAAGCAAAGCAGGTCATTCCTATGGGGACTCTGCTCATCAGGCTGCAAAGCTTTGAAGTCTGCTCTGCTCCCTGACGCTCCTCCCAGGATGGTGGAAAAGATGGATCCAGTCCTGGGAAACTGGGAGAAGTTTCCCAGGACTGGACCCATCTTTACCAAGCACTTGGTTAGGAGAAATAGGGAGTTGCACAGTTTTCAAAGCCCCGCAGCCTGATTAGAAAAATCCTGATAGGAACAAAGTATATGGCCGTATACTCGCTCATCTCTAATCTTGCCACATAATACAGGTATTTTGCAACTTAAATGCATTGTCTCATCACAGACAACAAATCAGATTCCACATATACAACACAACGATAGAATTCACTCGTTTTGCATGCAAAGTAAATAGAGCACCAAGGGTGAAGTTTTAGCCAGATAATATAACAGTGATGGCATATTCATGAGTTTAGTCATTAGAAACAGAACTCTATTTTCTTTCAGAACTTGACTTGCTATTGAAATATTAAGGCCCAAGAGGGAATACAACAGGAAGAGAGTGGTAAGCTGCACATCAGTATTGGCTTTATGGTCGCAGGTACTAAGACTAATACATTATCACAATGTGTTTCCACTAGAAAAATACTACAGCAAAACGCCATCCGGTGCACAGAGTTTCTGTTTTCTAAACATATTTAGAGACACAAAATGCAGAAGTTTAATGACTATAATCACAGAGAGAATTCATCATATACTGAGAGGTTTTATACAGAACCAGAACCTGTACCTGTGGTGGTATCATATCTAGCACCAGAACCTGTAATTGTGTAATTGTAGCTGTATGATATCTAGCACCAGAACCTGTACCTGTGGCGGTGTTATATCTAGCACCAGGACCTGTACCTGTGGCAGTGTTATATCTAGCACCAGGACCTGTACCTGTTGCAGTGTTATATCTAGCACCAGGACCTGTACCTGTGGCAGTGTTATATCTAGCACCAGGACCTGTGGCAGTGTTATATCTAGCACCAGGACCTGTGGCAGTGTTATATCTAGCACCAGGACCTGTGGCAGTGTTATATCTAGCACCAGGACCTGTGGCAGTGTTATATCTAGCACCAGGACCTGTGGCAGTGTTATATCTAGCACCAGGACCTGTGGCAGTGTTATATCTAGCACCAGGACCTGAGGCGGTGTTATATCTAGCACCAGGACCTGTACCCGTGGCAGTGTAATATCTAGCACCAGAACCTGTACCAGTGGCAGTATTATATCTAGCACCAGAACCTGTACCGGTGGCGGTGTTATATCTATGATGCACAATAAAAAGATACTAAAACTGCAATGTCAAAGCATCTGGAGGCTGGAGGATGTCAATGCATCTGGAGAATTGGATAGAACATAATCTAAACTGCAGAAAGCTATGTCATTTTTAAAACAAAGTTTTCTACTACTCTCCAAAATACAAAAAAAAAACCTCTTACCTTCAGTCATTGCTTTGGTGACGATGCCTAGAAAAAGGGGAAAAAAAAGAAAATCAATTATCACATACTTCTAGATTATTATTCCAACATATTGGTTGGTAACAAATGTTTGATGGCCTGAATTGATAACTGCCCATTCCTGTCATCATAAGGCACGGTTGGAGGTTGGCACTTGCAGCCATAATATGAATGTATTATGCTAGTATGAGCCAAACTTTGTGTCCTTCTGCGCTCTGGTGGCTTCCAGGGAATCCATGTCGTCAAATTCCCAAACAGACAGAGGCTTATAGGCATGCAGTAAAGATGTGATCTATAGCTGCATTTTATCTTTAAAGATCGCTGGACACCCTAGTCTGTATAGAAACATAAATGTGTTCTGTGCCATCGTCATTTTTCCATTGTTCTGCTCCATTGAGTAAAGTGTAAACTGACAACATTGAATGTATCCCAGTGACTTTAAAAGGAGTTCACCAGGTTTTGACAATACAATAAAATGAAAAAACAGACCCAATAAAAGTCACCCATCTCGCACACCAATGTTAGAAATCCTGTGTGACACCAACACATATTGAGGGGGCTGTTAAGACATTAATAGCTTTCTTACAATTTTTTTTGTATTTGGATAGAAGGGCTCAGGAAGGAGGTACATTTAAAGCTAAAATGGGGTACTCTGCAGTCATACTTTACACATTATACACAGGAGAAATAGGCATATGTTCACATCTATGTCACTAGAGCAGAAAAACAAAATGGAGCTTTTGGATGGTATCTGTAGGGGTTTATTTTTTTCTGGTAGTAATTGCTTGACCAACCTACTTCAAAAAATACCCATAGTATCACCGAAAAACTTCTGATATTAGTAGTCATATATCCCAATCCCAGACCCTATTCTTTGTAAGGGACACATTTGTAAGCATGCTTTATAACCTCTGTGACCTGTGCAAAGGTTATTTCACAGGGAGGAGAAGGCCAAGCTGTGAGCTTCATCTTTTGTCTTTGCCATCTACCAGCACAACCTAGTATAGAACACTTTACAACAGCCTCATCTTTTACAGACAGAACAAGAAGTCTACTGTTAGTTTCAAGGTTAGTGGCCAGAATTAGGGATAATCCGAACCTGCCGAGGTTTGGGTTCATATGAACCCGAACTCTGTTCGGACCATCCCTAGCCAGAATGTAAACAGCCAAATTTAAAGATATTATAATATCAATAATAAAATAAAAAATTAGAAAAAGTATGCAATCTCTGCCCCACCATTCTGTCACAAGGTCTCTTCTCTCTACACTTCCTCAAGCTTTAAGCACAAAGTTGCCAGTCCCTTGCAATACATTTTTTCAGCTACTAAACGTATAGCCATAATATTAAACTACACGTGAAGTGACAATACAGTTCAATTGAGGAGGGGGAAAAAAAAAACACGTGTACATGGCCTCACTCTGATAATTTGAGCTATTAGTGTCAGAAGCAACTGCACAGCCAGCCATGTAAAAGGTGCAGCACAGACTTTACAGCAACAAAATATTGTTAGAAAGATCAGAATATATAAAAGATTAGAAAATTTTCATTTAATTAGAAAATTAGTGTCATTTAAATTTTTATTGCCGAAATTAATATTACAAGTGATTCTAAGAAACTAATACGGTTAATTAGGCAAAAAAAGGGTGCATTATCAGGCAAAGCTGTCTTCATTGCAGAGGAGCAAAGTGAAAACGGATTTGCTTAGTCCTATTATAACCTATGGGGGGGTGGGGGGTGTCAAGGGGATGAGAGAGCAGAAAGAGGACAGAGCCAGCCTTTGCAGTTTGAAGACTGTCTGGGCATATAAAATGCTGGATCTATCTGGGAGCTTGGTGAGAGAAGATTGCAGTATGTCTTGTAGAGCCCTTCTTTTCTCCTCTGTTTTCTCACCCCACTCACCTCCTTCCCTCTCCATAGAGCATAATGATTAGAGAAAACCTGCTGGTGTGGGGGAGAAGTAGGAAAATAGCTTTTTGAGTACAGAAGGAACTCTTGCTTAATAAAACCCATTCACCCAACACCTTCTTTGGAAGCTATGTCAAACCTATGTTCCCATGACAATTTTTTCACATATAAACTAAATGGATGTTAAAAGTAGATATACAAACAATAGTTGGAACAGTTGGAACTATTTACATGCCCAGAACTTTCTCTGATGATTGGAGTTCGGAGTAATTTACTATTTATTCTAGACAATCTGCACATGTAATAAAGTACAAAAAAGACACTCTTCCAGAATGCTGTGCAGCACAGTGAGCTGCATTGAACAGGCTAAGTTAACTTGTAGAGCCCCATTTGTTAATAAAGGGAATGAGTAACTTGATTAGATTAACACAAAAACTTGTTTTATTCTTCTGTACATTTTTTAAATTATTTTTTCTACAAATCGTAGAGGCCATAATGCCTCAGCTTCTGCTCCACTCTGTCAGTAGCATTGAAACTGCGCTGTACTGTACAGCAGCCATATGGGCCATATGAGCCAACAGTCTGAAGCAGATTGAGTGTAAGGAAAAATTTTAGGCACATTCTGCAGTGAGGGTGAGGTGGTGAACTGTGACGATCATCTATTGTGGATAGTGTTCACTATGTTCACTAGATATAGGTGTTACCTTCATTACAAATCTGCCTGTCATGAGAAAATAACTGCAGCAAAGCAATCTGTATAGAAGAGAAGGGGGGGAGGGATTTATGAAGACCTGTGTACAAGTACGGCGGTCTTATATTAGGCCCCTCCATCTTATCCCCGGCAGGATTCCCTATGAGGCGCACGCCTCTTAGTGAATCCGGCTGGGCATCAGAATCTGCGCCCGGCGAACCAAATCACCAGGTGTAGATTTTGATCATAATTTATGGCTCCCTGTCTCGTCACGTCCGCCCCCCCCCCCCCCCGCCCTCAAGCTAAGCTTCCCCAACCCGACCATCAGGAGAGCAGGGCGTACAGCAGTCGGCCCCTGCTGGCATGCGCTTGATAAAACGTCCCCCAAAGTGTCTATTTTTTGAGGCTTAGTGCAGGAATATACACTCACCAGCCACTTTAATAGGTACACCTGTCCAACTGCACGTTACCACTTAATTTCTAATCAGCCAATCACATGGCGGCAACACAGTGCATGTAGACATGGTCAAGACAAACTCCTGCAGTTCGAACCGAGCATCAGTATGGGGAAGAAAGGTGATTTGAGTGCCTTTGAACGTGGCATGGTTGTTGGTGCCAGAAGGGCTGGTCTGAGTATTTCAGAAACTGCTGATCTACTGGGATTTTCACGCACAAACATCTCTAGGGTTTACAGAGAATGGCTCGAGCTGGTTCGGGCAGACTGGTTCGAGCTGATAGGAAGGCAACAGTGACTCAAATGGCCAACCGTTACAACCAAGGTAGGCAGAAGAGCATCTCTGAACGCACAGTACGTCCAACTTTGAGGCAGATGGGCTACAGCAGCAGAAGACCACACCGGGTGCCACTCCTTTCAGCTAAGAACAGGAAACTGAGGCTACAATTTGCACAAGCTCATCGAAATTGGACAGTAGAAGATTGGAAAAACGTTGCCTGGTCTGATGAGTCTCGATTTCTGCTGCGGCATTCGGATGGTAGGGTCAGAATTTGGCGTCAACAACATGAAAGCATGGATCCATCCTGCCTTGTATCAACGGTTCAGGCTGGTGGTGGTGGTGTCATTGTGTGGGGAATATTTTCTTGGCACTCTTTCGGCCCCTTGGTACCAATTGAGCATCGTTGCAACGCCTAGAGCATCTTTGGGATGTGGTGGAACGGGAGATTCGCATCATGGACAAATCTGCGGCAACTGTGTGATGCCATCATGTCAATATGGACCAAAATCTCTGAGGAATGCTTCCAGCACCTTGTTGGATCTATGCCACGAAGAATTGAGGCAGTTCTGAAGGCAAAAGGGGGTCCAACCCGTTACTAGCATGGTGTACCTAATAAAGTGGCCGGTGAGTGTATATTGCACAATTTTAAAATTATGGAAAGTAAAAGCCTCCCATAGACTGCCAGTATGACATGGAGGGTGGTGGGATTTCGTGGAATTTCTGCTGCAGAATTCCACCAGTTTTACTTCGGGTGAACTCAGCCCTAAATATTAGTTTAAAAAAAGTAGTAGAAGGCCCATGAATGAAACCTCTAATTTGGCCTTACATAAAACAGAAACCCAAGGAGGTGCAAAAGGATTTGTAATCTGTTTGCAAACTAATTCAGCAAAGATGCCACGGCTCCACGATCAACAAAAGCCATGCCAATAGTGTGAATGGAGTTTTAGATAAGTGGAATGATCAATGCCTTAACCTTTGCCATCAGGATGTGCAAGACCTAGTAACAGCAGTAAAATGCTGTCAGCGTTACACAATGTTAGCCAGCAATAAGAAGAGTACCTAATAAAAGTAGTTATATAAGGTGATTTATTGGAAAAACAGTATCACAAATGTTTATGAATTTAGGCTAAAAATATTCTAAAAGCGGGAATACCAAACATTTTTTCCTTGTTTTGCAGAGAACCAATTGCTACTAACATACTGTAATTACAGCATAACCAAGATATATAAGGCAGAAGAGGAGAATAGTAGGAAGACAATGGAATAGTGACAATCACTTGGGAACGACCACAAGCAATATCTACTGAATATTACAGCTAATACTGTGAAGTGACAGGCCTGATTACCAGCCAGTCACCATCATGTTAAAATGCAGATGAGAATAATAGGAGAGCTCGATATCACGGCTGGCTAAACTTTGCTGTAATGAATACATTTTTCAAGACTCATATTCCAATGTGGAATAAAATGGCATCATCTTCAAGGCTACCTTACCCTGCAAAATGGGAATGATTCATTGTACAAATCTTGTAAGATGTACGACCACAATTGAGTTTCAGGGACAGAATGGAAGTTTTATGGGCTCACAGGGTCAAGGAAATATAAAAAGGAAAAAAAAAAAAAGAACAGTTTGAAAACTGTTTGTGGCTGTGACAGTACAGTAGGGCAAACTTTTAAACTGTTTAGGAGCTCCCGACATAATCACGATGCTGGGAGCTTCCTGGTCGCTGTCCGCGTACGATGTGCGAATGACCCCTAAAGTCTCATGCCCGCTACATTTACAAACAACCAAAGGAAAAAGGTAGTCAACTACATAGCTAATTAACACAAAGTAAACACTACAAGCAAGTCCATGCGCGTGTGTATCCACTAGCGCAGTGATGGCTAACCTTGACGCTCCCAGCTGTTGCAAAACTACAATTCCCATCATGCCTGAACAACCAAAGATATGGCTTTGGCTGCCCAGGTATCATGGGAATTGTAGTTTTACAACAGCTGGAGTGTCAAGGTTAGCCATCATTGCACTAGTGGGTAGCTGCCAGATCGATTTTTTTCAAGATGAAGAAATAAAGTTTGCGAAGACACCTTAGGTGAGTGCAACTTTTTTTTTTTTTTTTTTTTTTAATTACCTGCTCCGCGACCCGGCTTGCTTTGGGGGCTCCCGGCGTCTGCTTGTCCCACTCAGCCAATCAGTGCGCTGCCACGCCGCAGCCACTGATCGTCTGAGCAGGACGTCCAGCCAAGAACCCCTGAAGAAAGCCGGATCGGGGGAGCAGGTAATGTATGCTCTGGCCAGTGGGGGGTTAAATTACATACACGCAGCGGGATGTCAATGCAGCTGCGATTATGTATTCTCCTTCTGATGAACGGGCACTGGATCCGCGGCACATTTTGCTGCAATTTCGCAGCGCGTCGCAGCACGAAATCCGCTGCGGATCCTGTGTGTGTGAAGGCACCCTTAAGCTACTTTTACCGCCTTTAGAGATCTGCCACAAACTTCAGGGACACAAGCACAATAGTCTAGAGCATACCCCCAGACAAAATATTACATTTAATATAGATTAAATAACAATTGGTGGGGGGAATCACCAAAAATTCTTCAAACACTTGTTTTAAACAAAAGAACATTTTCTGAAGACCTTTCCCTTTAAATATATCATTAGAACAGCATATCAGCCAGGATCCACAGCCCACCAGAAAGCATTCTAGCTAAAAGGTACAATATGTAAATGCTATCAAAATGTAGACATCCTAGTGATTGGTGAACCTATAGATTGTATAGGAGCCTGCTGAAAAGGTTCTATGTGGAATGTGAAAAGGGAAACCGCTAATATTACAAAAAAAAAAAAAAAAAAAAAAGACTGGAAAGGGGAAGGATAAAAAGAAAGGAAATGCATGATAGATACAATTTTTAAAGAAAAAATGTTTGTCACTTTGTTTTGTCTCAAAATGGACATATTTGTGAAATGAAAAAACTACTACTTGGGTGCCAGTTTCCTAAGTAATTTTAATAATAAAACTAATTTAGGAAGCTATTCAAGGACATTTAGTGTGTTCTCCAGCTTGGCGCTCTACAGCTGCAGTAAATGTTTGTGACAGTTCTAATTTGTGCCACGGTCCCCAAGTGTCTTTCCAACTATGTACCACATTATTCCAATTTCACTCCCTAACTAGGGACAGAAATGGAGCTGAGTGAAGAGGAAATTATTGCCCAACCCGGTGACAAGACAGCAAATAAGTTCTTTAACCCATTTTTACCTGTACTGAATATTCATGGCTCACTACAAAAGCCGAGGTAAAGATGAGCCATGGACACACACACCATTAGTGCAGTGAGGCCCAAACTAGTATAGTCACGCCTGTTCTAGACACCTGTTGCCGATACCAACATGGTGCATAAAGTTAGTATATTAAAAGGTTTGCCATTTTCTTATATTACTCCCAAAGAACTTTTTTTATATTATAAAATGCAAAGCAAGGTGTATACCTCATTTTTGCTGTATACTAGAGATACCTCCTTCCATGGCTTGCACTGACGGGATCCAAAAATAAATTTACACATATACTGACTTTAGCTATGTGCCAGCTTTTTCAACATACACAACATGTATAAAAAAAAAAAGTTTCATTCTCAAAATCAGTCAAAGGAAAAGAAAAAGAATGTAGAACTGCTGGTTTGTAAAAATGTTAGCTCATGCTTCATCTATTCTAGTATATTTTGTGTAATGGACTGAATCAGAAATTGGATAATCACTCAAACTGGGATAGCTAGCCATGCAGTACAACAAATAAACTGACTGCACAGCTCAGCACAATCCCCTTAGACTGGTTTCCCCCCCCCCCTTTTTTTTTTTAAAAAAAATACAGCTTACATTTCCTAGCCCTTTAAAAGTCTGGTGCTGATTTGCTCCGACACAGAGCATAAGCCACTGCAGCCAATCACCAGCCTCAGCAGGTCATATGCTCAGTGTATAGGAAAGAAGGTTTGCTGAGGGTTTGGTAGTAATTTACTTCTTTATATTACATGCCCCCAAACTAGAAACCCGTAAGAGGAGTATATATGGAGGCATTAACATGGTATATACTGCTCTAATCAGAGGAAGCTCTTTACCATGAATGTATACCAAAATAAGACACTTAGGATAGTCTCTTTCAGTAAATACTTGGATTCCCCACAATTCCATTTTCCAGTGAAAATGAGTGGAACAGTGCAACACAGTACTAAGAAAACCTGCTGCACCACTGTAATGTCACGTGGAATGTATGTGACCCCCAGACCAGTTAGCACTTTAAACCTCTTCCTCACTTCTCTGCTAAATTTCATATTTGGCAGCAAAAATATAATTAATGTTATGGGAACATCAGAAAATACTACTTACACGTGAAGAAATCGGTTTCCTTTCTGCCTCCTACAGTTACCATAAGGGGTGTCACACATTTTTTTGCAGCAGTTTTTCCATCCAGCTCCCTTTTCCATTTTGAGTCAAAGCCAGAAGTGCATTGAAAATGAATAGGAACAATAAAAGGAATGATTAATACCTCTCCCTTCAGCTGGATCTACTTCTGGCTTTAACAAAAAAAAAAAAAAAAAAAAAAAAAAAAAAAAAAACTGCCACAAAAATATGTTTGAAAGCCCACTAAAGATGATGAAAATACAGCGATAAAGGGAAAATAATGCCTACATCAGTGTATGAATAATGTTTTTAAATGTAACGCTGCATATTCAACACAACCCCAGCCATGTTCTAGTACTGCAATACACAACTTGTAGCTCTTCAGTGGTTTCAAATGGTGCCTGGACGTGACCACCTTTCTACTACTAAATATGGAGCAGTAGCCCATAGCAGCTCATTTCTTAGACGTCACTTTGAATATGGAAAAAAACATCTTAATGTTTTCCTTGCAGTATTTTAAATTAATTTTTTTCCAATGCCTTTAGTATGAATAACTGCATAGGGGCAGATGTTTAAGATGGTGATAAGATACTCCATGGGTCCTGCTGACTTAAGAGAATCATACATAAGCACTCATCCTCTGGTTTTCTGAATCATTACATGGCATATAAGACGAAAATGAAACCAAGATTCACTCAGTCTAGGGTTACAATATACTGACAACCCATACAGAGCCCATATTTTGTGTATATCCTGTAAAAACCCCAATGTCCTGATAGACGCAAAATGAGCATTCTTCTGTAATCCATAGATTATTCTCATACAGATGGCCACTGCAAGAACTTTTATTTTATGTGCTTTACAATGGCCTGTCAATGCAGTTGTCTATGACAGAGATTTCCATCTGGCCTGTACATAAATTGGAAGATCTTTCTATAAACTATAAAAATCTGTGTAGACAAACTTATTGAATGGAATCTTTGACCATGGGCCAGCAGTTTTCAGTGACAAAACCCAGCTGCAGTGCTCAGCTATCTGTAATATAAGCCCGTCCATGCTGGATAGTACCAAGTGTCTATGGGTGAGAAGTGCACAACCGCTTTACTGAAACATTTTTCTTTTCTTCCTGATAACTACAACAACCAGTGTGTGATGCACCATTATAAGGACATCTACTTTAAGAAAACGTAACACATTATATCTAAGGAAAGATAAGTGGCTGCGAAATAACTTTATCCTTCCCCAAACCACAGCAGTCCCCGACTACAGATATTGTAGGAAAAATAGGCTGTGTCATGGAGATGAACACTGGATCCTACAAAACTACTTAAGGGTTCTTTTACACGTACAGATGAATGACTTAAGCCATAGGTATTTAAACGGGAAGATAAATTGCTACAAAAAGTCACTAGTATATTTGTAATTTTGTAAATACGATCTAAGTGTGTATGTATTATATATATATATATATATATATATATATATATATATATA
Source organism: Dendropsophus ebraccatus (assembly GCF_027789765.1). NCBI lineage: Eukaryota > Metazoa > Chordata > Amphibia > Anura > Hylidae > Dendropsophus > Dendropsophus ebraccatus. Next base: position 49,547,652 of record NC_091462.1, read on the forward strand.
TATATATATATATATATATATACACACACACACACACACTGTGAAAGATTGTAAATGGGTTCCTATGTATAATGTGAATGGTCGTTATTGCGTTTGTATATAGACTGTGAACGATGAATGTTTAAATCATTCTCAAATCTCGAGGTAAAGATGGTTCTGAGGTCAACTCAAAAGAGATCAAAAACACATGAACCAATTTTTGTTCATCATTTGATCATTGCCGCGTTTACACCAGATTATCGCTGTCATTTGAACGATTAACAATATTTTGCGAGATAATCGGCCGGTGTAAAAGGCCCTTATGATTGTAAGATGAGGTCTTTTAAAAGAAATTGGTTATCCGTTTCATGCTGCCTAAATGGCTTCTTTTACAGCCATCTATGACCTCCTGTTAAACCCTGTGACGTTGCAGATAACTGTTTGATAATCGTCCAGGAGCGGGGCTTTAAGTCAAAGGAGAGGTCCCGGCCGCTTACCCTGTTCACCACTGGGCTTGAAGAATAGATTTTTTTTCTATACAAGGCCTGTACAAAGCCCCACGCCTGGATGTTTTTTCTCTAAAATGCTGTACTGCTTAGAGTAAACAGACTACTGTAATAAGGGGAACCGATATGAGTTTTACACTTTGGCATCAGAAAAATTAAAGGTGCTTATAAGGAGCTCAAACTTTTATGTATATCTCATATACACTTGTGTAACCATCTGATAACTTAAAAATGGGGATGTTACCATTGCCATAACAGCTGGGACTAGTGTATAGTATTGAAACATTTTATTTGGGGTGTCACACACAGATTTCTGGGTTCTAACATGCAGTAAATATGGATACAGCATCAAAGCTTACATTTTATCCCTGCGATATAGGATGGGATCCGGAGGTGCATCCTGGTTTATACATAATCAGAGACACTGGATTTCTGACAAGGCTTCCACTGACTGATAAAGAGAAGACAGGGAAAAGAGTCTATTTGCTAGAGTTATCGCTCCTAATCCTGCAAGTAGCAATGAATGACACACTTTGGTCTATCATACTGAATCCATCATGCTAATGGAGCTTCTGAAGCCTTGAATTTTCAGATTAACTTGTCCACAGAGAGCTGTGATTATTCCTACTTCTTTATTAACCTTACCTTCATTACTGTGACCGTAATGTAATAGAAAAATGTGCCTTTTATTTAAAGACGGTCTGTAAGAGGTATAAAGCCTCGATCCAATGTCCTCTGGGCAGAATTGACTCAGGAGGACAATGGCTACAGTCACTTGAGCTGCAGGATAATATGCTTCTATCAGTCACTGACTAATAAGGCAACTCATCACCACTAGTCAACATGCAAAGTAGCAAGACGACCCAGCTCCCATCTATATGGGTTCTTACTGCTGACAGGTATTGGAACAGAAACCCTCTCAGTGCAGGAAGTATCATAATAAGAATAGTTTTATTGACTAATCAATCAAAGAAAAAAATATATATATAACACACATCAAATCAACATGAGCCAAACAGACTAACAAACAGGAAAACAAGACATACCAGATTTTAGGATAGTGACTATTTACGGTTTACTTTCACTATACAACATTCATAATAGGACAGTTAATACCAACATGCAGTAGATACCTATATCTTTACATCCACACTGGTACAAGGATTCTGATACTGTAGGAAATAAGAATCTCTGAATCGGAGCTGACAGGCATTGCAGACAGGCTCGAATGCCCAAGTAGCTTAAATCAAGACAAGTGATTAAAGCAGCGTGTGCTGGAGATGAAAAGCTGCTACAGAGCCATTTACTAAATTGCTTGTGACTATCATTTTACACCAGCAGCTAAACCAGGTTTATGAATGGTTTGTGACTACAGAAATCCATCTGTAACATAACATGCAAGTAATGACATAAGTTCCCAGCAGTGAAAGGAAAAAAAAAAGCCCAATATAAGACAAGAGGATAAGGAAGCATACTGCTGGTAATACTGCACACTGCTCACCCGTACATGTAAAATCACCAATACAATGGTCTATCATAGTTCTGAACACCTACAAACACTAAGAGACAGAAGCACAGCCCTTACCTTTTCTCTCAGATCGCTTCTTCCGTCTTCTTTTAAAACGACGCCTGACAAGACTAAACAGGTTCCCCATGTTACAGGTACTAAGCAAAAGGGATGCCATAGCCTGCAGAAGGTCAGAGCACTAAAGCTGACAGCTTGGTTAACCGGGTACCAGAGTCTCTTTATAGAAAGTAGTGGAGCGCAGCAAGCAGTTAACCCTCTGTTAGCCTGCCAAGCAGCACAAATGCCCTCCTCTCCATGAGGTCTCACTTGTACTATTCCAGATGCCTAAAAGCAAAACGCTCTGGTAGCAGAAATTTATTTCTATTAGCCACGAGAGGCCCATGTGACGTTTAACCCTCCTGTGTCATTATTCATATTCTAAGCAGCCCCGGAAAGATGACTTGCTGAGCGTTTCAGCATCATATAAAACGTCTAAGAAGCAGCACGGGGAACGGAGGCTTAACACTTCCTTCCAAGCCATTAACTCACTTCACATCTGCAATAAAATACTAAATTCTCTTTTTTGCACATTTATTACCTTTATCATTGGTATTGTCTGACCTATAGGTTGTGGTATTTGTTTTTTTTCTCATATGTACTTCTTAATTCCTTAGGAATAAGCTCTGTGGAGATGTACAACATTCATATGCTTTATTCATTTCATTACCCTGATGAAGCCAAGTTGTAAAAAAAAAAAAAAAAAAAATACAAAAAAATCCCACACACAAACTGAAAATAGTTACTGGTAGACTTATGCTGCGTTTACACAAAACAATAATTGGCCCATTCGTACGATTGAAGATGTCGGAGTAACGTTTTTTTTTTAAATTCATAACGATCAGCGTTTAGACGGAACGATACATTGTACGGAAAATTCGGCGAACAACTGTTTACACAAAACGATCTGCAAATTTTTTTGCGAACGACGAACAACGATTTGAGAACATGTTGTAAGATAAAAATGAACGATTCCTCGTTCGTCGTTTGATTGTTCGCTAAGTTTACACGTACGATTGTTCGAATTTGATCGTTATCGCGCAAATTCGCACGATAATCGTTACGTGTAAACGCAGCATCAGTTTAGTCCATTAAAGGGGTACTATGGAGAAGAAAAAATTAGTGTTTCAAATTGTGTCAAAGTTGTACAAGCATTTCAGTACTTATTAACTGCTGTATGTCCTGCAGGAAGTCTTGTATTCTTCCCAGTCTGACACAGTGTTCTCTGCTGCCACCTCTGTCTATGACAGAAACTGTCCAGAGTAGGAACGGTGCTACTGATCTGGACAGTTCCTGTCAGAGACAGAGATGGCAGAAGAGAGCACTGTGTCAGACTGGAAAGAATACATCACTTACCGCACGGCATACAGCAGCTGATATAAGACAACTTGCATTTTACACATCTGCAAAAACCTTCTGACACCACTTGATTTAAATACAGTTCTTTTGCTGTGGAGCACCCCTTTCATTGCCAATTTGAATTTAGCAGATTTAAATGCACAAGATAGGCAATAAGCAGATCACAAGTCGGATCACTGGGACCACTGCTGATTCAGGGAAAAACAACAATCCTCCCTAAAATAAATGGCACAGCCTGTACCTACATGACTGCCAATCCATTCATTGCCTATGGTGCCAGCAAACGTTATCAAGTTCAGCCCTTTAATTTTTTTTTTATATTTTGCTTTTTAGTGTGATTTTCCACAGACTTTGGATTGTTACATTTTTCCTAAACACAACATGCTGTACAACCCAAGGTGTTCCCTAACAGACAAGACAGCCATGGGGCCTCTAATACACCACCAGCCATCAGTCAGCCCTGGTGATTGCAGAAAGTGATTCTAAACATTCCCCGGATAAAACGATATCAATTTATAACCATCAAACCGTAATGAAAAGGGATTGTCTACACCAGAAAACCATTTAATGTTCATCTTGGAATATGATCATTGACTGGGAAAAGAAACTACACTTTTCTGCACTTTTAATTCATATACTGAGAACTATTTAAATTGTAAATTGATTTGTATTTTTTAAATGTGCTGGGAAACAATTTCCTCAGTTATACTATCTATAAATAACATAGCACTGGGAACTACAAACAATGGAGGGTTTATAAGGCCACTTAGTGAACCTAATAAACGATACAGAATAAAGGAGGAAAAATGAAACTTTAGCGCCATCTACTGTTTAAAGTTACAAACTATTCTTCAATATACTGGATATCTTCAAAAACAGTTTTATGCATTATAATTTTTAAATCTAGTGATTTAGATGTTGCAAGCCAAAATAAAACAAACACTTTCCACTAAATATTTTGTTTATTTTTTGAAGACTTGTTACACATGTATAGACTTAAAGAAGCAGTTCACTTTTGTGGCATGTATACTTACAGAAGATGATCAGTGTCCCACGGCGTAGCTCCGATCCCATCCCGCGGTGCCGTTCAAATCCGGCGCGCGCTCACTTCCACCGGCTGCTGTCAGTCCTCTTCTCTGTCCTGTCATTATACGCCGGAAGTCACTCGCTTCCATGCATTCTCTATGGAAGCGCGTGACTTCCGGCGTTCAAATTACAAGGCCGAGAAGAGGAGTCACAGCGCCGGCGGAAGTGAGTGCACGCCCGATTTGTACGGCACCACGGGATGGGACCGGAGCTACGCCGCGGGACACCGATCATCTTCTGTAAGTATACATGCCACAGGCTACCGGGGGGGCCCAAAAAAAAAGTGAACTGCTTCTTTAAATAAAGGGATCAGCATCACTATCACTAATCCAGTCATTGTGCCTCTTCAAGACCACCACATGACAATACTCCGGTTCATCAAGACTGCATCAGTAGGCAACGTCTGCTGGAGACTGAGGGACCTCAAATTGAGTGACCTGCACTCCAGAACTGAATGTCATAGAAAACCTAAGGGATCAGCTGTGTTGCCACAAAATGACAAATGGAAATACGCCAAGGGCGTATACGTATACCAACAAAATATATGAGAAGACCGGGAAGGGAGGTTTCTTACCAAAGCTCCGGGGAGTGGGAGGATGAACAAAAAACCCATGCACCTTCATCCCTAGCTCTGGTTGCCGCATAACGCCACTATGGTCCCCAGCTGCTTTCTGGTTTGAAAGGGGACCTGATGTTCCAGGTCTGCTCAGCCAGTCAGCAGCTGTAACTGGGTCCTGCCTCTGCTGCTGACTGGCTGAGTGGGCCTGATAAATCACATCCAGGATCCCCTCTAACGGGAAAGCAACTGGAAACCAAAGCAGCGGTATGCGGGCACCAGTGCATGTTATTTTGTTCATCATCCCCATCACTTTTGAAAAAAAACCTCCCTGCCTGGACTTCTCCTGTAAATAACACTACCAAAAGGGATATCTTGCCTGCAGGTGAAATTAAAGGGATTATCCAGCACTACAAAAACATGGTCACTTTCTTCCAGAGACAGCCTCACTCTTGTCTCCAGCTTGGGCGGGGTTTTGCTGCTCAGTTCCATTAAAGTGAATGGAGCTTAATTGCAAACCGCACCTGAACTGGAGACAAGAGTCGTGTTGTCTCTGAAAGAAAGTGGCCGTGTTTTTGTAGCACTGAATAACCCCTTTAAGGATGAACCTAAAATGTACTCTAACCCTTGCAGGTGACCTTCTCTAAACTTTTGAACACACATGTCCAACTGCTTGGTTTTTTATTACTTTTTGCACAACATGCTATTCTCTAACAAGAAGCTTGTTAGGTGGTGCTACAGGATGGGCTGATGTGTATAGTCTATATAGGACTGCTCTGTACTTTGTGAATGGTATAGTAACAAGCCCATATTACTGGAATACCATCGCTAATCTAGTCATTGTGCCTCTTCAAGAACACATGACAATACTCCAGCTCATCGGGGTTACATAAGTAGGAAACATCTGCTGGAGACTGAGGGTCCTGCACTCCAGACCTGAAAGTCATAGAAAATGAGGCTCATAACTTTGTGCCCGACAACCTCAGTGACCTGAGCCCCCCCCTTCAAAAAAAAAAAAAAGGGAGCAGGGTGCCATTCATTAGCAAAACTTTTAAAAAGCACAATATGTCATTGTCAAGCTATAATTGATACTCAAGAGCACATAAACAAGTTATTGAGACATTGCCATTTTTGTTGGGGTATACCAACCACTGCCGTTGGCTTTTGTTTCAATATATTTAAAGGGGTACTCCGGGAAAAATGTATTTTTAAATATATTACTTAAGTTCAAATCCCTAATACACAAAAATTATGGGAAATGCACATATATTGCTATTTCTCTCAATTTATTTAATCAGGCAGGCTCAATTCCTCCAAAAAAAAAAAAAAAAAAAAGTGACATCACATCTCAAGTGTAGGGTATGTACAAATATAGAATTAGAATAGACGTCTATTCTCCCTCCCTCCCTGTGCTGGTAATGTCCCCCCTCCCTCTGCCCCATGCCCCTGCCTGATCCTATTACACCTGCTGCAGCAGAGTGAGCGCTCCTTATCTGGCGCTCACCCCAACTAGCTGCCCATCCTCTGAGCCAGTCTCCCCCCTGCCTGGTCCCGTGCAGGAGTGCTCACCCGCCGTCCGGACCCGGCGGGGTGAGTGCTCCTGCACCTCCCCCCAACTTGCCACCCCTCATCTTAGCCAGTCTACCCCCTGCGCCTCAGAGCTCACCCAGTTGCCAGGTCCGGGCGGGGTGAGCACTCATGCACCTTCTTCCAAGCAGCTTGGGAGAAGGTGCAGGAGCGATCACCCCGCCGGAACCAGGCAGGAGGTGAGCGCTCGTTCACGGAACCGGGCGACAGGGTGAGCGCTAAGGCGCAGGGGGGAGACAGGCTGAGATGAAGCAAACTGCTTGGGAGAAGGTGCATAACCGCTCAACCCTGCTGGGACTGGGCGGCAGGTGAGCACTTGTGCACAGGACTAGGCAGCGGGGTGAGTGCTGAGGTGCAGGGCGGAGACTGGCTGAGATGAGGGGCGGCAAGTAAGGGGGCGGGGTGAGCACTCCTGCACAGGAGCGGGCAGGGGGAAGACAGGCTCAGAGGACGGGCGGCGAGTTGGGGTGAGCGGCAGATAAGGAGCGCTCACCCAGCTGCAGCAGGTGTAATAGGATCAGGCAGGGTGATGGGACAGAGGGAGGGAGAACAGACGTCTATTCTAATTCTATACTTTAACATGCGCCCCCCTTGCTGGACCCTACACTTGAGACGTCACGTTTTTTTGAGAAAGTGAGCCTGCTTGATTGACTAAATTGAGGGAAATCGCAATATATTTGCATTTCCCATAATTCGTGTATATTAGGGATTTGTCTAACTTTATGTAATAATATATTTAAATACATCTTGCCCGGAGTACCCCTTTAAGATGATAAAAAACACCATTTTATGCTTCTACCTTAATGCCCTACTTTCAGGATATAATCACTGTCGTGTCGACATTATGCAGAGAGTGGGTAAAGTGTTTAGGGGTAGTGCGGCGCTAAGCAATTATTCACAAAATAACACACATTACAAAGTTATACAACTTTGTAATGTGTGCCATCTTGTGACAATGATGTCATCTTCGGGAGGCTGGCCGAACCGCTGCAGCCGTCCCTCATGCTGGCCCCCCTCTGCCGCGTCATCAGCTGCTCAGTCGCGATTGGCTAAGCATAACTAAGCCCAGCCAATCGCGGCTGAGCAGCTGATAACACGGCAGAGCAGAGCTGAGCAGATGACGTGGCGGAGGGCGTCATTGTCCCCAAGATGGCGGCTGGGGTCGACAAGAATTAGGTATGTATAGTGCACTACACTTCCGGGGGGGGGGGGGGGGGGTTGGGACACGGGGAAGGGGACCATTCACTAACATATCATACATTACAAAGTTGTATAACTTTGTAATGTGTGTTATTTAGTGAATAATTTTCTAGCGCCGCACTACCCCTTTAAATATTTGCGGCTGTGTTACAGTGCCGCAAAGATTTAAACACTTTCCCGCTCCCGGCAACATATTTATACATAATGCTGGGTGGGGAGCAGAGTCCACTACAGCGCTTACCTTTCCGTAGGTTTCTTGTTTTACGGAGTATGGCAATAAGTCCTAACATTTTTATCTATGTTAAATACCTGGGAATAGAGGTCTGTAATTACAGAACGGCCACTGATGCCAGCTGTCAATCACAGCCCTCTCCTCAATCCCCTAATGACACTATGTATGTTGCCCAACAGCGTAAATGACAATCTGCTGTCAGCATGTAGAAAAGGCTGCTAAATTCCCTTTTTTTAAGAAAAGAAATGAATATATACAAGCTGCTATTTTAATTAAGAAGTTAGAAGGATCAGATTAAAATGGAGTGTCATGAAGAGAACTCCCTGTTCATATATCCTATTGGGGCATATGAATGCAATAGTGGATATACCTTGGGACCTCCCTCTAAGGGGTAGAGTAGACAGCTGCTGAAAAGCATCTGCATGCCCAACATGTAATACTACCAGCTGCAATTTTCCCCAGTAAGACCTGAACCTGCAGCAACCACTATTCATCTGAATGAGGCCCAAGGCAATAAAACAATATTCATTAATAACAAACATTATTTTAAAATAACTTGTACACACAGTGGTTGATAACTTGCTGTAATAGACTTGCTCATTATCATGGAATGTGTAAACAAACAGGTGTTGTCTGAAAAGGACACTATCACTATTTCAAAGTTAAAGGACGTATTAAAATGTCTTCCTACGTGAAATTTATAGAAATAGAAAAAAACTATTATTCCATATATGGAAATCACTCACTTAAAGTGCTGAGAACTCTTATATTAGAAAGCAGGGTGCAGATTTTATATATATTATTGTAACGGAAATTGAAAAATGATGCTTCTATTATAACAGAAGACCCCTAACATCCCGACCGTTGTACTATAAAAGAAATGGGAAAAAAGTGGGATTACAACGTTTGCTGCAATAAAACATTTTACCACTTGGTGGCACTACTTCTTTAAGAATAACCAAACACATAGGTCTGATGGAGGTTTTTTTTACCCCTTACATTTTAAGCAGACAAGGCAGCACTTGAACCGAACTTTGTCCGCTGAACAGCGCCTGCTGGGAAAGATCACATCATATCAACACATTATGGTGCCTTTGCAAAAGATTTATCTAAAAGATTTTTGAAGCCAAAGCCAGGAACAGACTATAAACAGAGATCAGGTCATAAAGGAAAGACTGGGATCTATCTTCTTTTCAAATCCATTTCTGTCTTTGGCTTTCAAAATCTGTCAGACAAATCTCCCTTATACCCTCATATAAAATAACCATAGTATGGGTTAGGCCATCAATATCCGATTGGTGGGCTAAGAACACCTGGCCCTCACATCGACCCAATGTGGCCGAATAAATGAAGCCAGAAGTCTCATCTCTGTTGATGCAGTGATCATGCTGAGTTTTTTCTAGATACAATACAAAATGTCGCTGTAACTCACTTTTTTCTTGCGATTATCCTTTTTATGTAACAAACTGTTTTCAGGTAACTTACATTAAAAAAATAAAGAAAAACTGCAACATAATTTACTACATTTTTATATACATCAAATTAAATATACTGTGACAGAAAAACTGACACGGAAACAAATACTTGTGAACCTAGTGTTATTTACGCAGTGACAAGTGTCTGTGTGCATGTTTAACTGTTTCTACTTCAGTTTCTGTTTAGTTTTTTTGCTGTACACAAAAGAGTGATCAACCACATAAAAATATATAATAATGCATTGCATTAGTATACCTGAAAGTAAATAGGAAACATCCTGCTGTATGAGTTTTGGGAAAAATGTACCGTCTCCAGCTTTTAAAAAAAAAAAAAAAAATTACAAAATTTTATAACTGAATTTTTTTAAATGTTCCTCATCAATATATTTTATGTTCTATCAATCTAAGGCCATCATTTATTATAACCAGAAAACACTTCCTTACATACATTTGGTTTCTTCCATATTCCAGTAATAAAGCACTGTCCCTATTAGATAAGAGTGGTTGGGGGAGAGATTGGTGGTCACTATTTGGCAGTATGTTTCTGAGCTGGAAGAGTCCATTGTGTGGGGGGAGATCTGTGCCGTTCTCTTCCTAGATGCTGCATGATTGTATATGTGCATCAGTCTTATATGAAAATATTCTGTGTAATATAGAAGAAGGCATAAGTAGTGTAGTAGTAATCTCTGTTCTCAATGTGGTAGTTTTTTGCTAGGAAAAGATTGTATGTTTTTCTTTGGTGTGCTATGGCTGCAGCAGGCTGTGTGTGTGTGTGTGTGTGTGTGTGAGCGTGCTATGACTGCAGCAAGCTGCATGTGAGGGAGAGAGAAATTAAGGGTGCCTTCACACCTACTGGATCTGCAGCGGGTCTCACTTCTGCGGATTCGTAGCGAGAACCGCTGCGAATCCGGTACCATTCACCCCTATGATAGCACATACTCGCAGCGGGATTGACACCCCGCTGTGAATATGTGCTTTAACCCCCCGCTGTCCACAGCCCCGCCGCCGCATCCCCCCATCCTCGGCCGCATCCTGCAGCCCGCCGCCGAGAGCACACATTGCACCTGCTCGGCGGCGCGGCTGCAGTGAGGCTCCCGGCTCCAGCCCCGCTCAGCTGATCTGACCGGGACTGGAGCCAGCAGCCTCACTTCAGCCGCGCTGCCGAGCAGGTACTGTATGCTCTCGGCAGCAGGCTGCAGGATGCGGCCAGGGATGATGGGGATGCGGCCGGGGATGCAGGCTGCTGGATGTGGCCGGGGATGAGGGATGCAGCGGACATCGGGGGGTTAAAGCACATGTTCACAGCGAGATGTCAATCCCGCTGCGAGTATGTGCCATCATAGGGGTGAATTGATACTGGATCCGCAGCTGATCTCGCTGCGAATCCGCAGAAGTGAGATCCACTGTGGATCCGGTAGGTGTGAAGGCACGCTAAAGGGGTATTCTGCAGATCAGGGTTATGGTTCATGGTCCCCCGCCGGGCTTCCGGTTCTGTGATGTCACAGACCCACTAAGCCAATCTGTAAATGAGGCAGGACACAGCTGCAGTCACTGACTGGTATCTGGCATTGTTTAAAGTGTTCCTTTGTGTATGGTGAATATTTAGTTAGTAGTGAGTTCTTCAGGGCATGGTGGCTGGAGACTAGCTACATCCACTGCGCACACCCACACAAAGGAGAATTAGATTTATATATTTTGCCTTGGGATTATGTAGAACATTAAGAGGAAGCTGCCGAGCCAGATCTACTTTACACTAGTTTGAAAAATAACTCCCCTGGTGTCTGACTTGCCATTTATGCAGGAGCTGGAGTCACAGTTGGGAGTCGGATTCAGAGCTGCGGCTTGCCAGCACTACAGCCCTGCTGACTAGTCACGGCTCTCTGCCTATGATCCCAGTGAGCCCTGACTATTTACAGGTGGCTCCCCTTGCCTTGTGCAGCATGATAAAACTTATTTTTTACCTTTATAAAGCTACTGCTGCAGCTGGTATGCTCCATGTGCTCTGCAGTAGCTGTATACTGTGCTGCAGGTAACCATATCAGCATAATCAGGCTGATTGGTTCCCTTTAAAGCATACTTTTTTTTTTTTTTTTTTTTTTTATCCCTTTCAAAAATATAACAACTCGTTTTCATGTATGTCAGACGTGCATGTAACCCCCATGAAAGGATCTGGATGTACACCATTTTGTGTTGATGCACTTCTAAAAGCACAGTGTATGCAAAAAGGGGGACATTTATCAAGACTGCCGTACTCACAGTCCAGTCTTAGATAAAGCCCCGCACCCAGTATCCCGAACTGATTCATTAAGAGGCATACGCCACTTAATAAATCCGGCCAGCCCTGTGTCTGCCGCAGTCATTGTGCACCAGAGCTACAAATGCTCAGGAGCAAGTGTAGATTTGTGTCAGAATTTAAACCATGATAAATCAGGCTTGCGAGGAGGCCTCGCTTTCTTCCCACCTTGCCTGATGGGATACAGTTGGCTTAAACGGCAAAAAATGTGCAATAATCTGTCATGGTGTACGCTTGTGACACATTTTGAGAAATGTCTCCCAAAGTGTGTCCTTGTGTATATGTTGAAATGAATAAAGTGAATCTTGGACCTAGGTCTTGGACCCTTTACCTCATCAGGTTAGTAGAGTTTTCATGATACAAGACAGAGCTACACAATATTAGGCAGGAGGTAATAATGCTTTAGCTGATTGTTGTGTATATACACAGTATAAGACAAGCTTCATATATTACATGCTCTGTAGTCATGAAGAGCAGCTGCACAACTATACTTAATTCTACCTCCCCATTACGCCATCTGCTATCACTGCATAAATGAGAAGATGGCAAAGAGTGGGATAAGAATGGAAGAGAACATTGGGGGTTCGGCACAATTGTTTTCTATTTTAGGAAATAGTTTCTCATTTGTTTCAGTGCAGCTGCTTATAGCATTTCTTTCCAAAGAAGCAGAGAAAAAGATAAAGGACTATAAGAAAAAAAAAAAAAAAAAAAAGTAAAGAGCTGCAGCTAGATTCTATAATGAATCTATAAGTTTTTTCTCTTGGTAAAGTGAACCTGTCAGCAGCTTCTTACTGACTATATTAAAAGCAGGGTACAAAAGGGCTTTTACCGTGAATCAGAAGATATATTTTAATCCAGTGTGTGGGGAATTGTCTGATCTATCAAAATATAACAATGTAGTTCCCCACACGGTAAACAGTGTAAACAAAAAAGGGGGGCGGGGAAGGGGGACACCATAATTGAACTGATTTTCGTTAATTAAATTAAAAAAAAAAAAATTAAAAAAAAAGTTTCACACCAATATGATACAAATAAAGACTATAGATAATGGCGCAAAAACAATGACACCCCAAGCAGCCCTGTAGGTAAAAAAAAAATTGATGTGTTGAAGCTCTTCGAAGCAATGTTCCTCCTTGCTTTCTATGTTCCCTGGACATATGTGCATTAATGACCTTAGGTAATAAAGGGATAAGGAGGTATTTCTGGAGGGAATTTTTTAAAATTTCTATAATAAATTTATATATATTTGGAACATAATGTATATTTGCATGCAGCACCAATATAGACTTGGTGAAGCTGTCTGTGACCAGAGAGTGGCAGCACAGTGTAGCAGAGCAACTGGGGATAACCGTCAAACACCATTCGCTCTGCCATGTCTACAGCGCTTCTGACACATACACCTTCCCCTTATAAGTCTAATATGTTTTCTAATGCTAACATGCCTTAGAGTGGACATAAGAGGAGTATCAGTTTTGCTAACACAGCATGCATCAGCACTAGCAATGTGTAACTGTGCTATAACCAGGCCCTGTGCAGCCCTGCAGTTTCCAACACAGTCATTGATAGCAGCACAGATGCCTGTCATGCCTCTTACTGCTGCTGCTTAACTTTAAATAAAGTTAATTAAAGAAATGTAGAAAGATAAATCTGATTTGCATTTTTAGTTACATGAATACATTAGGGAAAAAAAAAATAATTTTTAATATTATCCACTAGATGTCAGCATAAGAGGGTTCAGTGCACGTTCGTAAAGAAAATACTCTCCTTCGGTAGTCTACTGAGAAACTGTACATCAAAAGTAATAGGGGTTGCTTAATAAAGAGACATACCCTCTACTTTTTGTACCATTTTTATCTCTCCACTATCTTTCAAAGGTGTATCAGTTACTAAAAGTTACGAAATGTCTACACAATTTTAGGGAGTCAAGCAGCAAACATGTAGGCTGCATTTTACCACAGAAAATAATAGAAATGAAATAGAAATTAGCAGAGAAAACAAAAAAATGCAGGACTAAGATCTGAAAAAAATGTATGTCTTAAAGGTTGAGTTTTCTAGGACTCATAGCATGTGGGAAAGGCACAAGTCTTAATGTCTTCCGATGGCACTAGAGAATCAACAAGAGACTGTTGACTATAATAAGAGCTTAATCGTCGATTACTTATTCCGTTTTACATTGGAAAAAAAAGGTCAGCGACAACCACACTTGAAAAAGAATGATTTATTGTGGCGTTCCAGGTGGTGCATTAACTGCGGGAGGTCACTGCAGTGGTTTGAAGTCTCCCATCATCTACTTCTTTTCAAAAGGTTATTCCAGGATGAATTAATAGACAACACAAACACTCTTTCTCATTATGTATAATTTTACAAAGATCAGATCTGAAGGCTGAAAATTCTCCTGCAAGATTACAGATGAAAAAGAGTAAAGCATCCCTAGGTTACGCGACTGGGAAATGAATATTAAGCAGGGACTAGGATCTCCAGAATAAAAGATGAAATAAAGAACTTAACTACATAGATCGAGGCAGAAAAGTTTCTGCTAAATGACTAAACACAAATCACAAGTTAGACCAGGTTTTACGAATAGAGATAATTGTAGGGATTCATTAATTTTCAAGCATTGTCCACTGTGTAAAATGAAAAAGAAAATGTGAATAAAACTATGGTGTGGTGTTTATTATGTACATACATAGGGGGATATTTATGAAAGGGTGTAAATATACACCTGGTGTAAACTGCCCACAGCAACCAATCACAGCTCCTCTCTTAAGGCCCTTTTCCACCAACAGATCTGACGACAGATTATCTGCCAAAGATTTGAAGCTAAACCCAGGAGTGGATTTGAAAAGAGGAGAAATCCAGTCTTTCCTTTATGACCTGCTCTCTGGTTATAGTCTGTTCCTGGGTTTGGCTTCAAATCTTTGGCAGATAATCTGTCGTCAGATCTGTTGGTGGAATAGGGCCTTTATTCTAGCTGAGCTGTGATTGGTTGCTGTGGGCAGTTTACACCAGGTGTATATTTACATTCTTTCATAAATCTCCCCCACAGAGTCTGGATTTCCTATACAAAAAGTCTTATTCGCTCTGACATAATTGTCTCAATAAATTCATCCCTAAATGCTCAGCTGCTGACAATGTCCTGCTAAGCTCACATTGGAGATGTGAAGATACTGATCATTAAAGCGACTCTGCACCCACAATCTGCCTCCCCCCCAACCAGGGGGTCAAATTGTGGGTACAGAGTCGCTTTAAAGGGGTTGTCCACAATCTTATTTTTATCTTTGTTATTTTGTATAGAATAGCACTGTATTGTAACTGTATCATAGATATTGTACATGTTTTCCAATATAAACACATTTAACCTGCTCCGACATATGACATAAATGTATGCCATGGAAGCCTGCCACTTTAAGGGGAACTATCAGCAGGTTAGACAAATCTAACCTCCCAATAGCTCCCTATTGTGCTGGAGATGCCAAGTATGAAGGCATGTCTATTAGCTTTATCCTTGGTGCCGTACCCTGTGCAGTTAGTCATTTACTCCTTGGTTTGGAGCACTGCCCCGCCCCTATAGCACTGATCCACTCACTCCTTTGATAATCATTAGAAGAGGCGGATCAGCACTATTGGGGTAGTTCAATGCTCCAAACTGTCTTACTGGGCAAAGGGGTAAACAACGAACTGTAAGGTAACAGCGCCAAGGATAAAAATAAGAGACATACCTATATCAACAGCGCCTCCTGCACAATAGGGGGCTATAAGTAAGTTAGATTCATCTAACCTGCTGATAGTTCCCCTTTAAGGACATATGGTATAAATTGACGTCAAACTCCAGGAAGCTCAGGACCAAAGCGCTCTTCATAGAGGGTGATGACAGGCAGACACGCCGGCTGTCAATAACCCCTTAAATTCTGCTGATTGCAGCATTTAGGTGTCAGTGACAGGAGTTGAGCTTCTGTCACTGTTCAATTGGGACCCCCACAGTCACCAATCGTTTTTTCCAGTCTGCCAGAGATCTAATAAGTAACAAGTTATATATTGTAGTCATAAGGCCCAAATTGCTCACAGTAGGAATGGGACAGTAAGAATAAAAATAAAATAAAAACAGCATGCGGATTAGCACCCACATGCCAACTGTATTTGCGGATTAGTTACCTAGCAATCCTTGGCCAGTCTATACATTTTCTACAAGTAAATTCTATGCAGAAAATGTGCCATTTGTGCGACATGTGGCCGCAGCCTCCCTTACTACCACATGAAGTAATATATCACAAAAATACACCACCACTTTATTATCAGTAGGGGCCCAACCTTTGAGATCAACACAGATTACGAGATAATTTAAGGGGCCACAGAGCTGGTTTACCAATATGTAATCTTAGTTTTTCCTTGCACAGCAATGCCCCCAGCCACAAAGCACTGCATGAAACTAGAGTCAAGCTACTTGGCCCTAAACCATCACTGCATCCCTTCATTCCCATGATCAGCGGGGGTAGTAGAGATCAGACCTCCTCTGACCATTAGATAATGACATAGCTTTATATAATGCCATTACTTGCAGTTGGTCAAGTAGGGGACTCTATTAACCAACAAATTTGAACCACCAATGGTCCTATGTCCATAAGCATCAGGAATAATACACACTACCTATGTTGGCTGATACGAATCATGTTGGTGAGCTTAATACACCTGTTAAGGGGTGGGTGAATCTATAGGGATAGCATTCGGATTGGAGGTTGGAATGAATAGGGATGGGTTGGCCAGCTGTATAGAAGTGATGTGATTGGTATTTGGATACATAAAAAGACAAGTGACCTGACTCTCATTACCCTTGATAAAGCTTGCACAGCGAAACGCAGCGTTGGGTGAGTGGTGGTACAGGGCAGGTATATATACTACATACCCAGAGGTTGTACTATACACTTGTATAGTTTGTACTTTACATTGCACTTTGCACTTTAAACTGCACTTGCAGTCTTAGTTGTGTAGATTTACTTTACTGTTTCTCGATTATTTGCATTTATTATTCACTTCTTTTCTCCTTCTACCTCTGTGGGCCAAGTGATATACGATCAATGGTTTAATATATAAGTGAAATATAGTATTTATTATCTTTATCTTTCTCTCTGCCCTGTATACCATCTGATGCATGTATTGTATGGTTTTTCAGCTCCCTTTTTAAACATATGTTTTTAAACAAAAGAATTAATTTCTGTTGTTTGTAATCAATAAAGTATTTTTTTGATATATGTAGAATACTGTCCAGCATTGTTTTTTCATAAGTAGGGGACTCTGCAGTAGCAGATTTACAGAGGGGTCCCTTTCTTTTATTTTAAAGCACATTGCAGCCTGTATGTACAGTAATTTTCTAAACCCTCTCAGAAAATCCCTCTAAGAGTACAGTATCTCATACACTTGCTATTGATTACTGACTGTAAGTAGCCATTGCAGTTTACACACCGTAGACTATAGATTTCTATAATTTAGTTAGTTACAGGAAGTCTAGGAGACTATTCCTATCAGTGCTCTATGATAATACCTCCAGTATACCTGTGAACAACATTTATAGCTCTAAGCATACATTGTAAAAATCAACTACAGTTTAGTGGCCATTTCATATCTCGACCTTGTTACCTGAAAATTGCCAGCACTGCATCAGTAATGTATGTCATAGCTAAAAGATGGTTTTTGCTGCCGCTTTTATTTCTTCTTCTTCTAAGATTTACAACTTATGCACTGTATAGGGACACATACCTTCAAAAGGCTTCGGGTAGATACTGGCTTTTGAGACTTCTGATACTTGGGATGACCAAGAAGATCCCTAGCTGGTATGTAGCCTGAAAAAGATGTAGAAATCTATTTTTAGAACTTGATAACAGATGGCTCCAGAAAATCCTCTTCAATACGGCAGAAGAGTTTGCTGTCTCTCTGCCATTTTACATACGTAATGAATAATCTTATGCCAGCAAGTCAGCTTCAGCCATGCTGAACACCAGTGACTATGCAAACACTGCATGTTGTTTCATGTAAGCTCGTATATCAATAACAAATAATAAGTGAAAAGGATTAACAATTACACTCGTCACTCAAAATTACATGTAGCCATAAACTAGGCACAGGAAGAACACAATGGAGTGTTGGCTGGTTATTAAACTGCGATGGTCAAGACACTCAGAGCCCTATGAAACTGTTAGGCACTATTCACACGTCTGCAATTCTATCCACAATTGCAGACAGAAAACAGGATCAATGTATTTTAATGGCTCCATTCACACATTCATAGTTGTGTACAGGAATGTGATCCCTAACGCAAAAAAAGGCCCAGGTGCAGACTGAAATTCCTCCATGGACACACCAATAAAACCCTCTGGGATCCGCATTTATGCAAATGCAATCCGCCAAAAAATATTTTATTAACCACACTTTCATTTTTGCGTATCAGCAAAAAATATGGATGCAATACGGATGGAAATTTTCAGATTGCTAATGAAAAACAGCCGACTCAAATTTGCCGAGTGAAAAATATACTGACGTGTAAATAGACCCTTTAACCCCATACACAAGTAAAATAGCACTCAGCAAAATAGCACTCAGCTTTTCACTTTTATTTAAACATTTTTATTTTATTTTTTATATGAACACAACACAACACAAGTTCCTGTTGCACCCCCTTTCAGTCCACTGCCACCACGCTTTTCTTCCAGCTTCTAAGAACGGATGTCTAAGCAGCACCTGCCTACTCAGCCAGTCACTGGCCAAGATGGGACACTGCAGCAGCCAGTAAGTGGCTATGACCACAAACCCTGCTTCGACATCTGGTCTTCGATGCAGGGAGAAGAGATAAGCAGCAAGGGCCTGGAAGGTGCTGCCTTTGGGGGGAGGGGGGGGGGGGGGGGTTGGGGTGTTTAAGGTATGGTGTACCACAAATGTAAACCATGCCAGTGGGGATTAAATGGGGGAGGATAATCAGGCTTACAAAACATGGCTGCTTTCCTTCAAAACCGATGCAGCTCTTGGCCTAACTTCGGATGTGGTTGTGCAGCTCAATTCCATTGAAGTGGATAGAGATTGAAGCGTAGCTGTCTTTTTTTTTTTTTTTTTTTTTTTACACTTATACTAGAAGCCCCCCTGGGGGACTTCTAGTATAAGTACACTGATCTCTCATTGAGATCTTTGCTGTATACTTATCCGAGTGCCGAGCCGGGATCAGCGCCATTTTGGCGGAGACCCCGGCCAGAGCAGGATGTGTGGATCGCTCCTCCGGGACAACGTCCACATCCACCCCCACTAGACACCAGGGACGGCTGCATACAGTGACTGGATGCAGCTGTCAACTTTGACAGCTGCATCCGATTACTGAATTAGCAGGCACGGCGATCATACCGTGGCCGCTAATAGCCGCGGGCACAGGCCACACGCGGCCCCCGGGATCGTGGCGGTTCAGAGCTGGGTCGCCGCACGGCCCCGCTCTGAATACCTCTTTCGGACGCATGACATACGGGTACGTCATGCGTCCTTAAGAGGTTAAGAAACGCTATAATAGGTTTTATTAGGCAAAAAAGCCTCTTTCTGTACTCAAAAAGCAATCTCCCAGCCTCCCTCCCCCCAAACTTTTTATTTGTGCATTATCAGGCACAAATTCTTTATCTTCATCTTTATTACAGAGAAGCCAGTGAAAACAGGTTCTGCTGTGTCCATTATATCCCTATGGAGGGGGGAGGGGCAGAGGGAGATGAGCGAGCAGGAAGGAGACAAAGTTCAGCTGTTTGTAGACTGTCTGGGCACCTAAAACGCTGGATTTAGAGGTCAGAAAGGTCAATGCTTATCTAGGAACTTGCTGAGAGAAGATTGCAGAGTGTTGTGCGGGACTGCTCCGTGCTCCCTCACCAGTCTCAGCCCCTCCCCTCTCCATAGACACATAATGGACACAGAAATCCTGCTTCTTCTGAAGGGTGGGTGGGGAGCTAGGAAAACAGCTCTTTTAGTGCAGAAGGAAACTTTTGGTATATAAAACCTATGACAGTTTCTTAAAATCGCTTGTACTATAGATTTTTATTGTTTTCATAAAATGGCCCTGAAATGACAGTTCCGCTTTAACAGTAATACCACACACAACCAGGGGCTCTCGGCGGCTCTTTCAGGCCTTTATTTTTTAGGAAACTCTGTATGTACCTTTTCTGGTAATATTTTTTCTTAAATTTTTCATTTCTTCTCTCAATCTTATTTTGGAGGCTTTAGAACCAGTTACTAATTTCCCATGGAATTTGTCTAAATATACAATATTTTTCATTTATTATGATCACCCTGAAAGTGTTACATAAGGGATCGCTGTAAATGATTTGTATCTGCATTTTAACAAACAAAACTATACTGTGCTGCATCAATTCCTAACTGTGAAGACTGGACTGTAAATAGTAAGTCCTGCACCAATGCATCCATCACTTACAATAAGAGCCTTTTGTTTACTCTTAGAAGATACAATTCTGACTGCAGACTGCAAGCAGAAATCTTGTAAACCATCATCAACTAATAAAGTTACTCAGAATAAACTTATTCTTTCTATAATGCTCTGCTTGAAACAACAAAATGACAGTTTCCTACAATTGACAGCCTTTTAGAACGATCTACAAGCATTACTTTCCAAGCATACAGCAGTAAAGGGTGCCCTTTCGGGTTAATAAAACAAAGGTGGTTGAGGAGAGGACATAGCTGGAATATTTTGCACACAAATTTGTTTGGTCAGCTGGTTCATTATAAAAATGTAATGTAATAATACTTAATATCTTAGTCACCATAAATCTTTTACCATGGTAATGATTTTTGCGATACTTTAATTTCTGTCTTTACGAACCCAAACTTAATATTTTTATCAACACAGCCACATGCGGGCTCAGTCTTGGCAGAGCAAATTAATTATTTGGGTCAGATTGGGTCACAGTTACCAGTGGGGTACCACAGGGGTAGTAATGGGTCCACTTCTTTTTAATATGTTTATAAATGACCCTGTACAGTGTAGAATCTGCATTTTTGCAGATGACACTAAGCTGGGTGAAGTAATCACCACAGGGGAGGATAATATAATACTACAGAGCAATTTGGAGAAGCTAGAAGCTTGGGCAGAGAAATGTCAAATTAAGTTCAAGGAGACCTGTCACAGGCTCCCGACCCCCAGATAGATCCCCTTATAGTTACCTCATGTCGCCGAGTCCTGCTGCCGGAGCCGGTCCCGGGACAGAGATATCCCGGTCAGAAGTCGGCGCGCGCGCTGTGGAGATGGGTCCGGCGTCCATAAAGAATGAATGGAGCCGTGCGTGCGCAGCAGAGATGAGTCCGGCTCCATTCATTCTCTATGGACGCCGGACCCATCTCCACAGTGCGCGCGCCGGCTTCTCACCGGGATATCTCTGTCCCGGGATCCGGCTCCGGCAGCGGGGCTCGGCGACATGAGGTAACTATAAGGGGATCTAGCTGGGGGTCGGGAGCCTGTCACCCCGGCGTCAGGGTGACAGGTCCTCTTTAAATGTGGATAAATGTATGCTCTTGGGCCGTAGAAATAAGTATAATTATGTCCTAAATAAAACACTGGGTAACACTGCTTCCAAAAAAGGACCTGAGGATATTGGTGGACAGTAAACTCAACTTTAGTGATTATTGCCAGGCAGCGGCTGCCAAAGCTAATGAAATCATGGGATACATCAAAAGAGGCATAGATGCTAAAGATAACATAGTTTTGCCTCTTTATAAATTAGTGGTCAGATCACATATGGAATGGTGTAGTTTTGGGCACCAGTATATAAGGACACGGCTGAAGCAGGTGCAGAGGAGGGCGACCAAGGTGACTAAGGGAATGGGTGGGTTATAGTACCAAGACAGGTTATCAAGCTTTGGGGCTATTTAGTTTGGAAGAAAGATGTCTTAGGGGCGATCTGATCACAATGTACAAATATATGAATGAACAGTACAGAGACCTTTGCAGTTATCTTTTCACACCTAGGCCTGTAACCATGGCAAGAGGGCACAGACACAGATTCTTTATTGTAAGAGCAGTGAAACTATGGAACTCTGCCACTTGACGTTGTCATGTCTGATTAAATAAGTGCAAGGGAGGCCTGAATGCTTTTCTTCAAAAATATATTATGCGTTATGGGCATTAGATTTCATGTGATAGGACGTTGATCCAGGGAATTATTCTGGTTGCCATTTTGGAGTCAGGAAGGATTTTTTCTCCCTGTAAGGCCTCATAAGGGTTTCTGCCTTCCTCTGGATCAACACAGTAGTGTTACTGTAGCTTGTACTTTGACTCTTGTCAACCATAGACAATAATTCCACTAATTCTTGCTGTGTTTTATTTTTTTCAGTGTTCACAATACAGTGAAAGTGTCAAGTGAACATTAATATCTTAGAGCATCAGGTGGTTGTATGTACACTTACACTTACCTACATGTCCCTTCTTTGACATTACTGTATGTACACATGTCAAAGTTTGCATCGGTCAGGGTCTTAAGGCCATATTACTCTGAGTGATTATATGCTGTATCGAAAACAGGACTGCTGGCCACACATCTCTGTGTAATAGGTGATGGAAGGGACGGGATGTGGGGCGGCTCCCCGTCGCTACCCTCCTGCCCCTGGCTCAATCCTTTCGCAGTCCTTTGCCAGAGTCCTGTCAAATGATGAGCTCACTGGCTGGGGCTGCCATTCACTGTGTGGGATGGAGTGGACAGATGTTCCCCACGTGTATCAGCACTAGAGGACACCCGTCCTGTGAGTGCACAACCGGCTTTTGCAAAGTCTCAAAGTCGGTAAATGCTGCAGGGCATCATCACACTGAATGGTTCATCAATGAGAAAGGGGTGGGGCTGTAAAGATGGAGGCCATTCCTATTTGTGTCAGGCAACCTATGGCTCCTGCTACCTCATGTGTTACTACAATGTGTAGTGCTATGTGATGGGGTCCTCTGAGCTGCACCATGTGTAACCCACACTGAGATCATCAGATCTATGCTGCATATAAAACTATAAACAGCTATATATAATGTCTATACAAATACACTATACACTCACAGCTCTGCCTCATGCACATTACCCACAATCCCACCTGCCAAAGTATATACAGACTCTGCGGGAGGGGTGGCCCATTCAAGACAGCAACCAGCTGACATGTGTCCAAGTACAGCCAATATTAATTTGGTGTAATAGGGCCCTTACTTAAGCCAGGGTACCTGACTTTATAGTGCCCACTCAGTGATGTCCTTAACAATTACATCTTGTATACTGTGGAAATATGGAGGAGAAGGCAGTAAGTATAATACTGAGTATATATACAGCAGACACCAACAATTGAGGTCACAAAGAATGCATTTAACAATATTTACTTTTCCAGAAACACTATCACTTAGTCCGACTAAATATAATAACATATAAAGTGCTCAGATCAACCATTACTGTTTGAAAGAGCACAAGTAGAGCATGTAAAACTATTAAGCATCTTTAGCATTAATCAAACCAGTAACCAGAAGTCATTTTACTCATCTGATTTATACAGAGCACAAGTTCATCAATCATCACTAATTTCTGCAAGAAGTGGAGGATGACAGAAGGGAAACTGAGTGTAATAAATGAAGTGTGCGTCATGGCTGTGTCATCCCAGGTCAACTTAACCCATCTAGATGATCTAAGGTTGACTGAAAAAGAAAAGCAAGAACATTTATGAGCCAATAAATTACATAAATAAGAAACAGCCTGATATCTGACAAAACTTTTCTCATGGCTGCTTTCTTCCAAAAATGGTGCCATTTATCCATGGGTTGGTACTGCAGGTCTGAAGTGACAGCGCAAGGGCAACCTGTGGACAGATAGGGTTCTGTTTAGGAAAGAACTCAGAAAAGTGCTTCCTAATCCTGAATATCCCATTAGAGTACTACAACTCTAATACAAAATAGCGTGTTGGACAATCCCTAATGAAGAGGGAACTATGAATGTTAAAGAAGTAGTGTGGAGCTAACTAAAATAATAAAAACAAGCTTTGTAAGTAAGCTGATACGGCCTACCATTACTTCGCTGCACTCCTGGGAGCCTGGTGACACACATACCGCTGTTAACTCTGCACCAGTCTAATTTCAAAATTTCCTGCACTTCCTGTTATGTCGGCGTGACACAAGTAATAGTCCCGATCCTCCCACCTTATTTATATTCCGCCCACCTCATTTCCTATGCTGCCCTTCTGCTTATCCTAAACACTCACCCCTCCCTTGCATTACCTGCCCCTCAAGCTCATACGCTTGCTCTGTAGCCTCTGGAGTCTGCGCATTCGCCCTGTCACTGTGTAATGTATAGCAAGTGACAGGATGAAACACTTGGGGATTACACTACACAAGCGCATGGGCGCCAGAAGGGTTGTGATAGGTTGCTTAGCCCTGCTATGAGATGCTGCTTGCTAGGCTTCTATTGGTCGAGCAAGCAACATCACATAACAGGGCTGAGCTAGGGATGGAACTAGAGGCGGGCCAAGGGCAGGCTGAACAGGGACAGACGGCACGGCCAGCCCTGAAAACATCATGCAATGACGTGTTGACACAAAATGGCCATCAGGCCTATGGGTCGACGTGCCAAAGGAAAAAAACAAAACAAATCCAGCACTTCCGGCCGGTGGGGGGCGAGACAAGCGAAAAAGTAGAAAACGACCAAACAGGAGAACAATTCGACATACATGTAATTTACAAAACATATGTCACCCAGCGTGCTCCATAGGGGGACTTTAAGCTGATAGATCAGTTCCACTCCTCCTGGAGTCTGCGATACTCCATTTGCATTACCGAGGACAGAAGATGCTTGCAATCACACAGCTGAATGGACGTGTTAGGAGCAATGCTCCCAGGGCATGCGTAAAGGAGGAAGCATCGCTCCTGAAATGTCCATTCAGCTGCAAGATTGCACGCCTCGCCTGTCCTCGATGATGCAAATCAAGGATCGCAGACTCCAAGAGGGGTAGAACTGATCTACCAACTTAAAGGGAACCTGTCACCTCCCGTGTCGGGGTGACAGGCTCCTGACCCCCCGCTACAGGCCCCTATACTCACCTGATCCCGCCAGGTCCCGCTTCTGGATCCGGTTGTGTCACGGAGATCTCAACCGCTACAGCCCGCTGCACGCAATTAGAGATGAGTCCAACGCTCATAGAGAATGACAGGAGAGTCCAGCGCTCCGTCATTCTCTATGAGCGTTGGACTCATCTCTCAGCGAGCGCGCCGGGGTGCAGCGGCTGAGATCTCCATGACCCGACCAGATCCAGAAGCAAGACCCGGCGGGATCAGGTGAGTATAGGGGGCTGTAGCGGGGGGTCGGGAGCCTGTCACCCCGGCACGGGGGTGACAGGTTCCCTTTAAGAAGTCCGCCTATGGAGCACCTATGTTTTGTGAATTACATTTATGTGGAATTGTTCTACAGCTGAAAAATTCAATAAGTAAAAACGTAAATTGGAAAGTCTAACGTTGTTAGGAAGGTGGTTTATCATACTAACTGTGCTGCCGGAGACAAGAGCCTCCTTGTTACATCCGCTACAAGATCGCAGGTGCACTCTGCTAATTGTTGTTTTCTTTAAAACAGATCTGTCATTAGGTAGCTATAGGGTATAAACCCACACACCGTATATGCAGCAGATATGCAACAAATACGCAGCAGATTTGTTGGTACAGATTTGATGCTGTGTTCAGTTATTTAGATCTAATCTGCTGCGATTTTGCTGCGATTTTGCTGCGAGTTTGCTGCGTATCGCAGCAGTAAATACGCTGCATATACGGTGTGTGGGTTTATACCCCTAGGGTCCATTTACACAAAGATTATCTGACAGATTATCTGCCAAAGATTTGAAGGCAAAGCCAGGAATGGATTTGAAAAGAGGTAAAATCTCAGGCTTTTCTCTATGACCTAATCTCTGCTTATAGTCTGTTTCTGGCTTTGGCTTCAAATCTTTGGCAAATAATCTGCCAGAAAATCTTTCTGTGTAAATGGACCCTTGCCTGACCAGCACATAGTTGCTCCTGAAAGACGAGGTAACTATGGGTTCTATGCAGGAGCCCTACTCGGAGTTAATAGCTACGCCATCTTCTGGCAGCAGGAGGGACTGCACGCAGATTGGGTAAAGCTGCCTAATGACCAGTACGCTTCAAACAGCCAGAACCAAAGATTTCTCCTTGGTGCTGAAGGGCGGCTGTCAATCACAGCTATCATCTAGTGGGCTTTATGCTCTACAATCCCTATTAATGGAGCATCTGGTTGTGCCCTTCTTACCCCAACTGCTCCCAGCTAATGTAATGTATGGTGCATTAAAGAGTTATCATCATTAACCTACAACTGTTTACTGTATCATCTCTAATATTAATATGAGTAGTATTACTGAGGCTTTAAGGCAGACAGATTATGATGTCAGAATTCATCTGTTTATAATCCCATAATTTTCCAGATGTGCTTCCTTAACATTCAGGCCATTTACAAAAGGTAGAATTTATTGTCTATTTTGTGCTAAATCTATACGAAATATGACAAAATCTGTGTCCCATAGATGTAAAAGGTGTTTCCACAACACCATTCCCATACACTTGAAAATTTCTGCTGAGGCTTGCTGTGGAAATATGTAGCAATGGCGTTACTGACTGACAATGAGCCTAAAGCAGCATTCCAATATGCTGGAGAATGTGTCTGAAAACCATGGCATGCACAGCCAGGATTATTGGCAAAATTAAGTGGCCATTGGTGAATGCTGGGAGTGCGGTTTTACAGCCATGAATTCACCAGCACATGGGAACACAAAGCCCTGTGCAAACTTGCTTCACACCTGCAACACGTCCTCAACTTCAGATTTCTGCCCCAGACATACATGTCAGGTTAACCACTGACATCCAAATATACCCTTCAAAGAACATGAGATTTTAGGTGACTTCTAAATAAGCCAAAATGTGCATGAGGAATGGTATTATATCTGGCCATCACACATCACTTCAGAAGTATTGAAGAAAAAGGACTTCCAGAGAATGCATGGTCGGGAAACATCTTTGTTATTATCTATGCAGCCCCATACCAGCCTGGACAACCTATTCTTGAAGGGGTACTCCAGCAGGGGGGCTATTTTGGGATCTGGCCCGGGAGGAGGTGGCTGACAGAAAAGGCGTCCACTCCCCTCCCCGGATCCAGCGGCGGGTCCCGTATCACGGTGCTCCGGTCCCCGGCCGCTTCCTGGTGTCTGACGCAGGCTCAAGATGTGACGTCAGTGACAGAGGTGGGATCCGTTTCAATCCGCTCAGATCCCGCCTCTGTCACTGACTGGCTGAGCGGACTTGAGATGTCACGTCTCGAGCCCGCGTCAGACACCAGAAAGCGGCCGGGAACTGGGGACTGGAGCTCCGCAATACGGGACCCGCCACTGGATCCGGGGAGGTGAGTGGACGTCTTTTCTCTCAGCCACCTCCTCCCCGGCCAGATCCCAAATTAGCCCCCCCGCTGGAGTACCCCTTTAACTGAGCACAAAGTCTTGCAAACCTTGCAACTGACAGCAACTTTAGGAACTAAAAAAAGTCTAAGCAGCATTGCTGGACAGCAACTCAGGAACACAATTTAGCCAAAAAATTTGACAGATTTTTTTTGAGCCAAGGCCAGGAATGGAGTATCAACAGAGAACAGGTAGTAAAGACTGAGATTTTTCCTCTTTTCAAATTCATTCCTGGCTTTGGCTTAAAAAAAAATTGGTCAAATATCTGTCGGTGTAGTAGGGCCCTTAGGGTCCTATTACACAAAATTATTATTGTCTATACTTGGCTGATTACCGACCATTTCGGGCGATAATTACGTGTAATAGCTGTCGGCTGATTGTTGTTCTAAAATCACAATGATGATATCGTTGGTCTGCTGCCCGTGTAATAAGAGCAGTGGCAACAGACCGCTGCTCTTCTATATGAGCCACTCGGACAGCCTAAAGATCGTCCAGGCAGCTGACCACAACTCCCCCCCCCCCCCCACACACACACACACACACTCATGCTCAATGTCTGTGTGTGTTATAGCACAGACAGTGAGCAGGGAACGAGGAGGAAGCAAGCTCTGATCTGACAGGTTGGCTATTCCTTCTGTAGATCGGGCCGTGTAATAGGGCCCAAAGACTGTGTTCCCATATTTGCCTTACAGAACTGCATAAGACCGGAGATAGAGCTTAATAAGCAGCAGCTGACAGAACATGACTTCACAACAGTCCATTATGAACAATGTGATGCGCCTGGTAATGGTGATCACATTGCAGCTCAGTTAGTTTAGGTTCAAATAATGTAAATAAGAGATGCTGCAAAAGCGTAGGAACAAAGCTTGATGATTCCTGTACTAAGGTTGCTAGTACACACACACTAGAGAGCAGGTAAAGAGTTAGAACTGTGCATTTACACAGACAGATTTATCTGACAGATCTTTGAAGCCAAAACCAGGAACAGACTATAAACAGGGATCAGGTCATAAGGGAAAGACTGGGATCTATCCTTCAGATAAATCTTTCTGTGTAAACGCACCCTAAAGCTGGGTTCACACTATGTATATTTGAGGCTGTATTTGGTCCTCATGTCAGGTCCTCATAGCAACCAAAACCAGGAGTGGATTGAAAACACAGAAAGGCTCTGTCCACACAATGTTGAAATTGAGTGGATGGCTGGAATATAACAGTAAAGAACGACCATTATTTCAATATAACAGCCGTTGTTCTAAAATAACAGCAAATATTTGCCATTAAATGGCGGCCATCCACTCAATTACAACATTATGTGAGCAGAGCCTTTCTGTGTTTTCAATCCACTCCTTGTTTTGGTTGCTATACAGCCTCAAACATACAGCCTCAAATATACGTAGTGTGAACATAGCCAAAACCTTCCAGATTTAGGCTTCACACAGAGGGTCCCACACTGGCAAATAATTATTTTAAAACAATGGCGTTTTTTTAAAAAATATTGGTAATTTGTTGAAATTGAGTGGATGGCTGCTATTTAATGGCAGTGTATGAATATAGCCTGTGTCTTCAATCCACTCCTGGTTTTGGTTGCAAAACACTGTCCAAAATACTGAACAAAAAAAAAAAAAAAAAAAAAAAAAAAAAAACACTGTGGGAACATAGCCTTAGGCTACAAACACACTTGACGGATCCGCACGAGTCATCTCGCTGCGTATTTGCAGCGAGACTCGCTGCAGATCCCGGCCCTATTCTTTCAATGGCAGACAAAATTGCAGCAGAGATGTACATCCCTGCTGCGATTATGTCTGCAGCCCGCCCCATTAAACCCCCGGTCGCCGAAGATTATACATTACCGGGGCAGGAGTGGGGACCCGGTAATGTATAGCCGATCGCCGGGGGCTGCGGGGGGGATCGTGCGGCCGGGGGCTGCTGAGGAGGCGATCGGGGCAGCAGGGGGGCGGCCAGGCTATACATTACCGGGTCCCCGCTCCTGCCCCAAAGCAAGCAGGAGCGGGGACCCGGTAATGTATAATCTCCGGCGGCTGGGGGGTTAATGGGGCGGCTGCAGACAAAATCGCAGCAAGGATGTACATCTCTGCTGCGATTTTGTCTGCCATTGAAAGAATAGGGCCGGGATCCGCAGCGAGATAACTCGCTGCGGATCCGGCAAGTGTGTTTGTAGCCTTAGGGTGGTTTTACACAAAGCATTTATGCTGTTGTTCCAAACCAAATTTTATATATATACCCAGTTTCCCTGAAAATTAGAACTAGTAGAGGTTTTGCTGAATTGCTAAGTTTAAGGCCTCCCCAAAAAGTAAAACCTAGAAAATCTTTGTTTGGAAGCATTCCGGCCGAACAGAACACCAGGGCATGCAGCTGTAATTCTTTTTAGCCTGCCACTGTTGTCCCCTACCATCACCATTTGTTGCAGAGCAGCTGCATGCAGGACATGAAGGCCATCACCTACCACCAACACCCGATGCTCCCTTCTGCAGCCGTCACTTGTAAATGCGCAGGCAAGGCATCAAGAGGCCCGTCGCCTGCCACCATCCCCTACTGTCAGATGGAGAGCAGCACACAGCCTGCTGTTAACCCATCGCTTGTCGCAATACCATACGCTGTCATTGCTGTGCTATACAAGTGTGCTGTGGTGAGCTCCCCCTGGTGGCCGGAAGCCACCATACTGTATGCTCTGTCCCAGCTGGGCATGTGACCTTCATGGAAAAAGAAGAAAGCACATCTTTTGGAGCGAAAATTAGTATAAGACGGTCTTATTTTTGGAAAATCATATAGATATTATTTCACCCCTATCTTACTGCAAAAATCATACCTTATTGTATACCATAAAAGTTTAGTACATTATTTCAACATCCTAGGAAAAACCCTCAGGCTGCATTGCTCACATCCAGGTTTGACTCTCCTCCTTAATTCCATTTTGGCAACAGAATAACAGAAATAAACTGAGCAGTTGCAAAATTTGTTTCAAAAGGTTTATTATTCTGATCAGCTTGCATCATTTGTGCTCAGTTATCATCCATAATTAGGCTAGGATCACACTGCGTTTTCAGCATCCGTTTAACGGATCCGTTTTTTTTAACGTCCAGAAAAATAGGGTCAGCAACGTTTTTTGGTCCGTTTTGGTCCGCCAAAAAAAACGGATCCGTTTTTTTTTATAATGGAAGTCAATGGAAAAACGGATGCACACAAATGAATCCGTTTTTTGCAATCCGTTTTTCATGCGTTTTTTGCAAAAAACGGATGCGTTAAACGGATGCTGAAAACGCAGTGTGAACCTAGCCTTACATAGTTAGTACGGTTGAAAAAGGACACATTAAGTTCAACCAAGGAGGGGATAGATGAAGGGAAGAGGGAGGGATGATGGGTGGGTTCTATACATATGCATCTATGTCTGAGCCTGTTTTGAAGCCCTCTACTGTTTTTGCTGTGACCAGATCCTGGGGTGACTGTTCCACAGATTCACCATTCTCATGGTAAAGGCGGCTTGAAGTCTCCGGAGACTGAACCTTTTTTCTCCAGGCAGAGGCAGTGCTCCCTTGTCTTTTGGGGTGATTTTACCTGGAACATCTTTTCCCCATATTTCTTGTAGGAGCCAATTATACACTACCGTTCAAAAGTTTGGGGTCACATTGAAATGTCCTTATTTTTGAAGGAAAAGCACTGTACTTTTCAATTAAGATAACTTTAAACTAGTCCTAACTTTAAACAAATACACCCTATACATTGCTAATGTGGTAAATGACTATTCGAGCTGCAAATGTCTGGTTTTTGGTGCAATATCTACATAGGTATATAGAGGCCAATTTCCAGCAACTATCACTCCAGTGTTCCAATGGTACAATGTGTTTGCTCATTGGCTCAGAAGGCTAATTGATTAGAAAACCCTTGTGCAATCATGTTCACACATCTGAAAACAGTCTAGCTCGTTATAGAAGCTACAAAACTGACCTTCCTTTGAGCAGATTGTGTTTCTGGAGCATCACATTTGTGGGGTCAATTAAACGCCCAAAATGGCCAGAAAAAGAGAACTTTCATCTGAAACTCGACAGTCTATTCTTGTTCTTAGAAATGAAGGCTATTCCATGCGAGAAATTGCTAAGAAATTGAAGATTTCCTACAACGGTGTGTACTACTCCCTTCAGAGGACAGCACAAACAGGCTCTAACCAGAGTAGAAAAAGTGGGAGGCCGCGTTGCACAACTAAGCAAGAAGATAAGCACATTAGAGACTCTAGTTTGAGAAACAGACGCCTCACAGGTCCCCAACTGGCATCTTTATTAAATAGTACCCGCAAAACACCAGTGTCAACATCTACAGTGAAGAGGCTGCTGTGGGATTTTGGGCTTCAGGGCAGAGTGGCAAAGAAAAAGCCATATCTGAGACTTGCCAATAAAAGAAAAAGATTAAGATGAGCAAAAGAACATAGACATTGGCCAGAGGAAGACTGGAAAAAAGTGTTGTGGACGGATGAATCCAAGTTTGAGGTGTTTGGATCACAAAGAAGAACGTTTGATTGGAGCCAATTACATCCTACAACAGGACAATGACCCTAAACACACCTCCATATTGTGCAAGAACTATTTACAGCAGAAGCAGGCAGCTGGTATTCTATCGATAATGGAGTGGCCAGCGCAGTCACCAGATCTGAACCCCATTGAGCTGTTGTGGGAGCAGCTTGACCGTATGGTACGCCAGAAGTGCCCATCCAACCAATCCAACTTGTGGGAGCTGCTTCTAGAAGCGTGGGGTGCAATTTCTCCAGCTTACCTCAACAGATTAATAGCTAGAATGCCAAAGGTGTGCAATGCTGTAATTGCTGCAAAAGGAGGATTCTTTGACGAAAGCAAAGTTTGATGTAAAAACAATGTTATTTCAAATACAAATCATTATTTCTAACCTTGTCAATGTCTTGACTCTATTTTCTATTCATTTCACAACATATGGTGGTGAATAAGTCTACGAAAGGAGAGTACACATCAATTTTGTATTTCATTGAAGTCAACAAGCTTTTAGTTTGTTAATTTGCCATTTCCATTTTTCTGTTTCCTAAACGGAACAAAGAAACATAATTGGGGAGGAGAGGAAACACGTTTGTCAAATACGCTGCACTGCAAAGTACAGAGCTATGGCTGGTAATAGGATGCTGGTTAAGGATGCTGGTTAAGGATGCAGGAGTTCTGGTTAAGGTGGGTCTCCTTCAATCAAAGATGGCAGCCACTAACTGCTCCTCTACACCCTGGATTCCCAGCTCTCCATTGCTATTTGTTATTGCTGTATTGTTCGCCCATACTATATTGGGACTGCAAGAGGGGAGCGTTACAACAGGGGACCATTACTATGATGTTAGTCGAAGAGGAGTCATCTACTATAGGGGCCTAGAAAGAGAGGTGGGGCTCTGCTATGGGGACTTTACAGAAGGTGCATCTAATATAGGGGAATGCAAGAGGGGCATTACTAAAGAAGACTGTCAGAGGGTGCCACCTTCTTCTACCAGTCACAGTGCCATACAATGTGTAGTGGCTGTGCCTGGTATTGCAGCTTCTATCCATCACTTCAGCGGTATGAGAAATAATTTCTTGTGCAACTGCAGGTGGGAATGAAAAGTCCATCAAAAAGATTACTGGAAAACAAATGGAACGTGCTGGCTGTGCTGAGGCCTGTTGTATTACTGGTGCAGTGTATATTCGTTCATTTCTAGGGAAGGCTGGTACTTTAAGGCCTCCCTAAACCATTGTTCTAGA
Organism: Dendropsophus ebraccatus; assembly: GCF_027789765.1. NCBI lineage: Eukaryota > Metazoa > Chordata > Amphibia > Anura > Hylidae > Dendropsophus > Dendropsophus ebraccatus. The sequence goes on from NC_091462.1 coordinate 49,580,725, forward strand.
TTTTAGGGGATTTTAACCCCTTCAGGATCGCCTGCTCACGGATGTACAGTTAAGTCTTCAAATGAAATGGGCACAGAAGCGGAGCCTGCTCCATCCGCAGTGGTTGCCAGCTGTCAGTGATGACTAGGCACCTGCTGCAACTGCCCAGACCGAGCCTGGATTGCAGCATCTATAGGGCAGAACAGAGGAAGAATTCTTCCTCTGTTCACCATATAGGCTGTGGAGCAATCGCAAAGCCCCCAGGTTTGCTGTGTCAACTGAAGGCCTCCCGGAGTCTGACCAGCCTTGTCTATGACAGGAACATTGCATTGCTGATCTGCACTGCAATGTAATGTATTCTGCCTGTCATCTCTCCCCATGGTGAGATAGTAAAATAAAGTAAAAAAAAAAATGTTATAGAATATAAACATACACATATACATACACACACATACACACTACAAAACACACACAATTTCCATAGCCCCTAAAGCAATAATAAAAATGCCAATGTAATTTTTTTCACAAAATGTGGCCATTTTTCACAAGAAAATTGTCCAAAATTTACCACTAACCTAAAGTGAAATGTGTCACTATAAAGAAAAATCTCAGAATCACACTGTGGTTATAGCTACATGATGCTATAACTTATCAAAGTGTGACAGGTCAGATTTATATATAAATAAAAAAAAAGGGCCTCTGGTCCCTAAAGGTGCTATCTGGACCTGTCCAGAAGGGGTTAACCGTAGATTCTGCAACAGAGACATTTTGGATAGAGGTATAAGTAGCTGGTATATGCCTGCTAAAAGAATTTTGAGGAGGAAATCCCTGGTAAAATAGAAAAGCAATGCGGGAATATCAGGAAACACAAGCCACCAAACCAACGGTTTATGAGCAAACATATGAGAAATGTAACACAGCTGGACTCAAAGCATTGCCAAAGAAAACGTACCACAGACACAATACATACAGGAGGTACAAATACATACCTTGGGAAAAAACAGAAAGAAGTGCATTAGTGTGTTAAATCCAATAGCTAAAACGTTTTGACATTTGTATGGATGAATAGTAATCTGTAGCTTTAAAAGTAGCCTCAAACACTTAGCCAATTTTTTTTCATTGTTCTAAAGCACAGTAACATCTTTTTCTTACTTTTTAAAAGGACTGTCTAATGAAGAAAACTTCAGTCTATATGCTCCTACAGGGAGAAAGACTGGAGGGTTGGGGGCAACTCACTGCAGGTTTTGACAAAATAGCCACAAATCCTGCAAGTACATACTGTGCTACTTATACTGGAGATTAAAGGACAACTCAGGTGAAAAGCTTTTTTTCCCAGTAATTGAAACAGTTATATAACTTTGTAATATGCTTCAATCACCTATCTGCCCCCTCCCTATTTCCCCCCACCCCCCCTCAATCCCCACCAGGAAGTGAAGTAAACTCCTTCTTACCTAATGACTGTTGACCCCAGGCTGCTCTGTGGAAGCCATTTTGTGACAGACATCATCAAGAGGGAAGCGGGTCTATGCCCTGTTAGGCCAGCCTACCTTTGTCAGATGACTCATGTTGCTTAGCTCTGATTGGCAGAACAAGATGTAAGCCATCTAACAGTTCTACAGAGTCAGTTAGACATCACAGGAGACAAAGTGCATCATGGGAAAGCCCAAACCAGGAAGCAAAGAAAAAATGAAGACACCAACTGGAGCGTCAGTTATTTATTTTTTATTTTTTTTTTATCATCTGCGCCGTAGTTGTCCTTTAATATAGTGCACATTTATGGCATTGGACTCATGTATTTGGTGCACAGTAGTAATTACAGCTGACACTGCTGAAAGCCAGGATTGGGAATAAAGGGAGATTTGCATTATATATAAAACTTGATTCCATTTTGAAGTATACAATAGAAAGTAAAACTTCTTAAAAAGTAAAATGATTTTCCTTTCAAATCAACTGGTATCAGAAAGTTGAGAGTTGTAATTTACTTCTCTGGAAAAAAAAAAAAAAAAAAAAAAAAAAAAAAATCGCTGGTCTTCCAGTATTGATCAGCTGCTGTATGTCAGACTTGTAGGACATACAGCAGCTGATAAAAAAAAAAAATCTCAGGTCTTCCAGTAGTTAAGAGAATTACAAATCTCTGGCTCTTTCTGATAATAGTTGATTTGAAAGCAAAAAAATGTTCGCTGGAATTGCCCTTTAATGTAGTAATTAAATCTTTACAGTAGTTTCCCATATAATCACTTACTGGCTGAGATATTTATAGATCGTCACCGAGTCATACGACCTGTAGTTCAGCCTTCTGGCCAAGCGTGCTTACTTGCAGCATCAGGTACATCACTGCTAGTTTTTTTACCTTAATGGATCGGTGCGGCCCTTTTTTTTTTTTTAATTGCTGCCTGGGCCCGCGCTCGTTGCAGGTCTTTTCCCGAGCACAAGCCCACCACAAAGCACTGGGGGCACCCACTGCCCCCAGTGTGGCAAGATCCACTCACCTCTGTGACCTGGCTCCACTGATTCTAATGAAGCCAATTCACAGAGGGGAATTGCTGGAGGCTTGTGCCCTCCGCACCAGTGCTCCAGGGCAGGCAGGTGCTTAGGAAAAGACCGAGCATTAATTGCAATGCAATAAAAAGCACTGCTGAAAGAAACCCAAACCTGGCGCATGCCTGTATCGGGAAAGCAGCAGCAAGCTTTTTCACAGCGTATCCTGCCGCCCACGAAACCTTAAAGTTTTAATGAAAGGGTAACTATATGTTTTTTTGTTTTGATACAAAATTGTACAATTGGTGACTATGTTTGTAAATGTGCCAGGTGGCTACTTTAAAAAAAATTCTTGCGTACGGAGGAGTACATTGTGACTGATGGAAAATACTGTGCTGTCTGACTAATAGGAACAATTATAGAATACACCAATTTTGGAGTTATGAGCCCAAGGTACCCATGAGGTGAGTACTCCCCTTGCCGCTCTATCCTTGTCACTGACAGCTGAATGATGTATATATCTGCATACACAGCTTTCCATTTTATATATACCTGCATACACAGCTTTTCATTAATCACAGTGAGAGGAGCAACTCATAACTATGTCTGCCTCGCTCCTCTGTCATTTTAGCTACTAGGAGAGTGAACAAGTCTGCATACTTAGCCCTAATTTCAGAGAGGCACAGTGTGATGACTGATCAACTTTAAAACCAGTCCTGGCAGTGAAAAGGTAAAGAATGGGTACATATACTGCATAGGTGTCATTTTTGTTAAAGGTTTACCAATAAACATTGACATTAGAGATGAGCGAACCTCGAGCATGCTCGAGTCGATCCGAACTTTCGGCATTTGATTAGCGGTGGCTGCTGAAGTTGGATAAAGCCCTAAGGCTATGTGGAAAACATGGATATAGTCATTGGCTGTATCCATGTTTTCCAAACAACCTAAGAGCTTTATCCAAGTTCAGCAGCCCCAGCTAATCAAATGCCGATCGTTCGGGTACGGATTGACTCGAACCCGAACCCGATTTGGTCATCTCTAATTGACATAAAAAAAAATATGCTGGCTAAAAGGTAACAGATGGCTATAGTGCAGGAAAATAAATGTCACATCATGACCAAACAAAGAACAAAGCGTGCAAGCTGTCATTCTTTCCACACACCAGTTCGATCCTTTGTTTTTCCAGAATATAATACAATACATTCACCCACTCAAAAAGTTACCTTGGGAAAGCTTGCAACACGCGCTCACATAATGTACACATTCATTTTGGCAACAGCTTGTATAAGCAGCACCTGAGGGTTTGGATTCCAGTCAAACTGGGTAATGTGGGATGTTTAAGAAAAGCAAATACAGCACCAAAATTGGAAAGCGATTCATAGACTGACAAGTGTACAAAGTACTAATGCTGGGAAATAAGCAACATGGCACTGAAGCAGAAAATACAACCAAAGAAATGTATTTCAGTTCAAGCCCAATATCCATCCAAACACGGGCATGAGTACTTCAGCTGGCTCATTGTTTAGCCTGGTCGTCATTAGTATTGCAAAGTCTAAATTAATTACAGAGCCATAAATACAGAAAAAGCTCCAGTTACAGCACATAGTAATTTCCTATAACTCTTCAGGACAAAACAACTTACAACTTGTTTTCTTTCCACCATCTGCTCACAGATGCAATATCCTTCAAGAGTACACAACGTTAAGGAGCGATGTTATTTAGTTCCATTCTCAGACTTAATGAGCCGTGACCAGTCCCTACACATGGTTCTGTAAATAGGTTCACCACAGAAGCAGTTTTAACACCATTTTTCTCAAACTATTTCTATTAGTAGTGATGAAGCTTTCCACTATACTATTAGCACTTTAGGTTAACACATCCTAAATAATGGCCACCGGCACTAGTCTGCTTGTCTGTAAAATTCTAATATCTATAATAACCGAAAAACAAAAACATTTTGCAAACCACCAGGATCAATAGTAAAAACTGGGATCCAAATGCCTACATCTTGCTCAATCTAATCCCTTTTGCCCGGGAGAAAGGCAGCACCAGGTGTGTTACCCACATTACATAGGATAGAGCTGCTGAAAGAACATTTATCTAGCATATACAACCAGCATTTGCTGTTAACATTAAATGGAACCTGTCATTCATGTTATGTTGCCCTTTACAAGGGTAGTATAACATGGGGACCGAGACGCCATTTTCTGTAGTCTGTCCCCTATACCAGAACGTACTGTGGGTTTACAAAACCTACATCCAGTAGAAGGCAGCATATATGTCATTCTGTCCATCTGCAGATGATTGACAGATTTCTCCCTACAAGTAGCAGATGGATAGGGGGCAGTGGTGACTCTAAAAGTAAGATGAAAGTAATGAAGTACATAGTACTATGCCCTTATGTTATGCTCCCCTCATTTTGATCACAAAACTAAATATTCCACATTACTAAAAATCAAAAGATCACTTCCCATTCTCCTGATCACAAACAGGATAACAGAGAAAGTGACACCAACAGATAGAGAAGATACCATTCACTGAAGCTCAGTTCTCAGATCCATCCCAGCTCTCCCACCATTACCTTTGTAAAACCAGTCCCCTACAAGCGATTACCCAGATCATGACCTGCAGCTATGGGGATTGCTGTAACACATCTCTCTAAATGCCGTACAAGATGGCCACTCCATAATAATGTACTAAAGATGAAGAAAAAACAAATTACAAAAAATTAAATAAATAAAAAATCTAGGCAAAACAATCACAATAATAAAACAAACTGAGGAAATTTCGAAATGCTGTGATGCAGCTTTACAGATGCCACTGCTTATGGTGGATACATTTACTACTTTTGCTCAATAATAGCATCTTGCATAGAAAACAATAGGTTATCTTCAACAAAGCTAGAGAAAAGTTGAAAAGTAGTACCGCAATGGAGTACATATAACTTGTTGATTAAAAACACCATCTTCCTAGAATATGGCCCCTTAAAGAAGAATTCTTACTAAATAATTAACCTAAATTCACCCATCCTTGAGCCCCATATCTCCGCTCCCTGGTCCCGCTGGTGTCTTCTAGCTTCAACATCACATACCGGGCTGAGTGATAGCCCGCTCAGCCAATCAGTGTCCTGCCCCAGTCACTGAGTGGGCAATTGCTTAGCCAGGCCATGGCGTTGCAGTTGGAAAAGCCAGGCACATCACATTTTCAGCTTAAAATTACTTCTGTTAGCCATCAGCAGGACCCAGGAGCGGCACAAGAGGCACAGGGACAGGTGACTTAAAAGTGGTTATCCAGTGCGGGGTTTTGCTACTCAGTTCCACTGAAGTGAATGGAGCTTAATTGCAAACTGCACCTGAACTGGAGACAAGAGTCGTGTTGAGTCTGAAAGAAAGTGGTCATGTTTTTGGAGCACTGGATAACCCCTTTTAGTTGCTGCCTCTCCTCCCCCCCCCCCCCCCCCAATTTGTTGGGACTTCTCTGTTAAGTTCATTTTCAGGGTAAGGGTGCGTTCACACATACAAGAACTACAGCAGGTCTGCAGAAGATTTGCTTTGAATGTGCAATTTCAAATCTGCTGCAGATCCTGTACTTGTGAACGTACCCTTAGGGTGCGTGCACATTACGGAATTGCCGCGTGTAAACTGCGGCGTATTCAGTGGCTCATCCCCGCACGCGGCGGTGCGCATTTCCCCCGTGATTACGCATTCCGCCGAAAGAATTCACATGTCACTTCTTGCGCACTTCAATGCGCATTCCGCCGGTGCATGGAATAGTGTCTATGGCACAGGCGGAAATGCGCGCCGCCATGTGCGGGTACGAACGACGAAATACGCTGTGGGTTATACACGGCAATTCCGTAGTGTGCACACACCCTAAAACAGTCATGTCATTGAGTTTTTGTTATGTTGGTCACTGTATGGAGAAACACCATTTTCTGCCTATTTTTTTAAGGATGGAGCGATACCAAATGTAATATTTATATACACTCACACATTGTGTCCCCCATAAAAAAAAAAAAAAAAGCCTAAAAAATAAGCCCCCTTTTTAAAATTTTAGCACTGCAAAAATAAGACCTAGTTATAGTTCATTTAAAAAAAAAAAAGTTTCAGGGGAATAGATCCTGCATCAAGGACAACAAGACTGACAGGCAGAGAGATCTGCCAGTGGCCTGCCTGACAATCTCCCCCGCACTGCGCAAAAACAGGCAGAGAGCAGTGACTAGGCTTCCCGCCCAGGTGACTAGTTGCCGCCGCTCTACACAAAACCTTTTTTTCACCTGTAAGATGGATTCACACACACAATTGATCCACTGCAGATTAACGGGTCCACGCTTCGGGGGCTCCGAGCACTCAGCCGATCAATGCGCTGGGGCAAGGCAGTGCACTGATCGGTTGAGTGCCGGGAGCCCCCGAAGCAAGCCGGAGCGTGGACCTGGTAATGTATGTATCAATGAATGTCTGACTTTTACATACTTGCAATAGGTTTTTATTCCCTGGAGGGATATCTGGCTATTACTGTGTTTGGAGACTTACAACTGAGACGCCAGGGACCCCTTTTTTGCATATTTAAATTCATAGGGGCCAATGTATCAATAGAGACTCTTAAATGTGAGTACTTCAATGGATTTTTTTCACTGATCTCCCTGAGCTCAGTGATTGCAGTGTTGTTAACCCTTTGAGGACCAGGCCCAAAATGACCCAGTGGGCCGCGCAAATTTTGATCTTAGTGTTTTCGTTTTTCCCTCCTCCCCTTCTAAGAGCTCTAGCACTCTCAGTTTTCTATCTACAAACCATGTAAGGGCTTATTTGTTACAGGAATAGTTGTACTTTGTAATGGCGTCTTTCATTCTACCATAACATGTATGACGGAATCCCAAATATATTATTTATGAAGATATAAATAGGTGAAATCGTAAAAAAAGAATGCAATATGGGAACGTTTGGGGGGTTCCTGTGTCTACGTAAAGCACTATATGGTAAAAGCAACATGATACTAATACTCTATAGGTCAGTCCAAACACAACCGTATGCATGTTTACACAGATCCTCTAATGTTATATATTTTTTTTTAATGAAATCCTTTTTTTGGCAATTAGTTAATAATATAATGGGCCTATTGTGACGCTTATAACGGTTTTATTTTTTCACCTACGGGGCTGTATGGGGTGTCATTTTTTCCGCCATTATCTCTGGTTTTTATTAATACCATATTTGTGAAGATTGGACGTTTTGATCACTTTTTATAATTTTTATTTTTTTTATATTTAATGTAACATAAAATCAGTAATCCGCGCACTTTTTTCCCTCTTTTCGTCTACGCCGTTCACAATGACGCTTGTTATATTTTAATAGATCGCACAATTACACACGCTACGGTATATTATATGTTTATTTATTTTTATATGTTTTATTTATATAATGGGAAATGGGGGTTATTTCAGCTTTTATTGGGGGAGGGGTTTTGGGGTAGTGTGTTGGTGTTTTTAACTTTTTTTCTTTTTTTTTTACACTTTTTAAGTCCCTTTGGGGGACTTTTACATACAGTACTTGGATTTTTACACTGATCATTGCTATGCCATAGGCATAGCATTGATCAGTGTTATCGGCGCTCTGCCCATTGAGCCTGTCTGTGCAGGCTCAGAGAACAGAGCGCCGATCGGACCGCATGGAGGCAGGTGAGAGACCTCCGGCGGTCCGTTTTACCGGTCCAGATCGGTAAGTGACAGGGGACTCCCCCTGTCACTTACACTTAAACGCCGCGGCATTTAAGGAGTTAATGTCACGCTGCAGCGGGTCATTAACGGTGAAGTGCCGGCTGCAATCTGATTGCAGCCGGCCCCCACCTGCTATGAAGCGCACTCCGTTTCGGAGCGCGCTTCATAGCTCAGGACGTACCGGTACGTCCAGGGCCGTCTGGGGACAGACTTCCAGGACGTACCGGTAAGTCCTAGGTCGCCTAGGGGTTAATGCAGCCACCTGGACAGAAACTGAGCCGGGAGCTGAAATGTGCTACAGTACACTTCTCCTGATTTGTGGAGTCGCTGTGATGTCTCCCTATTCCCAAACTATTGGGAATAGACTATGTAGTGAACTATATGCCTTTACGATCGATTTCAGCAAAACTCTGGGTTTTGGTGGTGTAGAAAGTGTTTCCTATCCAACAGCCGATGTTCCTGCTCATGCCTAGCTCCAATCCATTTATGATCCATTTCTGGCCTTAACTAAAGGTTAGAACCCACCCTAACGGTGGGTTCAGACTACGCAATTTTCGCAGAATTCCATCGTCTTTCCGCCGTCTCCATAGACACCATTCTATGGATCGGATGATTCCGCATTCCACTGAAAGAATTGTCACGTCAGGCGCATGGCCGTGAGCGCGTACAGGCAACGGAATTCCGCAGCATTTATCCGCGAGAATTCCGTAGTCTGAACCCACCCTCGTAGATTAGTTGATACATACTAATACTTACCGTATTTTCCGGTGTATAAAACGACTTTCCCGGCACAGGCAGTGTGACATACACTACCTGCGCCGGGGATCCTCGAAGCTCTCCCGAGCAGTAGGGCGTCTCATCGGAGAAGCTCTGCTGCCGGAAGAGCTTCGGGAGAATCACAGAGGCTCCACAATTACCCAAAGCCTCCGACACAGGCAGTGTACATCACACTGCCTGCGCCGGGAGAGGGCCAGGAGATGCACGGATGTCGGGAACAGGTCCAAGGTGAGTTAACTTTTTTTTTTTTTATTTAGTTGCAGTTAACCCCTGTCTGACAGCAGGTTTTAACATTTTCCGGTGTATAAGGCGAACCCCCGACAATCTCCTTAAAAGTCAGGGGGCGTCTTATACGCCCAGTTGCCTTAAATGCCGGAAAATATGGTATCTACTAATTAGTGTTGCACGATGCACCGAAATATCGATACTACTATCGATATTTCGGGCAGAAAAACGGTTCGGTACCAGGATTTCCTGGTATCGATACTTTATGTTAAGCTGCATAATAGCGCAGCTTAATATAAAGTACAGCGCAGAGACCACGGCCGGCAGCTAGCTGAGCGCCGGCCGTGTTCTCTGTGTGCCGCCCCTTGGTGTCCCCTCCTCCGCTCCCGGTGGCGCCAACTTCAAATAACCGGCATAAAGCGATCGCTAGTGCCGGCTATTTTACAGGGTAGATGCCGCTGTCACAACTGACAGCGGCATTTAACTCCCCCCCCCAAGCCACTCCATATGCAGCAGAAGTCTGCTGTATATGGAGCGGCCCCCACTGCTAATGACTGCAGCCCGCGATATTACGGGTGGCAGTTATTTAACTATTCCCCCGCCGCGGCTGCGTCCTTCCAGTCCTGCCCCCCATTGTCAGCCCCGGCAGCCACCTCTGCACCGCCAGTCCAGCCCTTCATCCACCCCTCCCCTCCGTCCCCCGGGATCCGCCGCTGCACTTTGCGGTCCCTCACACCGGCCAGTCCCCTCCCAGCATACCTGCTTGTGCACAAGAAGGTATGCTAGGAGTTGTAGTGCACGGAGGTATGCTGGGATCGGGAGGCTGCTGCTGCACAACTACAACTCTCACCATACCTTCTAGTGCACTACAACTCTCAGCATACCTCTTTGCACAAAGAGGTATGCTGGGGGTTCTAGTGCACAAGATGTTGGGAGTTGCAGTTGTGCAGCAGCAGCCTTCCAACACAACTCCCAGCATATCTCCTTGTCCACTACAACTCCCAGCATACCTTCTTGTGCACTACAACTCCCAGCATATCTTCTTGTGCACAAGGAGGTATGCTGGGGGTTGTAGTGCACAAGAAGGTATGCTGGGAGTTATAACAAACAAGGAAATATGTTGGGAGTTGTAGTTGTGCAGCAGCAGCCTCCCATCACAACAACTCCCAGCATACCTCTTTGTGCATTACAACCCCCAGCATACCTCTTTGTGCACAAGAAGATATGCTGGGAGTTGTAGTGCACAAGAAGGTATGCTGGGAGTTGCAGTTGTGCAGCAGCAGCCTCCTGACACCACAACAACCCCCAGGATACCTCTGTGCACTACAACTCCCAGCATACCTTCTTGTGCACAAAGATGTATGCTGGGAGTAGTTGTGTTGGGAGGCTGCTGCTGCTGCACCACTGTACCTCCCAGCATACCTTATTGTGTACTACAACCCCACCATACCTCTTTGTGGACAAGGAGGTATGCTGGGAGTTGTAGTGCACAAGAAGGTATGCTGGGAGGTACAAGGGAATTAAAAAGTGTAAAAAAAAAAACCTAGGGAAATCCTACTGTGCTGATCCAGGGGAAGGCGAAAACCCCTATGAGGCAGATGACAATTAAAAAAATTTCAGAATAAAAGTTCTAATAATCCCCGCCTTTCCCTTTTATTCATGTCAAAAAATAAACATTTGGCATCATTGCATGCGGAATTGTCCGAACCATTAAAAGTAACAAAAAAAGTGATCAAAAAGTCACATAAATAAAAATGTGGTGCATGGGGGCATCATACCCACAGTCTGGGGGAGGGGGGGGGGGGGGATGTCATTATATTTGTATTTTAAGTGCTTTTTTTCAAAAGTATCGAAATGGTATTGAGTATCGGAAAAAAAAAGATGGTATCGGTATCGAACTCAAAATTCTGGTATCGTGACATCCCTACTACTAATATCCCCATTTCACACACACAGGGGCTATCCAGAGTTTAAAAAATATATATATACATACATACACATATATACATATATATATATATATATATATACACATACACACATATTATATATATATATATATATATATATATATAATAAATACATTTATATATTGTTGCGATGCTGGTAAACATGTAATGCTTACATCGCTGCTCTCCACTAGTGTCCCAAAGCAGGTTCGCCTACGTCCCCTGCTGACTGCAGCCCCGCTATTAGCGAAACAAACTTGTCTCAGGAGTGACAGCCCACTCAGCCAATCAATGAAAGAGGACAAAGGACAGCGCAGTGGCCAGTGATTGGCTGAGCAGGCTGTCACTCAGAAGAGGACACTGCCGCACCAGGGAGTGCAGAGTGGTAAGCATAAATATGTTTATTATGTTTACCAACAGTTCAGCAATATGGTAACCCCTTAGTGCTGCAGCTAGGTTGAACTTTAATGACCAAGCTAAATTTTCTAAATCTGACCTGTCTCCCTTTATACAGTTATAGCGCCATAATGCATTAACATTAATCATTAACTAGCAATTCTGAGTTTTTTTTCACGACAATGTACTTTATATTAGAGGCAAAATTTGGTCACTATCTTGTGTGTTTTTTGTAAATAACATCAAATTATCATGAAAAATTGGAAAAATTATCATTTTTCCTGTTTCAGTGTGCGGTTAAAAGATGATAATTTTTGTATTCTCTGGGTCAGTTATGTCAATACAAAATTTGCATACAAGATCCATAACTTTCATATCTTTCACCTGACAGATTGTTTGGGCTCATTTTTTGCAGGAAGAGGTGTAGTTTTTATTGATACCAAGCTCTACATATATATATATAAACTTTGATCTCTTTTAGAACGTATTTTCTGAGGCAGATTGATAAAATACAGCAATTCTGGTGCATTTTTTTCCTCTTTTTTTACAGAGCGTGTCGTGCAATATAATCAATGATATAGTACATTAGTATAGTATATAGTATAGAACGGGGTAGACACATAAGCCGGCACTGTCTGAATAGATGGTTTCACTATATTGCGCACAAAAGAAAAAGTCCCACTATATACCACGCTGACCTGGAAGTCGGGGTGCTCGGGTAAAGGCAAAGGCAGTACAATGTGAAAGAGGAAGAAAAAAATCCAAAGCAAAGTACTCTAGACTTGACAAAGCGCTGCGGCACAAAAACGTTGTCTGCTGAGACGCTCCCGCACCTGTATCACCTATCCCGCCCTGTTACGTTGTACAAATAAATCCACCGTCTGACGGCCTGGTGAGTGCTTTGGATTTTTTCTTCCTTTTTCATATAGTATAGTATATATAGTATAGCCTCTGGCATGGCTGTGTAGAGGCATATACATGGTAACCCCGGGCGCCTTCAGAAGGCTGCCGGGATTATTTTAGAGACCATCATGGAGACCACGGGACTTTCGATCAGGTCAGTATGCCATCGCCTGCCACTGGAACCCGTTACATGCCTCGGTCATGACTTGACAGCTGCATATAACAGGTTAAAACTACCCGAAGCGGTAAAGTACCACTCCGGGTAGTAACAGCAGGAAATCAGCTGTCATGCTGACCACTGATCTCCAGCGATACCAGCACTCCTGCGCTGGTAGCATTTATTCTGGCCCCGCGTAAAAAGCCGCTGGGAACAGAATAGCAAGAATTATTACTCACCGATAATTCACTTTTTATGAGTCCATCATGACAGCACCACATGGAGGATGTCACCCTTGACCTAACAGGAACAGGAAATACAGAGAGAGGTTAAAAGGGCACTTCCCCAATCCCACCTCAGTGTTATTATAACGAAACCATAGGATCAACAACACATAGGGAGGGAAATCTAAGGGTGCTGTCATGATGGACTCATAAAAAGTGAATTATCGGTGAGTAATAATTCTTGCTTTATACATCGTCCACATGACAGCACCACATGGAGACATACCAACTTAGACTTTCAGGGCGGGACCACAGCGTGTAGCACCTTTCTCCCGAAAGCCATGTCTTGGGAAGTACCCACGTCCAGCCGGTAATGCCTGAAGAAGGTATGAGGCGAGGACCAGGTAGCAGCCTTGCAAATTTGTTCAAGAGAGGCTGCTGATTTGGCTGCCCAGGAGACTGCAGTGGCTCTGGTAGAATGAGCTTTGAGACCCGATGGAGCTTCTTTCCCTCTGGCCGAGTAAGACTCACAGATGGCAGTCTTGATCCAACGGGCTATAGAACCTTTGGAGGCTTTTTTACCTTTGTTAGGACCTTGGAATTGGACCAACAGGTTTTCATCTTTCCTCCACGGTTTTGTGATTTCCAGGTACTGAAGAATAGCACGTCTTACGTCCAGGCGATGAAATGACTCTTCCTTCTCATTTTTCGGATTGTCACAGAATGAAGGAATAACAATATCCTGGGACCTGTGAAAATTGGTCACAACTTTTGGTAGAAAAAACAGGATTTAATTTAAATACTATTTTGTCATCTAGAATGGTACAGTAGGGTTGCATAATAGATAAGGCTTGAATCTCTCCTACTCTCCTTGCTGTTGTTATAGCAATAAGAAAGGCGGTTTTGATGGTAAGTAGTTTTAAAGAGATCTCATGTAAGGGCTCAAATGGTCTGTCTGAGAGGCCCAAGAGAACAGTATTCAAGTCCCAAGGCGCTGTTAGATTTTTTATCTTCGGCTTGATTCTGGATACTGCCCTGAAGAATCTTTTGATCCACTGATGCTCTGCAATTCTGGTATCATAAATGCATCCCAAAGCCGAGACCTGAACCTTCAAAGTACTTAAGGAGAGACCCTTGTCTAATCCAGCTTGTAGAAAGTCCAATATTTTAGGAATGTCTGGTTGTGTCAAATCCGGAGGCGGATCTCCACACCAGGAGCAAAACTTCTTCCATTGTTTAAGGTATATGGCAGATGTTATCTCTTTTTTACTTTTCATAAGAGTATTTACTACTCTAGAGGACAAACCTCTGGCTGTGAGGATGGACCTCTCAGTAGCCAGGCAGTTAAATGGAGGTTTTGAAGGTCCGGATGATGAAGAGGTCCCTGGGATAGGAGATCTGCTCTGAGAGGAAGCGGAAAGGGATCCTGAATTGACATGGAGGATAGGAGACTGAACCAACTCCTCTTTGGCCAGTGGGGAGCTATGAAGATAACCGTGGTATTGCTGGAGCGTATCTTTTGTAGAGCTCTCGGGATGAGAGGTAGAGGAGGAAACGCATAGGCCAGATGAAAATTCCAGTCTTGTTGGAGAGCATCCAATGCTGTTGGATAATCCCGAAGGTTCAGGCTGAAGAATTCTTCTGTCTTCCTGTTGGATCTTGAGGCGAACAGGTCCACCTGTGGAAAACCCCATCTGTCTGCAAGTTGATAGAAGATCTGGGAACAGAGTTCCCATTCCCCAGGGTGTATTATTTTGCGACTTAAAAAGTCTGCCAGTTTGTTGTCCACTCCCCTTAGATGGACTGCTGAGATAGATCTCACCTTGCCTTCTGCCCAAGAGAAGATTTTTCTGGATAGCAGCTGCAGAAGTTTGCATCTTGTCCCTCCTTGGTGGCGAAGATATGCTACCACCGTCGAGTTGTCCGAATAGATCTTTATATGGTTGTTGAGGAGCAGGTATTCCGCCATTTTCAGAGACTCCCAGACTGCAGCCAGCTCTCGAAAGTTGGAGGACTGGGCACTGATTTCTTCCGACCAACGACCCTGAAAGTGAAAACCCTGAATGTGAGCACCCCAACCTGATTGGCTGGCATCCGTGGTCACCGTGACTACTGGATCCAGACTCCAAGGGCAACCCTTCTGTAGATTGGACTCCTTCAGCCACCAGAGGAGCGAAATCTTCACCTTTTGTGAAATCATCATACGTTTGTCCAATGTTAAGGGGGATCTGTTCCACACATGAAGTATATCGCCCTGTAAGATGCGAACATGGTGTTGGCACCAAGGTACCGCTGGGATGGTTGCGGTCATAGAACCCAAGAGCGACATGGCCTTCCGGATTGTGGTGGATTTTTTCTTCCTGAAGGAGGCAATGTTTGTCATTAACATATTCACCTTGTCTTGAGGCAGGAAAGTTTTCTGCAGGTTTGAATCCAGGATCATTCCCAGGAATCTCTTCCTGCAGGCTGGTGTTAAATCTGATTTGTCCAGGTTTATTATCCAGCCGAGATCCTGTAGGATAGAAATAGTTATCTGAATCTGTATAGAAAGGATAGATGGAGATGGAGCGACTAACAGGAGATCGTCCAGATATGGAACAATGGTTATCTCTTGTTTTCTTAGATAGGCTACTACTTCCAACATAATCTTTGTGAATAGCCATGGGGCTGATGAGATTCCGAACGGTAGGGCTTGAAATTGATAATGGACTAGTTGATGCTGTGTCTGAACTGCGAATCTGAGGTATTTCTGATGCGCAGGGTGAATGGGTATATGGAAGTAAGCATCTTTCAAGTCTAGGGTTGCTAGTGATGCCCCCTGATGGATGAGGGTAATGGTAGTTTTCACTGTCTCCATCTTGAATTTCTTGTGTTTGATAGATCGGTTTAGAGGCTTGAGATTGATTATTGTCCTGTAAGTCCCATTGGGTTTTGGGACTAGGAAAAGGGTTGAGTAATGACCCAAACCGATTTCCTCCTGGGGAACAGGGATGATTGCCCCTAATAGAAGCAGATCCCGAACCCCCTTCATCACACGATCCATCATTAGTTTTGATTTGAAGTGGGTTATACAGAATTTTTGGGGGGGAAGGGAGGAGAAGTCTATTAAGTACCCACTTTTCAGGATGTTTAGGATGAACTGATTGTTTGTTATCTTCTCCCATTGACTGTGGAATAAGGATAGCCTTCCCCCCACTCTGGAGCTGTCACTTGTTTTTTCCCTCAGTAGAGGGATTAAGGAGGAATCCCCTGCCACGTCCTCCTTTTGGGTAGGCCCATCTTCCTCCTTTGCCTTTACCTTTAAACTCGTCCCTTCTGTGGGTGTACTGTGTATAGTGACGAAAAGGTTTCTTACCTTTCTCTTGTTTTGGTGTAGGGAAATCCTTTTTCTTATCAGCCGCTTTATCCAAGATCTCTTCAAGGAAAGAGCCGAAGAGGAGATCACCTTCAAAAGGAATCTGACACAGCTTTATTTTAGACGTTGCATCACCCTGCCAATTCTTTAACCAAAGGGCCCTTCTGGTTGCATTAGAGAGGGCAGCTGATTTGGCGGCAATTCTGACTGATTCGGCAGAAGCATCTGCCAGAAATCTTGTTGCCAACTTCAGCATAGGAATAGATTTAAGGATCTCCTCCCTCGAGGTAGTACCTCCCAGGTGGCCCTCTAACTGCTCCAACCATATGAAGAGCGCCCTAGATACATTTGTAGCAGCTATGTTAGGATTAATCATGGCTGCGGAGGCTTCCCAGGACTTTCTTAGTAGTCCCTCCATTTTCCTATCCATTGCATCTTTTAGCTGAGAGGCATCTTCAAAAGGAAGCATTGTCTTTTTTAATATCTTGGATACTTGAAAGTCTACTTTAGGGATATTAGCCCATGTTGCAGTATCCTTTTCATCAAAATTTAATCTGTTACTGAATTCTTTAGGTATAAACAGCCTTTTTTCAGGCTCCTTCCATTCAGTTTTAATAAGATCCTGGATATTTTCGTGAATGGGAAAAACTTTCTTTTTCTTGGGTTTAAGGCCTCCGAACATAGTATCCTGAATAGATACAGGCTGTTCAGAATCATCAATACCCATAACGCTTCTTATGGCTCTAATTAGGGTTTCTGAATCCTCAGAGGAGAAGTAAAACTTCCCAGACTCCTTAGGAGTGGAATCAATAGGAATTTCACCCTCCTCAGAAGCTTCCTTCTCTTGCTCAGAATCAGAATCTGATATAACATATCTGCGCTTCTTGGGTGGAGGAGCAGGGGGAGGGGTCGCAGAAGCTGAAGTAGAAGTAGTGGTAGAGGGGTTTGTTTTAGATATAGATTTGATCTCCTGACGGATAACCTTGCGCAGTTCCTCTGAGATGGATATACGTGAGGAGGGATGCAGCTTATTGTAGCACACTTTACATAGTTGTTTTGCATAATCATCAGGTATCTTATCATTACAGCCCACACATCTTCTACTTTTTGGTTTCTTTTGTGTCTCTTTTTCTCCCTAAGAGAAAGCAGAGAGCCAAAAACACAATTATAGGGAAAGGAATCAGCATAAAAAGGATTGCTTCCTATGTAAAAGAGACCCCAAGGGGTTAACTCACGGAGCCGGCAGTAGCAGTAGACTCAGCAGCCTCTCCTATAGCAGCAGGAGAATCCATAGTGGCAAGGAGAGAGAGAGAGCTGGACTGGTACATCTCCCATTAAATACTGCTGGGCCCGACTGACCTTGGCGTCACCTGGCGCTACCGCCGAACTTCCGGTCCGCCTCCGATAGGCGTTTTGAATTTGGCGCCCAAAGACGTCCTGCCGCGCTCCCGGCAATCCATGCGGGACGCATGCGCCGGCGTCTGACGTCATCCGCACGTCACGTCCGCCACGCGCGTAGGCCCAGGCGCACCGCAGCGTGCGAGGGGAAGCGGCAAACTGGATAGTCTCCCTGCATCAACCCGCTTTGAGCGCCGCAGGGAGACTGGGACCACGAGGGATCCACAAGGGACCCCTCACTGAGCCATGACCGGACCTTGGAGGGGAACAGAGGAACACCCCGGACCACCACCTGAGGCTATCGTCCCGACCCGTGACCGGGAAGGATCACAGGTAACTTCTGTATTCCTTTTGATCCTGACAGGAACAGGAAAAACACTGGAGGTGGGATTGGGGAAGTGCCCTTTTAACCTCTCTCTGTATTTCCTGTTCCTGTTAGGTCAAGGGTGACATCCTCCATGTGGTGCTGTCATGTGGACGATGTATAAAAAGGCCAGTAGTGACCTCCATAAAAAGCCGATACAGCGGTCACTAAGGTTTCAAAAACATTTTATTGTTGGATATCCCCTGTATCTGTCATAATGGTCCGCTTACTGATCAGAGGTGAGATCCACTGCTAATCCAGAGGTTTGGGTCTCCATGGATACAGAGATGCAATGAGACTGTAATATGTGCAACCCCTTATTTGATCCAATGGGGTTTGCGCGCATTACCAATGCGAATATTAACCAC
This sequence comes from Dendropsophus ebraccatus, assembly GCF_027789765.1. Lineage (NCBI taxonomy): Eukaryota > Metazoa > Chordata > Amphibia > Anura > Hylidae > Dendropsophus > Dendropsophus ebraccatus. The sequence continues at coordinate 49,599,011 of NC_091462.1, forward strand.
CTGGCAGGTATGGCACACATAAGCAAAACGTCTCAAAACTATGGCCATTCTACACCAGGCAGAGACCTTAAAGGGAACCTGTCACCCCCCGTGCCGGGGTGACAGGCTCCCGACCCCCCGTTAGAGCCCCATATACTTACCTAATCCCGCCGGGTCCCGCTTCTGGAGGTGGTCGGGTGACGGAGATCTCAGCCGCTGCAGCCCGGCGCGTGCGCTGAGAGATGAGTCCAACGCTCATAGAGAATGACGGAGCGCTGGACTCTCCTGTCATTCTCTATGGGTGTTGGACTCATCTCTCAGCGTGCGCGCCGGGCTGCAGCGGCTGAGATCTCCGTCACCCGACCACCTCCAGAAGCGGGCCCCGGCGGGATTAGGTAAGTATATGGGGCTCTAACGGGGGGTCGGGAGCCTGTCACCCAGGCACGGGGGGTGACAGGTTCCCTTTAATAAGTTTGTAAGCAACCCTGTTATCAAGCCATTCACATCAGATGAATAGGGATATATGTTGGGGTGTTAGAACGTGTACATACTGTATGACAGATGCCACCTAGTTAGGCCTAGGGAGAATTTTTGTTTTTTTCTATCTCTGGATTCAGCTCACTGGAGCAAAAAAGAAATCTGTGCTGTAGCACCAATGACACTCCTTTGGCCTCAATCAGGTATTAGAGGTCTATGGAGGTATTTACACACTGGTGCATATGTTAATAGTGACCTGCTGACACAATATAAAATCAAGCCATTCGGGAACTCACTGCACCATAATGAATTATAATGCAGGGAGCCTTGTTGAAGGGTTCAGTCAAATATTTCAAATACAGCAAACTTACAGATCGTATACCAAAGACGTGTGAACCTGGCCTTAGGGCCCTATTCCACTGGACGATTATCGTTCAGATTATCGTTAAATCGTTCGAATCTAAACGATAATCGTTCGGTTGAAATGCAGTTAACGATTAACGACCGAACGAGAAATCGTTGATCGCTTTATAAGACCTGGACCTATTTTTATCGTTGCTCGTTCGCAAATCGTTCGCGTTGAATAAGACATCGTTCGGTCGTTCGCAATAGATACGAATGCAATAGCGAATAAATAGCGAAGAAAAAACGATCGCAATTACGATCATAAGTAACGATTATCGTTCAATGGAAATGAGTGAACGTTTTCAGGTCTTTCGCAATAGTGGTCGTTTGCGATCGTTAATCGTTAATGATATGCAAACGATAATCGTCCAGTGGAATAGGGCCCTTAGTCTAAATTGGCCATTGTGCTTACATGATCCAAAAAAAAAAAAAGTCAAAAGGCCATGACCAATGAAATCAAAGGCAGGAGAAACTACAGTTCTGGGAATATTCTTTCAAGGAAAGATCTTTGTCTGCCTATCTGACTTCCTTCTAGTCAACGACGAGGTGTGATTGGTCAGCTGGAATGATCGCCCCTTGTTAAATCTTACCTGAAGAGCGCTCAATATGGTTAAAACCATCCACTTTCATCAATTTCAGTGTAATGTGTGTGGGCACCTTTTACTTAAGGGCATGATACACAACTAAAGCAACAGCAGCTCATCCTTCTACCAGAGAGACGTGTGGAACATTATAGAACAGCAGCACACAGATCTCACAGAAGGTAAAATGTATTTCGTACAAGACCTAGTGAAGAATACCACAACTGAACATGGTGAGAGGCCTTTTCTTAGTATCTCAGTTGCACATTGCAGAACTGGTGCACATAATGTGAGGTACGGCTGTACATGTTAGTATGGTGCTAAGGGATGCTGTGATCAGCTTTCTAATGACAGGATCTATGTGTGGGGGATGGGGCAGGAATGCTGCAGCAGGCTCTATGTATGCAGAGCGATCTAGATGTCAATCTAATTCTGGTTATTCATTAATTCCCGACTGTGCGCGGACTTTACAGCAACCGTTATGTTATAGGGTTGCATACACCACAGTAAGCACCGCACTGTGTTAGGTTTATACTCTCTTCTTTTGACACTGGATATTTACAGGTTACATTGTATTTAGCCAAGACTATAATAAGAAGGCATGCTTCGAAGCTCAGTCTATATAGACAAAAGTCCCATCTTTCCAGCATCGGGTCCACAGCTCAAGACTACAGCCTACAGACAGGGCATGTACAAGAGAAAGTCCTCAATGGCTACTGCTGGTTCTTTTTATAGTTCTCAGTTAAATAAACCACAGATTTACAATGCAGAAAGCCCTTAGACAACCAATAGTCAATAGTACTCCACCTCAAAGACAAAAAAACAAGCAGATGGCCATGCTCCCGGCCCATAAGTAAGGCTCAACCTAATTGTATCACTGCTGACAAAGCACCATGGTCACCAATAAGCAAACTGGTGAGGGCAACGTACAGCTACACACTGGCATCACCGTCATCATTTCACCTACTGGGTATCACTGTTGAGTTCTGTGGATAAAACCATAGACCAATACTCCACAAAGATGATTGTTTGGGATCTATAAATGTCTCTCCCAGGAAAATAAAAATTAACTATTGGTATTGTGTATAAAGGGTTAATCAAAAATTGAAAAAACATAAGATTTCCTCACCTCTCAAAGTGGCCCATTATCTGCTACTGGGATGACCAGAAGGAAACGTGACCACAGCAGACTAGCACTGGCAGCAGAGGCCACATGACAGGACAACACATCATTACGGTATTTAAATAAAATACAGAACGGCTTGCGTAGGGCTCGAAGCAACTTACAAGGTCAACGCGATTAGTTGTTACCAATGGGAACTTGGTCCAGGGTGGGAGGGACTCCAATATGGGGAAAAAAGGCAGCCGTCCTAAGACAACGTTTCCACATCCGTGCCCTTACAACTGTTTTACAACTACAACTCCCAGCATGCCTGGACAGTCAATGGTCAATGCTGGGAGTTGTAGTTTTGCAACAACTGAAGCACTAGCTGACCAGGCATACTTCGAGCTGTTTTGCACCAGCTGAAAAGCTAGTTGTCTAAGCATGCTGGGAGTTGTAGTTCTGCAACAGATGGTGAACCACAAGCTGAGAAATCTGATCAGATCCCAGCTGGTACATCTGTCCAGTGATCTGCCTGGTCGCTATTGACAACCACTCTGTTTTTCCTTTGCAAGTTTCCCTGATGTATTTGTTAGGAAGTTTTATCAATATAAGAACTGTCACCATAGAGTAAGGGCCCCCATCCACACACGGGGGTATATTACAGCCCCACCCTAGCCATGGGTCTGACAGCGATCACCAGAGGTGGGACCTAAGGCCATAATACGGATACAACAATACGGGCATAATACACCCGTCTATTGGGCCCATAGGGTGTCCAACACAGTCACAGACTATCCTATGGGCCCAAGACAAATCTACACCACTCATATCAGCCTAAAGGATTTTATCAAAACGTGCCGACGATCCTCCGTATGTCTCGTCAGCACAGACACACTGCCCACACTAAGGCCGGGGTCACACTGCATCGTGTCCCTACGTTTTACCATTTCCATGAAGTCTTCTTTGCCTAGTAGTCTACGCTAAGGTGTCCAGCCAAAAAATAAAAACCCTATGTATACGTTCATATGTGTTTTTTCTATAATGTAACTTAATGTAAAACATTCTAGTTATTAACAACTGTTTATTACTTGTTTTGTATCCTGTTCAAGCATATAAGACATATACATGGTGAGGCCATCTCCTCGCCCCTCAACTACACCGGAGATCTGATTCTGTCACAGTGTATGTGGACGTAATGATCGACACCAATGACCAGGAAGGTTTAGGATCGTCTTGTCTGTGGTACTTCAGATGATCGGATCTGAATGACATCTGCCACAAGGATACATCACCTCGGGGTATATAGGAATGCTATACATCACATTGCGTATAGGTATATAGGACTGCTATACATTGTCATGTATAGGTATATCACTGCTCCTATCACATCATGTATAGGTATATAGGACTGCTATACCTCACATCATGTATAGGAATAGGACTGCTATACCTCACATCATGTATAGCAGGGGTGGGGAACCTCCGGCCCGCGGGCCGCATCCGGCCCCTGAGACCTCCCGATGCGACCCGCGGCCCGCAGCTCCCCTGTGATGCTCGCCGCTCTGCTGGGGAAGAAGCCGGCATACACCGCATCCTCCGGTGTCTGTGACAGCTGGCGGACACCGGAGGATGCTGTCTGTGCCGGCTTCTTCCCCAGCAGAGCGGCGCGTGTCTTTAGTCTCTTGCGGGCCGCGCGCGATGACGTCATTTCATCGCGCGCCGCCTGCAGGAGAAGACCGGCACAGAGGACCTGGGAGAGAAGAGGACCTGGACTGCGTGGGAGCGGAGGTAAGGTGAGTGGGATGTTTATTTTTTTATTTGGGGGTTAACTAGGATCCCAGGGACATGACTGATGGGGGGGGACAACTAGGCTACCAGGGACATGACTGATGGGGGGGGACAACTAGGCTACCAGGGACATGCCTGATAGGGGGGGGGGACAACTAGGCTACCAGGGACATGCCTGATAGGGGGGGGGGGGACAACTAGGCTACCAGGGACATGCCTGATAGGGGGGACAACTAGGCTACCAGGGACATGACTGATCGGGGGGGGGACAACTAGGCTACCAGGGACATGACTGATGGGGGGGGGCCACCAAGGCTACCAGGGACATGCCTGATGGGGGGGGGGGGAATAACTAGGCTACCAGGGACATGACTGATGGGGGGGGGGGGGGGAATAACTAGGCTACCAGGGACATAACTGATGGGGGGGGAATAACTAGGCTACCAGGGACATGCCTGATGGGGGGGGAATAACTAGGCTACCAGGGACATGCCTGATGGGGGGGGAATAACTAGGCTACCAGGGACATGCCTGATGGGGGGGGAATAACTAGGCTACCAGGGACATGCCTGATGGGGGGGGAATAACTAGGCTACCAGGGACATGACTTGGGGGTTAACTAGACTACAAGGGGCATCACTGGGGGTTAACTACAATAGCAGGGGAACTAGGGGAACAATACTATGCCTTGTCCTGGGTGCTGCAAACCCCCGCTACTAACTGGCGCGCACGGTATGCGGCCCTCGAATGATTTTATTAATGCCCGACCGGCCCTCGACATGGAAAAGGTTCCCCACCCCTGATGTATAGGAATATCACTGCTCCTATCACATCATGTATAGGAATAGGACTGCTATACGTTATGTCACATCATGTATAGGTATATTACTTCTCCGGTCGCATATATAGGACGGCTCCGGTCGCCTCACCTATAGGACGGCTCCGGTCGCCTCACCTATAGGACGGCTCCGGTCGCCTCACCTATAGGACGGCTCCGGTCGCCTCACCTATAGGACGGCTCCGGTCGCCTCACCTATAGGACGGCTCCGGTCGCCTCACCTATAGGACGGCTCCGGTCGCCTCACCTATAGGACGGCTCCGGTCACCTCACTTATAGGACGGCTCCGGTCACAGGTAATACTGCTGCTCCTGTCACAATGAGCAGTATCGGTCCCATGATGCCATTGTCCGTAGCCAGCAGCCCCCGGTAGAGCGGATGAGGCAGAGCAGTGCACCGTATTGCTGTGAGGACCGGGCGTCCTTCCCTCCTCACCTCTCCCGCCGCCCGGCTACACAATGAATGGCAGCGCTCCCATCCTGCAGGCACATAGCAGCACAGCAGGGAGCTGACCCCGAGCAGCCGCAGCGCCATCCATCCCCCCTGTGACTGGAGCAGCACGTCCACTACACCCCGGCTCTCACCTTCACGTTCTCGGAGACGATCAGTGACAGGCCGGTTGGCTACGGTCCGGCGCTCCGGTGTGGTATTAGAGTCCTGCTGCTGCACAAAGCCGGGTGACAAATGACGAGGTCCCCGCTGCCGCCCTCACCCGTGGTCAGTCAGGTGCACCTACCCTGTCAGCCGGAGCTCGGTACTATGCCCGGTGCTGCGCACTCTCACACAGCTCACACGCAGCGCTCCGCTATTCTCCTCCCGCCAACACAGCGCGCACAGCTCCAGCCAATCAGAGCGCACTATCCTTCGTCACTAGCCACGCCCACTGCGCGGCCCCGCCGCTCCCCTCGACAATAACCTACGTAAGAAGGGCGTGCTCAGTCCGTAGCCCCGCCCACAGTCGGCGTGCGTCAGCGCAGGCTGGGTGTTGCTGAAGCCCAGAAGGTGACATGTTGGTAGCGGGCCGTGTCGTGTGGAGGGTGGTGGAGGGGAGAGTCACAGCTGTGACCCTCCGGCAAGTCACAGGCTATAATATTGGCGTCTGGGGATTTAGGGAAGAAGATAATGCCTCTTCTTTCTTTGGAAACTCTAATTAATTCTATTTGTATTGCTTTTGTCCTACACTGGGACACAGCAGAAAGGCTTTATTAGATAAGAGATTCCCGGAGGTTGGGAGCATTGTGCAGGGGCTGGAGCTGCCGCCATTCATCTGCTATTATATGGCTATATTGTGCTAATGATGAGAGATTAGCTCTGTATATTCCAGATATTCTGAGGGTGCAGGGTGGTGCTGTAACTGCAGGGGGCGCTAGAGTTTGCTGCCTGGATATAACAATGCTGAGGCATGATGGGATTTTGGGCTATAGACCTAGAATAGCCTCAGGTCCAGGGTGCTGAATACAGAATGCCAATCTTTTTTTTTAATTAGCTGAAAGGCTCAACATTCTACAGGTTGACATTAAAGGGGGTTTCTGGGTAAAATTTCTTGATAGTTTACCCTAATGTTATCTGGCATAACCGGTTCAGGCATTAGCCTTGACTCCGTACATCGTGTAGTGGCCGTGCTCGGTTACTAAAGATCATTGAAGTGAATAAGAGCTGCCAACTTTTGGCTCTGTATATGTGGACACCATGACTCTGGCCAGAAAGGTTATTCATGGAAAGAAAAGGCTTGAAAAACCTCCCTATGCAATTTTTAGTTGTCTACCTGTCATGCCTCACACTGCCCTCATAGAAGAGGATCCTGCTCTCCTGTGTCTCTACAGTACACCCTAAGAAGCAGCAGCAGCATGGAGGGCATTATAGAGCAGTAGTGAACAATTTAAGCCGCAAGTCAAGTCTCAGGGATTTATTACATTTTATTATCTTGTGAAGTCTGTCTCTCACTCTGCCTCTGTTTTCTGAACTCACTCCCCCTTTTGAGCCATAACCCCTCTCCTCTCCATAGACTTGTAGTGGCAGAATGTAACCTGATCTTCTAGTGAGCTTCTGCCTGGTAAACATGGGATGAAATTGAGATGTTTTTTTCAGAGAGAATAAAAAGTTTTACAGATGCTGCAGTTTCAGAAATATTAGGACCATTTGTGACAAGCATCTTTATTGCTTAGTCAAGTACTTTTGTACCCAGTCTTACTTTTACTGTTAACGTGCAAACCTTGCTTTTACTTGTATTTATAGGAGCATTCGGTGCCTTTACCTTTTATGTGATCTGCAAGGCAATGCTCTCTCCTCTTAAGTTTTTTTGACCTAACCATATTTCTACCTCTCCATCAATGCCGTGGAGTCGGAGCTAGTTTTTGCTGGAGTTGGAGTAAAAAAAAATGTACTGACTCCAGCTTTACAAAAATCTTTATAAATATTATAATTTAATTTTCATTTGAGTTTTATATATGTTCCTCATCAATATATTTTATGTTCTATCTAAGGCCCTTATTTATACCAACCAGAAATACACTTTCTCCCATACGTTTCTTCCATATATCAGTAATAAAGCACTGGCCCTATTAGATAAGATTGGTCAGGGGAGAGGTTGGTGGTCACTATTTGGCAGTTTGTTTCTCAGCTGGAAGAGTCCATTGTGTGGGGGGAGATCTGTGCTGTTCTCTTCCTGGATACTGCATGATTGTATATGAGCAGCAGTGTAATAGGAAGATATTCTGTGTAATATAGAGGAGGAGGAGAAGACATAAGTAATGCAGCAGTAACCTCTGTCCTCAGTGTGGTTTTTTTCTCTCTGGGAAAAGATTGTGTGTTTTTCTTATGTGTGCTATTGCTGCAGTAGGGTGTGTGTGTGTGTTTGAGAGGCAGAAATTGGGATGTCACGGCCCCACTCAGAAATGCCCACTCAACATCACCATCCGTAAAAGAGGCAGGACAAAGCTGCAGTGGCTGAGCAGGTAGTTCCTTTGGCGCTCTGATGATTTAGGAGCGCGGATGCTAACAGAGAGCTGATAAATCTGGTCCTAGGTTTGACCCCTATATCACTATGGCTGACCCCTCTATATTACTATGGCTGACCTCTATATCACAGGTATCTGGCATTGTTAGCAGTGTTTCTTTGCGTGTGGTGAATATTTTGTTAGAAACATAGAAAACTGTCAGGAGGAAAAGACCACCTGCTCCATCTAGTCTAGTTGTGAGTTGTTAAAGACATGGAGGCTGGAGACTGGCTGCATCCACTGCACACACAGGAGAATCTACTTTATATCTTTGCCTTATGCTGCGTTTACACGGAACGATTATCGTTCGAATTTGCACGATAACGATCGAATTCGAACGATAATCGTACATGTAAACGATGATCAATCGTCGAGCGAGAAATCGTTCATTTTGATCTTACAACATGTTCTTAAATCGTCGTTCGCAAAAAATTCGCAGATCGTTCCGTGTAAACAGTTGTTCACCGACTTAACCTATGTGCGAGATAGGCTTAAGCGATAGCAAAACGATTTTTCCGTTACGTTCGTTACTCGAAATCGTTAATCGCACGATCGGGCGAATTATTGCTTAGTGTAAACGCAGCATCATTCACTCAGAAGTCGCCCCAGGATCATATAGGACATTAGGAAGATGCTGCTCAGCCAGATCTACTTTTCACCATTGTGATAAATAACTCCCTTGGTGTCTGACTGGCCGTTTATGAAGGAGCTGGAGGCGGAGTCGGTCCCTGATAAATTTCAGAAGTCAGAGTTTTAATCAGAGCTGCAGCTTACCCACTGAACACCCCTGCTCTCCATTAGGCATTACAGTTAACAAAGCCCTAGCCGGTCCCAATATTTGAATTGATTTATCTCAAGCATATCTGATCCAAGTACAACACCCACTGTGCAGACGTGTACACCTATAATACTATAAGTTGTATTGAGCTATATACATTGTTCGTGTTCGTTTTTTTGCTAACAGCTGAAAGTTTGCAAATTTTGCAAATAATCCAGATTTGCAACCAAGGTTAAATAATCGTGTTTGGAACCAAACATTAGACAGTAATCAGATTTTTGGCTAAAATATCCAGTGATGGGCACCACAAGCCAGTGATTGTACATTGTATGTTTTTGTCTATTACAAAACAAAATCCCTGCCATAACACTTCCCACGTATATAGAGAGCATTGCACTAATTTTGAGATCTGCAAAGTGTTAAAAAAGGCTCTCCTTATAGAGACAAAGCTGTTATCACACATCATAATGTTGTCTCGAGCTCTATCACATCCTGTGACCTGGGGCTGTTGATGTCTGCGGTGTAATATGCCACCTTTTGCATTTAAATAGTTTACATTTTCTTTATTTCATTCATAATGATTCCTGAAGTATGGGTCATTACCACATAGACAACGAGGGAGGACATTAAAGCACCATAAGAAGTTAGAGACATATGAATTGAACATGAAATCCTCAGGAACATGCCAGCTGCAAGCCTACTATAAGTGATCTTCGCTGTGAATGAGTGTGTTCCTTCAAACAATCTGTAATTATGGAAAATTCTCCATTTACTGTAGCTGTAGATGACATTTAAAGGTACTCACCTCAAAATCCTTAGCTTCCCTCCAGCTTTATGGCTTTGTTCCCAACAGATTTGACTTGTACAATAACTTAGATTCCTCCAAGCCTCATACATAAATGGTTACAGGTGCGGTCTGTGTACACACTGGGTCTTGCCACATGAGAGGCATAAAAACATCTCCCCTACCGCCCTATAAAAAGGTTCTCAGAGGTTACTTTTGTGTAGTGTACTTCTTATGGCCCTATTTCACGGGTCGTCTAGAGGAGCAAACGAGCGCTCTCAGCGCTCGTTTGCTCCTTGTTCCCCGCTCGCTGCCGCCACTATTCAACGAGGCTGCAGCGAGCGGGTGAGTGCGGAAGGGGTGGCGGGGAGCTGCGGGGGGCTGCCCGGGTGATCGCTGATCGTCCGGGCAGCCCATAGGATACAGCAGCGTCTATCGGCCGAATACGGACGATAATTGTTCCGTGGAATAGGGCCTTTAGTAAAAGATCAATCGATGAGGGTGATATTCATGACTCTGTGACACCCTCAAAGGAATTTTGCCCAATTGACAGACTTTAAGATGAAATCGCATCATTGGATTAAGAGAAGTAGAATGGTTTTTAATAGACTGCCCTCCATCTAGCCCGTTCTGACCAAGATATTAGGAATTATCAGAATCAGTGGTCATGTGAGGGTACACCCAATAAACAGGGCAGCCCAGGCAGACCACCAGTAGAAAGAACCAGAGTTTCCTTGTTCACCATCCAGACACAGATGGCACCTTTATTACAGACCCTTGTCCCTGCCTGGACCATTTTCATGGGCTTAGCAGAAGAAGATGTAGGTTCATGGGGTACATTACGTGTCCTGCCATTGACAGACAATAGACAACCACAGTTGCCTTTATTTGTATTGGTGTTGGGAACAAAAAATCTGGAATGCTATGGACTGGAACCATATAGGGGGAGATTTATCAAACATGGTTTAAAGTAAAACTGGCTCAGTTGCCGCTAGCAACCAATCAGATTCCACCATACATTTTCCAAAGAGTCTGTGAGGAATGAAAGGTGGAATCTGATTGGTTGCTAGGGGCAACTGAGCCAGTTTTACTTTACACTATGTTTAATAAATCTCCCCCATAGTCTTTAGCAAACAAATCCCTGTTTGGGATTCAGCAATAGTCAGTGTTCATTATGGAGGCCTTTGGTGAGCACTTCAATCCTGCCTTTGCGGTGAAGCGACAAGCTGCCCTCTGCTGGTGTGATGGTCTGGGGATCCACCATATATTCTGCAGCCACATGTGTTGCCTCTCATGGCAAGGCCTCATATTGGCATTTTTCAACAAAATTGTATCCTGATAATACGCCATCAGTCATATTAGCCCGGAAAACCTCTTTAATTCATGTGTGTCTAAAGCAGACTAAAAATCTAAAAAAAAACATATTTAAAAGATAAATAATGCCCAAGAATATAAAAATACTGCAAATACTGACATCCTTCATTTAAAGCTCTTCATGCAAGAGCATCATTGTAATATACATTAATACCACATATCATAAAATCCCCTTGCAGTTCTGTAATCCTTCCCTGAAAATCACATACTGTTGGAGACCCTGGGGTCTGTGCAAAAAATTCTCAGGTACCACAGTACTACCAGTTAAGGTACAATCCACTTTATACACTCACTTTTCTTTAAAACATAACAACTTTATGGCTTTCTTGGTTTAGGGCCCTATTACACCAAAACATGTCTGACAGAATTTTTCAGCCAAAGCCAAGAATGGATTTGAAAAGAGGAAAAATCTCAGTCTTTCCTCTATGACCTGTTCTCTATTTATAGTCTGCTCCTGGCTTTGGCTAAAAAAATCTGTCAGATAATCAGTCAGGCATCTTTTGGTGTAATAGGGCCCTTAGAGTGTTGGTATAAATTGTGAGAATGATATTCAGTAGACAATAGTGTTTCTGTCAAGATGTGGAGCCATTTCATGGCAGTAAAGGCCCTATTCCACCAACAGATCTGACGATTATCTGCCAAAGATTTGAAGCCAAAGCCAGGAACAGACTATAATAAGAGAACAGGTCATAAAAGAAAGACTGGATTTCTCCTCTTTTCAAATCCACTCCTGTGTTTGGCTTCAAATCTTTGGCAGATAATCTGTCGTCAGATCTGTTGGTGGAATAGGGCCTTAAGGGTATGTTCACACTGAGTAAATCAGGCGGCATTCTGCCTGTCTGAGTGTGCCCTAGCCTGTCTATGGGAGAGTGTGCGCTAATCCACTGCCACGGCTCTCTGCTCGCAGAAGTCACATGTCACTTCTTTGAGCGGAGAGTGGCGGCAGCAGAGGAGCACGTGCTCTCCCATAGACAGGCTATGGCACACTGAGGCAGGCGGAATTCTGCGGCGGAACTTTCTGGCTCATTTACTCAGTGTGAACATACCCTAATACTGGTAATATAAACAGCACACAAGCATAAGGTGACAAATTATGACACAGTGCGGGGAGTACATTACATGTTTCTTTGAATTCTATTAAGCGAGTTGATATACAGAAATGAGAGAAAACTTATGATCAAGATTAAGTGTGTGAAAAGTATTCCATTTCGGTAAATGAAGCCATGTGGAGTCCTCCAAAACGGAATCTATTTACATCTGCCAGAACTCCCGTTGAGCTTTCCAATACATCTACATCTGTTAAGATTGCTGCCTGCGGTGCTTATCCCTTGATGACACTATTTCTATCACTTTTAAACAAAATCTGCATGTCCTAAGAATATGGAAACAATGAGTTCACTCACCAAGCCACCTAGCTCGAAACCAAGTTCTAAGTAGCATAATATGCACTGGTGGTAAGAAGCTGCACTGTTACTTGACATTTCTCATTTTCAGCAGTGCATATTTCCAGTTTTGTCCATGTCTGCTAATAGTGTGGCAGGTCACTGAAAAAACACCAGAAGAGTCATCTATTTCAGTTGATGTACGGAAACTCTGCAGGTCCCCTATGTCATCTTCTAGTTTAGAAAGTTAAGCACATCATATGGTTAAATGGCAAAGAAATAGGTGGTACGCAAATGAAACCGTTTCACATGTTCAAGCAGAACACCAGTGTCAGCATTATTGATTAGGTTAGAAAATACTGCTGTGGTCCCCCAATCTGTGGAATCAGTTTCTTCAATGCTTTGCTTTTAACCACGTCAGCTGAGTTTTGCTATTTGATCACTTCTGTTACACCAAATAATCCCTTGCGAGTAGTCGAAATGGTCCTTGGGGCAAAGACGAACACTAAACCTAAATGAAGAAACTCACACATAGGGACCACATTGTCTATGTAATAGACAATGTGACGATAATAATAGACAATAATAATAATAATAGACAATAATAAAAGGGGTAGTGCAGTGTTTAACATTTATTCACTAAAAAACACACATTACAAAGTTATACAACTTTGTAATGTGTGTTATTTAAGTGAATGGCCCCCTTCCCCGTGTTCCCTCCACCCCTTAAGTGTGGTGCAGTATACTTACTCAATTGCTGTCGACCCCAGCGTGAGTAAGTATACTGCACTACACTTCCGGGATGGGGGGAACACGGGGAAGGGGGCCATTCACTTAAATAACACACATTACAAAGTTGTATAACTTTGTAATGTGTGTTATTTAGTGAATAAATGTTAAACGCTGCACTACCGCTTTAAGTAAAATTCATAACAAATACATTTGACGGCTGATCTTTTGTGTTGCCATTTTATGTGCATATAGGTCATTGTTCATATTGATTATATGAGAAATCATACAGTACAGTGGCCAACTCTGCTCTTCTACCTGCTGTGCTCCTTCCATTCTCTCACACTGCATTCTGCATGCCTCTGACCTCTACCTGCTGAATCTTGGCCTCTTAAAGGCTAATGCCTTATTGTCCTTAAGCTACTTAGGGACCAGTAGGGACCTGTTACTTTGTCTAAGTAATAAGATTCCTAGGTTCTTATAAAAAATGTTTTCTACTATTTAGTCAAACTTGGTTCCTTATCATAGCTGCCTGCTCTGACCTTCTGACCATATTCCATTGCAAGAGAACTCTATCTGCCTGCCTCTGTGGCTTGTCTTACCACACTTTTTTTATTTAGCCTTGGTACTGTGTCTTGGAATCTTCTATAAACATGTTAGGGACTTACCTACCCACGCTCTCGCACTGATTGATGCTGTGGCCCCACAGCCTATGGGGGGACACTGGTGCACCAAGCCTATCACGAGTGGTCCACCGCTCCAGAGTAACACCTGGAGGGAGAATATTCGTCTTGCCCCATCAGCATTTTCCTGCGGTTTCTCTGTGTTCCTTTCCTTGCTTGTTTTTCTGATTACGCCCCTGGATCCTGATATCAATGGGTCCGTGCAAATGCGGATGATGCTCATCTGTAATCCTATGCATAGTTGTGGGTCTGCAATTATCCATTGCAGCTATTGAAGACCTGTCCTATCAGGATTTATTACCATCAAGTTACTATCAAGTGGTTGAGTGATAAATATTTAAAATTGAATACTCCCTTAAAGGTGTATTCCATACAAACATAATATATTTGGGTAAAATGTTGCTGCCCATGGTGAGACTACCAATTTATTCTATACATATTATCTATTCAGTCTCCTTTCCCCAGTTCTGAGCTGCTGCTTTTCACTGAAGATACAACAAACTGTATGTGAGCTTTTCTCTCAACCCCCCCGAGACGGATGATGTAAACAAGTCCCTGGTAGGCTTTATCTGTAACTTTGTAGCTTCTTTATAATGCTAAGAGGAATAATCTTAGGTCAAGTTGCTGATAAACTCCCGGCATTACAAAGTTGCAGATAGGGACTTGATTACATCAGCCGTCTCAGAAGGGAGGAGGGAGGAGGAAACAACAGAGAGAAAAGCTCACACACAGGTTTTTTGTGTCTTCAGCAGAAATTAGCAGCTCAGAACGAGAGGAAGGAGACTGAATAGATAATAAGCTATGAATTGTTAGCCTTGCTATGGGCAGCGACATATTAAAAGTTATGTTTGAGCGGAATACCCCTTTAAGTCATGCTATAAAAAATAAAGTGCTATCCTGTCACCAGCACACTTACATATTTGCTTGTAACTACTTTGGTCTCAACACTTTTTAATTATAACATCCAAACATATACGGACACATAAATTACAGCTAATGTAAAAAAAATTTTTAAAAAAAGTTAATAGGGGTGTCTGCAGAAAAAAATCTATTACTGCTCTACATGGTATTCTCAGGTTTTCAAAACTGTAGTTGAATCGATTGATTCCATGAGCCCAATGCAGAGTTATTGCCACCAGCAACAATTATACACATCATTCTGCTCTGATCATTAGCACTGAAGCCTGCAGTGTCTGCCTATACCCTTCAGGGGTAATATCGAATCTGTCACTGAACATTAATGCAAAGATCTTGAGCAACACTTCAATTCTTCTGCAGCTCTTCTGAAATGTAACAAGGCTTCCTTGTGAATTACCCATCATTTATATGGCATTATTGAAGTGCGGTAAAAATGCAGAGTCTTTGAGAGAAGCCATCCAGCGTGTTCATGATTATGTATAGTGCGGCATGCAATGCTGGAAGTGGCATTTAAATGAGCCTGTTCCAGTGTATAATGATCTGCAGTGTTCTGGACCTTTTGTTCACTTGAGCCTCCCTTTTCGGAGCTAGGTCATATGTTGATTGGCCAATTGTAAACTACACTTTAAGTTCTAGCCAAAGTCTCCTCTCACAATGAGGAGAGATTATAGAAGCCCTACTTGTATTTCGCAGGCACAGACTGCAATGACGGTATCAGTTTTTGTTTAGTTTTTTTTTTTTTTTGGTCTGGAGAAATCTGGGGCTAGCCTTGCACCTAGTGTTCAGACAATGGACCACTCTGTGTTAATTGCAATGGTTTTCAGCACTAAAAATATTCAGCGACCCAGATTTTTCAGGCTACAGTAGAATGACTGTGAACTGTAAGAGGAGTGCAGCTGTCAAGCCAGAAGTTTCACTGAATGAAAAGAAAACTAGGACAAGTGTCTTTACGTAACAACATGATTTACTTCTATACAGATTTACATTAAAAGGGGTTAAACCTGATGTTAGGTAAAAAAAAAAAAAAAAAAGGGTGTGGCAGAATTTTGGTTGCTTGGCGGATTTTTCTTTTGTAAATATATTTTTATTTTTTTCAAAAAGAAGTTTTGACCATACAAGTCATCAGAAAAAAACAGAGATAGAAAATCCCCCTTATAGATTTTCACAAATCCATGCACATGAGAATGCCCAACAAAGTCCAAGCTGGGACTGAGGGATCTTGAAGGGCAATCAGCACCCTGTAGTCCATGGAAAAAGGGTTGCAAATTCGGAACATGGCTAAAGGAAAGTCCGAGTCAGGTAGCGTACCACTACGGACACTTTACCTACCACGAGGGATATTGGACTGTCAATCAAACAATACAGCAAAAATCAATATCCGTAACACGGTTAATCTAAGAAATAGTATTAAGAATTCCAGACAAGAAAGAAAAAAAGAGGAAGAAAAGAGAGAGTGGGGAAGGAAGGGGAGGTGGCGGGCTTGGCAGATTTTTAAAACAAATGAGACAAAAAGAATAGAGTTTTGCATTGTGTCTGACAAGTGGGCCAGGCTTAGCAAAAAGCCAGCATGGTTTAGCATAGAAAGGGCAAATGAAAGATGGTACAAGCTAAAACTACACAATTACAAAATGCACAAGATTTTCAAACATCCTACACCACTCCTAGACAACTGGTGCATTTGTAGAATGTCTGTTCTATAAGGGCAGATCATTAGGCAAATGCTCGATCCTAGAAACACTTGTTCCTGATGATGCTGTTCCATGTAAAGAGGACGTCAATTAGCTGACTACAAGCAAATAGATGTGTGGCTTACGGTGATTGATTTAATGGGCTGCACAGTTTTTAGAATTTCCCCACAGTCTCCATAAAGGGACAGGGTTCAAAAAAAGGGCTGTGACTTTGGATGTGACATATCATGCACCAGATTAAAGTACAAAATTATGGCATTTTCCGGCCAAAGTATACTGATCGGCGGGGGGGGGGGGGGGGGGGGGGGGAGCTGTTCAGCGCCCATGTATACACAGTGAAAAGGGTCAGTTTGTCTCCATTCACTGTGTAGTGGAACAAGATATAACTGTAGCTCAGCTCTTGATCACTTAAATGGGAGCTGAGCTGTAGTTACACCTTACCACTAATACACAATGAGCAGAGACAAATGAGCTAATTTACAAGGATTGTCAGAGACCATTGTCAAGAACCATAGACCGAAACTGGCAGATTTATAAATGTGTCCTATTGCCCTTAGTAAATCTGGTGGGTTTTTCACATGACAAAACAAAAACCCGACCTTCCCGCCACGCTAGAAGTGGCTGACATTTAGAATAGAAAAAATGTAGGTTTGCTTAATAAATATGTCAGTTATGGCGTGTTTTAGAGGATACACCCACGACACACCCACTTTTCAGCTTTAAAACACAAAATAACAGATGTGTCGGCTTTTATAGGTTTTTGTGACGCGCAAAAATGTGGTGGAACAACAAACTGAATGAAAAACTAGCAGAGACTATCAATTTTATGACAGAAACACATTAGTAAATCAAGGCCAAAGTGCTTCTGGCCCTGTTCACTGCGTAGTGCGGGCATCAAACAACTGATCGATGTGCGTCCCTGGTGTCCTGTGCATAGCCCATCTCTTTACTTTGGTCAGTAAACCCATTTAAGCTAAACTAAGAATACAAAGTATAAGCAAACAACAGATTTATTGGACAGCCTTAGTTACTGTGATAAATCTAGTACATTCATTGATGGTCGAGAATAAGCATATGTTTGACATGGCTGAGCATTCCTGTATTCTCTATTGGGAGGGGTAGAGAACTCTGGCTGCGGCTTGTCTCTTGCCAACAAAGAGAGCCGTATACACCTCTTAGGGTACTATTACACGGCTCGTTAGGAGGTAGCAAGCGAGCTCCCCTTCCTCTGCTGGCTATTACACGCATAGACATTAAATGGGGAGCAGTGAGAAGGGCTGCCCAGACGATCTTTAAATCGTTTGGGTGGCCCATAGAAGAAAGCAGAGATCACTATCATTATAAGGTTCAATGTGTACCATACAACCTCCTAGAAAAATATATAATACCCAGGGAGCTTAAATAACCAATAATACAGACAATATACAAAATAAACAATAATGGCATAGGTTACACACTAGTGAATCCAACCAAATAAAAAGTATACATGGTAAAGTGACCTGTGTCCACAGTATATCAATGAAATTCCATATGTGCAACATATACAAATAAAGTGCTAAGAAATATATGCATGAAGTGCAAGGGTGTGTATGGCCTATAGCAATGTATACAAAAAAAGAAAAAAACGAAAAAGTATATCACATGAGCAATCGTCTCCCTGGAGGAGGTGAATGGAGCTGAGTCCCACGGCTGATCGTTGCCTTTCATCATGAGCTAGTACACGAAATGACTATCGGCCGGTAATCAGCCAGGTAAGGCCAATAATCGCTGTTTAATAGTACCCTTATACCAGCGGTGGATCTGTCCGACTAAAGTCTAAGGTGTATGGGGCCCTTTAGACACAAATAATAAATCTCCCCCACTGATTCATATAATAATTATCCTATCAAGTTCATGCTTTACTTGCTGTCCCGATCCATGCAGTATAGTGTTAGAAGCAAAACTTTCCTCACTGTCATTTAAATACCACTTTTCAATAAGTATCAATAGTAGAAGAGATTTTAAGAAACACTGTAATAGCTTTTATTAAACAAAAGAGTTTCCTTCTGTAGCCAGAAAAACAGTTTTGGAGCCCCCCCCCCCATTTCAGAAGAAGCAGGTTTTTTGTGTCCATTATAGTCTATGGAGGGGGGAGGGGCCGAGAGGGTGACTGAGCACGGAGCGGAAAGAAGGAAGCCCTGCAGAGCTTATCATCCCAGATAAGCACTGACCTTTCTGATCTGTGAATCCAGCATTTTATGTGCCCAGTCTCCAAACAGCAGAGCTGGTTCTCTCCTCTTCCTCCTCACTCATGCCCCTCAGCCCTTCTCCCCTCCATAGATTATAATGGAATTAGCAAACACATCTCTTTCACTTTGCTCCTCTCTGATGAAGATGGCTTTGTCTGATAATGAGCAGAAAAGAAGTGAGGAGGGGAGGCTGCAAAACAGCTTTTTGTGTACAGAAATAGGCTTTTTTGCATAATAAAACCGATTACAGAGTTTCTTGTACTATTAAAACGATTTAATCGCTTGTACTATTGATTTCTGCAAAAATAATTAATTAATTAAATGACAGTTTAATGAGTGACAGTTACATTTCTGATTCCAGTATTCCAGTTGAGCAGGGTTATTGAATGTTACCAACAATATCACATACCGCTAGACAAGACTAAAAGAGATATTCTTAGTAACCTGTGTAATTGCTGTTTCTTGCTTCATTTAATTTAATATTTTGTAAATGTGAAAAAGTCGCAGTTTTTTTTTGAAACGATTGATCACTGATGATGTGAAAAAATAAGGTGTAAATTCTTTTGATGTATTATTTACAGATGACAGAACAGCATATGTTCCAAAGACAAATTATTATATCTTTGGGTGCTAGGTTTAACAGTGGATTACAGAACCTTACTAAAAAGTATTTTTCTGTAGAAATAAGTAATAAACCTATTGCAATACTTAATAAATAGTTCTACTAAATAACCTTCCAGTACGCACACTCACACACACAAAGTTGAGCATCTATAGCAAAATATATAGCAATGAACTCGAAGGTGTGCTGTGGTCTGTGACACTTTAGCAGCGAACCCTTATTTTTTTAGAACATCCCACAGGTTCTCGATTTGACTGAGATCTGTGGAAGTTAAAGGTCACGTTATCTATCAGCTGCAATTGATACAACAGATACCTGTTAGGTCAAGGAGAGACATGGTACCTTTCATACATCTGTCTGTACTTCCGTAACATAGAAAAATGCTTTTACTTTCCTGTGCAAAAGAGAATATATTCTTACGATACCCAGGATGAGGCTGCCGCACTCTGCTATTGTGTTGGGCAACCTCCCCTTAGGTACTGTAAGATTATACAGTTCATTGGGGAGGACCCTTCTCTGCATAGCGCTTGATCAGGGTCCATGAACAGCAGGGCTTAAAGCGGCACTTTCAGCAGGTTCGATCCAGTGAACCTTCTGATATGAGCCAGCCGCTATTTACCTCAGGATTGCAGGGCTGTAAGTCCTGTTGGGTCCGGTATAGTGAAGTTCTTCGCTAATAGCTGATATGCTAATTAACAGTTTCAGAGCAATTGGAGCATTCCCCATGCTCTTGGAGCACCCGCTCGGCCCTCTAGCCTGCCTCCTCCTGGCCCGCCCACTATGCATACTCATATATGCATAGCTAGGCCGCTTCTAACGGCGCATGTGCAGGAAGCAGCCCATAACAACAGGCTAGGGGGGGGCGAGCGGGTTCTCCAAGAGTATGGGGAATGCTCCAAATGCTCTGAAACCGCTAATTAGCATATCAGCTATTAGCGGAGAATTTCACTATACGGGACCCCACAGAAATAAGACTTACAGCCCTGCAATCCTGAGATAAATAGCGGCTGGCTCATATTAGCAGGTTCACTGGCCCGAACCTGCTGATAGTGCTGCTTTAAACAGCCCTGCAATTCCCAAAACTAACATTGGTGCCACTCAACGTAAGTGGTTAAATAAACAAAAAAGTATTTATTAATTTTAATGAAGTTATATTACAAAGAAATATAACTTTATAAAGCAATGTATTTTTTATTTTTCTTTCAAATTTCTTTTTATTTATTTTATCATTTTTTTTTTCTATACAAAGAGAAAAATTTGACAGAATTGTATCCAGCAAATAACAAAAGGACAATGAATGGCAAGTATTTAAGCAGGCGCGCATGATAAACGGGATAGAACTAGCATACAATTCGTAAAAGCATGTTTTTAGAAGCCTAGTAAAATAAACTAAACAAAAATAAAAACTATGTACATTCCATGATAGTAGTGTGAGCTTTTTGTTTTTAGAGAGGTGGAGGTGTGGGGGTGTGTGAAAGAGAGCTGCAGAGGTGGAGAGGACAAGGAAGAGAAGAAAGAGATTATGTAGCAGGAAGAGCCACTCCACGTGAAGACTGATTGGGAGTGTAGGGTATCGACTCTCTAAATTTTTTCCATGGTTCCCATATTTGTGCGTATTTATGTTCTGAGTTCTGAGCTCCCAACTGGCGAGTTCTTCCATTCTACAAAAATGATCCATTTTTGTGGTCCATGCCGTAAATGAAGGTGGTTGGGTTAAATGCCATAGTGTGGTGATTAATAATTTTGCTGCTGTTAGCATATATGTAATTAGATTAAATTTTTTCAGGGAAAAGGATGGACAAGGGGCCCACAGTAAGATAAGGGGAGCAGAAAGAGGGATCTTGGTTCCTGTTATTTTGAAGATTGTGTCTAAAATGTTATGTTGAGACAGATATAAAGCAATGTATTTAAAAAAAATACTCTCTGGAGTACACCTTTAACTTTGCCTTTGTTTGCTCCTTCTAGATTTTTACATCTGGTCTTTTGTAAGGATGGTCCGAACCGAGTTCGGTTTGGGTTCGTACGAACCCGAACCCTAGGAAAAGATTCCCGCTGTCTGGCCGCTCCGAGGAGCGGGCGGATCCAGCGGGAGGACCGCTTGGAAAACTGTGATACTGTAACGCCCGGAGTAGTGGATCCACTGGACCGGCACCAGCGATGGCACAAACCTCACCAGGGAGCGGAGTCTAAGGGGCCGCTGGTTTTCACCAGAGCCCGCCGCAAGGCGGGATGGACTTGCTGCGGCAGGCGACCCCCAGGTCGCTACCCCTGGCTTGGTTGCTGGTGTCGGCAGGCGAGGCGTGGCAGGAGATGGCACAGGCAATAGTCTGCAGATGAGAGAGCACGTGACAGGCTGGACACGGGAACAGGTGGAGTGACAGGGGAACAGGAACCAGGAACAGGGACTTGGGACCAGGTAACGGACAGGACTCAGGAACAGGGACTTGGGACCAGGTAACGGACAGGACACAGGAACAACAGGGAGCTGGGCCAAACGCTATGGGAAGCATGTAGAGGCTCCAACACAGGGGACAGGGCATGCTGGGATTTATAGGGGAGTGATTAGGTGCAACTACCAATTAGGAGCGCACTGCCCCTTTAAATCTGAGACAGCCGGCGCGCGCGCGCCCTAGGAGGCGGGGACGCGCGCGCCGGCCGGCACAGCGGGAGACAGGAGCGTGGAGAGGTGAGGCGCCCCCCGGGGCCGAGGTGATAGCAGCGCCGGGTCCCCGACTATGGACACCGGCTGCTGCATGGGGCAGGAAGCGGTCGCGGCGGCGGCCCGGAACGCGGGACGCCGCCGCGGCTGTGACAGTACCCCCCCCCTTTGGCCTCCCCCTCTTTCTTGCCTGCAGATGGCACAGGAAGCCACAAAGTCTTTGACATCTTGAAACAAACTGGACCACCAGTAGTGGCGAGCGATCCGTTGGCCGGTCTTACGGACTCCAGGGTGCCCGGCCTCCAACGAGGAATGACCCCACTTCAAAATACCTCTTCGAAGCGCAGGGTGAACATGAGTCTTTCCGGGGGGTACTCTCCGAAGCGAGGAGGTGACGACTGGTGCTAGGCGATCAGGCGGTAAAACATGGCAAGGGACTGTGGGTCTGTGGACGAGGACCTTCTGTAAGTTCTCCCGGTGGTGAGAGGACCCAACCTTAGTCTTGGGTACGGAGAGAGGGTACACCTCGGCAGAGAAGGCATCCGCCGAGTCTTGGTCTTCTGCCGGTAGGTCGGATAGAGGCTTGGCTGGGACAGGAAACGACATAGTACACTTGGTCTGAGGTGACCTGAGACACTGGTTGGAACAGTCCTGACCCCAACTGAGAATCTCCCCGGTTCTCCAGTCCAGTTGAGGGGCATGTTCTTGCAGCCACGGGAGTCCCAGGAGGACCGCGGGGGAAGAATGGGGCAGGACGTAGAAGGATATCTTTTCTTGATGTAAAGGACCCACCTGGAGGACTAAAGGTGCGGTCTGGTAGTACACACGGTCGGTAAGAATTTCGCCTGTGACCGAGGAGATAGTCAGGGGCCTGGCTAGTCGGGTCACGGGTAGCCGCCATCTTTGGACCAATGTTGCCGCAATAAAACTGCCTGCTGACCCAGAATCGAGGAAGGCAGTAGTCTGATGATTTCGTCCTGAGAGAGTCCGGATGGAAACTGGCATAGACAGACTTGGAATGGTGGCATTCACACCTAGGGACACCTGTCCCACCGGACCTAGGTGCGAGCATTTTCCGGATGTTTGGGGACGTAGGGGACATCCCAGCCGGAAGTGATCGGAACCCCCGCAATAGAGACAGAGATTCTGCTCCAGGCGCCGGATTCTTTCATCAGGCGTCAGGTGAGCCCGTTCCACCTGCATAGGAATCTCAGGAGAGGGTTGGGACATCGAAAGGTCAGGATTCTGGAAAACCGGCGCCAGCTGGGGATGGCGACGGGAACGGGTTAGTAAATGTTCATGCCGAACCTCCTCCTCCCTCTCCGAAAAACGAGTATCAACTCGGGTGGCCAGTAGAATGAGTTCGTTCAGGGAGGTAGGCAGGTCTCGGGCAGCGAGCACGTCTCTCACACGACTAGACAGGCCCTTCTTGAAGGTGGCCAATAGGGCGGCCTCGTTCCAGTCCAATTCGGCTGCCAGGGTGCGGAACTGGATGGCGTAGTCACCAACAGAGGAGCTGCCTTGAGAGAGGTTGAGGAGAGTGGTCTCGGCTGAAGAAGCACGGGCAGGTTCCTCAAAGACGGAGCGAAACTCGAATAGGAAGGCCCGGAGATTGGCGGCAACTGGATCATCACGGTCCCACAGTGGCGTGGCCCAGGCCAGGGCTCTACCCTCTAATAGGCTGATGATGAAAGCCACTTTAGAGCGCTCGGTGGAAAACTGACTACTCAAAAGTTCAATGTGCATGGTGCACTGAGTCAAGAATCCTCTGCACAACTTAGAGTCCCCAGAGTACTTGCTTGGGAGGGCCAGTCGGAGTGAAGAAGAAGCGTCAGGAGGTGGTGTGCGCTGGGCAGTAGTCTGCTGCTGTAAGGCGGCAGTGAGTTGCTGGATCTGCTGTGACTGTTTCTGGATTTGTTGCGCCTGCTGAGTGACCACTCTGGCGACGTCACGGAGATCGGGCACCTCGCCGGGATCCATGGTTGGAGCCTACTGTAACGCCCGGAGTAGTGGATCCACTGGACCGGCACCAGCGATGGCACAAACCTCACCAGGGAGCGGAGTCTAAGGGGCCGCTGGTTTTCACCAGAGCCCGCCGCAAGGCGGGATGGACTTGCTGCGGCAGGCGACCCCCAGGTCGCTACCCCTGGCTTGGTTGCTGGTGTCGGCAGGCGAGGCGTGGCAGGAGATGGCACAGGCAATAGTCTGCAGATGAGAGAGCACGTGACAGGCTGGACACGGGAACAGGTGGAGTGACAGGGGAACAGGAACCAGGAACAGGGACTTGGGACCAGGTAACGGACAGGACTCAGGAACAGGGACTTGGGACCAGGTAACGGACAGGACACAGGAACAACAGGGAGCTGGGCCAAACGCTATGGGAAGCATGTAGAGGCTCCAACACAGGGGACAGGGCATGCTGGGATTTATAGGGGAGTGATTAGGTGCAACTACCAATTAGGAGCGCACTGCCCCTTTAAATCTGAGACAGCCGGCGCGCGCGCGCCCTAGGAGGCGGGGACGCGCGCGCCGGCCGGCACAGCGGGAGACAGGAGCGTGGAGAGGTGAGGCGCCCCCCGGGGCCGAGGTGATAGCAGCGCCGGGTCCCCGACTATGGACACCGGCTGCTGCATGGGGCAGGAAGCGGTCGCGGCGGCGGCCCGGAACGCGGGACGCCGCCGCGGCTGTGACAGATACAGCCATAGCCATAGTCTTTATCCCAGTTTTCAGGGCGTTTTGATCAAATTTAGAATGATAATATAACATTTTAAAAGAACAGTTATTTCTAAATATTTCAGTTTACTTTCTCATTCTATGTTGGGCAAATTAAAGACTTTTTAACAATAGTCTATTTTAGAATAGGAAGTCCACAATAGAATTTCATCAGGATATAAGCTTACTAAAAGAGATTTTCTTAATAAAGAAGTTGGTTTATCTGCAAAGCAATTCACTACAGTTTATGTTGTATTCTTTCTAATTACATAGAATTTGAGTATTCAGTCCAACCAGCTCAGGTCAATATTCTCAGATAACAAGATTCTTATCATAGATGAAGATCAGCCCATCTAAAAGAATGAGGATAATCCAAGCTTCAGAGGTACTTTATAAATTAGGGATATCTCAATGTCTTATGGATATAGGTCCATTTCATTACATTAAAGCAATGTCTTGAACACAATGTCCTGTATAATATTTATGCACATTCAATAGAATCAGTCTGGACATTAGAGATAAAATGCACATTATCACAGTCTCATCTATTGCAAATGAACTGGACATTAAATGTACAGGCCGGCTACTTAAAAATATTAATCCTTAAGTAGATTAATGTCTGTTTTCTTATAGTAATCTCTTTAAGAGATGGAAAACTAGTTGCCATGCAATGTAGCTGCCTTTCATTGAACTGAAATTGGACATGAAGATGAACTGCTTTAATAATATTACAGTATTATAATGCTATAATAACTTATATATGAACAAAGAAGAACAAAAAGAATCAGGTTCTTTCTCTTATAGTACAGTTAAATCCTTTAGCAACTTGCATAAGAAAAGTATTTATCTGAAACACCCTGGCCCTTCTTTTTTTTTATTGATTAAAATTTTTATTGATTAGAATTAGATACGAAAACTTGTTCTTTTATTCCAATCTGATTGTATTTTCTGACTCTATTTTTTTATTTTACTTTTTGTACTTTATTATGGGGGCTGCCATCTTCCCTGAGCTGTTTTTAACAACTTTTAGTCACCTGCTAACAGCAAGATATAGATTACAATAGACAGAGTCTGGTGCTGCTACTGTCTATCTACTGGTGTCACATGTTGCTGCAATGCTGTACATATCATTTTACAGCAGCCTCCTCTTATCACTACAGACAGAACAGGAAGTCTTAGCTTAGTTTTAGCCCAGGTGGCGAGAATGAAGACTGCGCGATTTCAGGATTACCTTATAATAGAGATATTAAAAAAATATGTTTAACATAAAAACATTGTTTTAACAATGTAGTTTTTTGATGACACCTTACCTTTGAACACAGATGAACAAAATTTTCAGCTAGTTCGGTTTACTTCCCTGCAATGTTTATGCAGTATGGTTAATGTAGTTTATTTTAATGTTATTTTGATTTATACAAATCTATACTATACGCTAGATTTATCTTCTGTACATGTTACCATTTGTAAACACCTGTACACCAAGTTGCAATTCTTTAAAATTCTTTTAAAAAAACTTTTGAACCAGAAAAGCTGCCAGATAATAAAAGTTTAAATCACCCCCTTTCTATTTTTTAAATAAATAAACATATTTAGTATTGCAGCATGCTGAATTGCCCAAACTATTAAATTATCACATTCCCAATCTCACATGGTAAACTGCGTAAGTGCAAAAGACTTCCCAAATATTTTTTTCCGGCTACGCAGAATATTTTATGAAAAAATTAAGGGTGTCATTGCAGAGTATAATTGGTGTCTCAAAAAATAAGACTTCATTAAGGGTCTGTAGACGAAAAAAATTTACGCGCTATGGCCTTTAACCCCTTAACGACATAGGGCGTATTTTTACGCCCTGATGCCTTTAGGGACGTTCAGAGCGGGGCCGCGCGGCGGGGCGGGGCTCCTCCGGGATGTTATCCCGGAGAAGCGATCTCAGTTACTGAAGCCGGCCGGGGACTGCTCCAAGATGGCGCCGTCCCCGGCTCGGCACTCGTTTACTTCTGGCTGCAGCAGCCGGAAGTAAACGAGTGCCTATCTCATGGATCTCTGCAGCATATCTATGCTGCAGAGATCTCTATGAGAGATCAAAGCATTTATACTAGAAGTCCCCTAGGGGGGCTTCTAGTATAAGTGTAAAAGTAAAAAAAAAAAGTAAAAATAGTAAAAAGCCCCCATCACCTAATAAAAGTCTGAATCACCCCCCTTTTTCCCAGGTTATTAATAAAAGTAAACAAATAAATAAATAAATAAACATGTTTGCTATCGCCGCGTGCGTAATCGCCTGAACTATTAATTAATCATATTCCTGACCTCGCACGGTAAACGGCGTCAGTGCAAAAAAATCCCAAAGTGCAAAATTTTTGGTCGCATCAAATCCAGAAAAAATGTAATAAAAAGCGATCAAAAAGTCGTATATGCGCAATCAAGGTACCGATAGAAAGAACACATCATGGCGCAAAAAATTACACCTTACACAGCCCCATAGACCAAAGGATAAAAGCGCTATAAGCATGGGAATGGAGCTGTTTTAAGTGACGTATATTTGTTGACAATGGTTTGAATTTTTTACAGGCCATCAGATACAATATAAGTTATACATGTTACATATCGTTTTAATCGTAACGACTTGAGGAACATGCATAACAAGTCAGTTTTACCCCAGGGCGAATGGCGTAAAAACACATTTCCCGCAAATAAACAAAATGCATTTTTTTTTTCAATTTCACCACACTTTGTTTTTTTTTCTGGTTTCGCAGTGTACTTTATGCAAAAATTCAGCCTGTAATTGCAAAGTACAATTAGTGACGCAAAAAATAAGGGCTCATGCGGGTTTCTAGGTGGAAAATGCAAGTGCTATGGCCTTTTAAGCACAAGGAGGAAAAAGCGAAAATGCAAAAATCGAAATTGGCTCTGTCCTTAAGGGGTTAAAACACAGAGAGGGGAAAAAAACTAAATAGTAAAAATGACAATTGGCACCGTCCTTAAGTTAAGCTTAAAGTGTCACTGTCGTGAATTTTTTTTTTGCAGAAATCAATAGTCCAGGCGATTTTAAGAAACTTTGTAATTGGGTTTATTATCCGAAAAATGCATTTTTATCATGAAAAAGCAGTTTGAAGCTCTCCCCCCTGTCTTCATTGTTCTCCTATGGAGAGAGCTAAAGAAAAGACCAAAACAGGACAACAAAGAGTTAATCTACAAATCCCTCACGGGATATCTCCTGTGACAGTCACCAGTGACCTGTCTGAGCTCGGATTACAGCTGTCACCCAGCTCCGTGCCTGTAATCCTCTGTTATCTGCTTTCTGCTGCCGGCTAACTCCCTCCTTCCTCCTCCCCCCTCCCCTCTCCCTAGAACAGACAGGGTACGTCTCCTGCAACAAGTCACAATTTTCAGATTTTTCAGAGTGGATGAAAAAGAGGAAGGAGGGGGGGGGGGACCTGGGAAAAGGCTTTTTACATGCAGATGTATCTTAAAATCGCCTGGACTATTGATTTCTGCAAAAAAAAAAAAAAAATACGACAGTGACTCTTTAAACACTGTTTTAGGTTTGGATGTATACACTGTTGATCTGTGAGATGAGAACAGAGGTGATGGTCCCAGCACTCCGTTAGTTAAAAATATCCAAAACTTTATTTCATATCAAAAAAGATTAAAAAAGCTCATGTGGTGGTCAGCAAACAACCTACGCGTTTTGCGCGCATGCACGCTTAATCATGGTCTAATGAGCAAGTAACAAAACACATGTTAAAAACAAGAAGCGGCCAATCATGAGCACTGATACAGATTCGTCATATGTGACGTAGAGGTACACCTGTGTAATAGGTAATGCGCATTGCAACAATTCGAAACATGCGGATAAATTCAATGTAAATGTGTGCCAATGCTAAGCACATAAGGCATGGAAATACATTCCATTTGTGTAAGCCTAAGGCTATAACTTGCAGAACATAGGACCATATGCACAGATGATTCTATTAGTATAATTGTGAAGAAATCAGATGTATTGGCAGTCAAACAAACGCTATAGTACATTGTTGTGTGTGTGAATACTGCCTTAGCAAGTATGACCACCAAACTCAAATTATAAATAACACAATTATGACATATGTTAAATAGTTTGAATAATTATCTAAAATATAACCAAACACCAAATTTATACTTATCTCTCACTATTTACATAATCATTTAATGCTGAGAATATAGATGTCCTCCCAAGAGAGTGTTTATGTAAGCCAAGAGTTCGAGCGATGGTGCACTGAGTGGGTCAAAAATACATCCAAACACAAATTATAATATGAAATCTACAGTACACTTATCTAAAACGGGGCACTATGTATTTACGTGAGCACAAAATGTGCCGTACTCGAGATTGCAAGTTCGGCAAGCGATGATATATACAACAAAGTCACTTTCACAGTTGATGAAATCATCTTAAACATCCTAATATTATTAGAGTTACTGAACTCCTTAACTGTAGACGTGTATACACATGTTGCATCTTGGTAAACCGCATCTGTAGTTACCTATTGTATTCTAAGTTGGATTTTGTTGTGATGGTTTCAGCATACTAGGGGATAACAAGTCTCCCAAAGATTGTCCTCTGCGCGCCACGCATCGTACCCCCTGATCTATTCAATTTTTTAAGATGGTATCCTGTCTCAAAATTTGTCGATTTTTCGGTAAAATATGTGTAATCTGCAAGTATTCAGGAGAGTATTTGGTGGAAAAAGTTATTGGAATGTTGGAATTTTTTTGTGAGTTAGACTGATTTATTTTTACTTTTTCCCTTAGTAGGTCATTTCTTGTCTTATTGGCCACTATCTGTTGGGCTCTATTTAGATGGAAAGGTTTGTAACCCCTGAGTCTCATACGTTCACAAGCCTGTTTGCTCTGAATATTGTAAGTGTCATTAAGTGCGCAGGATCTCTTAATCCGGGTAAGTTCGCCCACAGGTACAGAGCGAACAGTGTTGCAATTCTTACCTTTATGGTGTTAAAATTCTTTAATAAAAAAAAACTTTTGAACCAGAAAAGCTGCCAGATAATAAAAGTTTAAATCACCCCCTTTCTAATTTTTAAATAAATAAATAAACATATTTAGTATTGCAGCATGCTGAATTGCCCAAACTATTAAATTATCACATTCCCAATCTCACATGGTAACCTGCGTAAATGCAAAAGACTTCCCAAATATTTTTTTCCGGCTTCGCAGAATATTTTATGGAAAAATTAGGGTTGTCATTTCAGAGTATAATTGGTGTCGCAAAAAATAAGACTTCATTAAGGGTCTGTAGATGAAAAAAATAAAGGCGCTATGGCCTTTTAAACACAGGGAGGAAAAAAAAGCAAAATAGTAAAAATGACAATTGGCTCCGTCCTTAAGGAGTAAAGCTTAAACACTGTTTTAGGTTTGGGTGTATAAACTGTTGATCTGTATAGATAACCATTGTCTAACAAGTATCCTGGATTAGATGGACAGATAAATCTGATTGTTAACATTTGACTTTGCTGGCCATTTAGACCATCCTAGCCACGAAAATATAACAAATGAATAGCCCCGAACTTGCAATTGTAAAGGTGATCAGACTTCCATATAGATTCATTAGGTAAATATTTTTACCCTCCTATATGAGCATCATAAAATAATTTCAAAACAGCAATAAAAACATACCATACATAAAATAAATATACTATACATAAGCTATAATACAAATACCTTATGTCAGTTACTGCAGGATCTCTCCATGGTGCTGACTGCAGACATATGGCTCAGTCATTGCTATTAACCCCTTACTGTCCTTCACTTCTAGTTTTTTTTGGAAGTTATTAAAGTTGGTGAACAAAGTAAGTTTAACTTAAAGGAGTTGCCTCACCATTATATATCATAGTCATTGCATAGATCATAAAAATAATAATGCTTACTATTTAAATGCTGTTAAAAAGGATTTCGTAAGATATAGGACATTTGTGTCACTATGTGCCACTGTGCCACTCAGTGTTCACAGTGTACAGAAATGTGCATGTCCACTTGCTGAGTGCTGATGGACACACATGCCCAGTCACTGTTTTTCACAGCTGGGTCTCTGCATGGCGATCAAGTGTTCATTCCGGGGCAGCCAACAGATACATGTTCCTGTCTTCATTGTCAGGAAAAGAACAGAGCTACTGCAGTAGCATGGCGGTATAGCCAAGAAGACAGGGAGAAGTAACTAGAGGATATATTGCCAGCTGCCAGAAGAGAAGGAGATTGATTCTGTCTAGAGCTTATCCACCAGCAACTTACATTTGCAACTGCACAGATAATGATGCTTGAAAGCACAAAATATATATATATATATATATATATATTTTTTTTTTTGTAGAAAACAGGTAAAATACCTTAGCAGCATTTCAGGACTTTTGATATAACAATAATTCATAGGATAACCCCTTTAATTTTCTTATTTTGTTTGTGTGCTGTTTTGTAGGGCACTGAAGCACATTGTGCCAAAGCCTTGAAGGAAAGCAGACTTATATTTTCATCTGTGTTAGCCTTGCCTCTGCTGGCTGGCACTATGGTACTCTCACATTAAGGAATGAAATACGGAAGATTTGTGCTGTGCGCCTTCTATAAATATAACATTTATAGCATGAGGATAAATAAGGAAGAGTATTGCAGTGAGGGATCTCATCTTCAGCTAATGCCATGCTGTATAGATTATGAAGGTTGATGGACTGATGATGGCTGTGAAGGAGCCATGGTGGTCCTAATTTTCACCAAGTCTAAAGGTGCCTATATACTTTATACTAAAGTCAGCGGTGGGTTTGGCCAACTGTATAAAGTACATGGCGATCTGCCAACTCTCCACCCACAGATGATGGATTTTTATTCGCCAACCCTTATATTCTTACTGAGGCCAGAGCCCGAGCCTCAACCAGAGAGATAACTGTTGGGTTAATGATTTTTTCAGCCAAAAGATATTGAGACATATAGGCACCTTAACTTTAAGGCTATGTTCACACGCTATATGAACAACGGCCATCCTAAGTTACCATGATCATAAGTTCCAGCTAAAGGGAGCGTTAAACAACGGCTGTTCGCATGAGACTGCCTATGTTCATACAGTGTGTGAACATAGCCTTAAAGTGTAGGTTTGCATTATTACATGAACCTCTGTATTTTATAACATATGGGTTCCAATAACAAGCTTCAGGCCTTGTAGGGAATATTATATTACTTCTTGTGTCATATGACTTTTGAAACTACAAAATGCTGTTCAAGGTTGTTTGGGGTCCATTATATCGGTTGTTGTTTTTGACAGTCTGTACTGCAGCCACTTTATCTTGTTCAGCATTGGTTGTATTAACTGATATATTTAGGAATTTGCAAAAAAAAAAAAGTGGAAGATAAGGTACCAGAACATGTCCTTACTTTTTGATGTGAAGTTTTAGGAGAGCTGGAGCCAAGAGTTAGAGCTCTGTACACAAAGATCTTCTGCTAAGAGGTAAATGCAGGTCAAGCAGCAAGGAATATAAGGGTTCATTGAACTCCATGAAGAACGTAGACTGCACACTGACAGCACAACAAGCATTCCGAATGAACACTAGATGGGCACGGATGTCTTATATGATGTCTTTCATGGGTTCAATTCTCAGTGTTCTATGTTCTATAATTTTCCTCTATTTTTATATATATATTAATGTCTTTCTTTACTAAATATAGTGTACTGTAGCATAGAATATACTTTATATGTGACTGTGGCCACAACCACAGGTCCTGGCCTCATGCCTTTTGCCTATAAAGAGCTAGTGTGGTACCTTGTTAGCCAGAAAAATCCATGCGCTGGTAAATACCTTTGATCAAAATATTATCATACTATATTATTATTATTATTATTATTATTATTATTATTATTTTAGGATTTATACCTTAATTGGCCAACAAAAAATTGTTATTGGAAGCTTTTGGGATCTAAATTATCCCTTTCTAAGACATTTACATTGGGGAAACAAAACAGAGATTGCAGACTAGAATGAATTTACATCCGTGATTGCATCCGTTTTCATGTTTTTCATGGATTTGTTTAAAGCTTTTTAAATTACACTGATTACATCACATTCATGTTTTACACGGATTGCACAGATGTCAGATGCGTGCAATCTGTGAAAAACACGGATCTCATAGACTTCTATCCGTGTCGTCATCTTGTCCGAGTTATGACATGTCCTCTTTTTTGACTGGACAAATTGCGGATCTGTGGGAAAAGAAAAACGTGAATATCTCAATAGAAAGCAGTAGGCTATAATATTCATGAAACGTGTGAATAAGGCCCAAGGCCTTGGACTTCTAAATAACCTATCATTTACAACAAATCCTTTTTTGCACTGGCTATCTATGTGATGTATCTACCCTCACCCCTTTGCCCCTCTTATTTACAGATGTTTTTAATTTCCTTAAAATGTTGGGTTGTTTCTATAAGATATTAATTTGTAAACTTGTCTGACAAAGGGATCTTTTGAATCCCAAAACTCATAATTATAATTTTTTGTTGGCCAGTAAAGGTATCACTCCTAAAATACTTTGCTCGATGGTATTTACCACCACTTGCCTATAAAGAGCAGTAAGTGGGCAGTTTATAGAGTCCTATATTATGGCCTTCCAGGAAGTACAGTACATACTCTGAATAATAAATTCTCATGGGTTAATCTTTACACACATACATAGGAAACCAGTAATATCCAGGTTTAGGGCTATAAATCATCTGTGACCAACAGGCTGTAAGGTTATACTGGGCCTTCCAGTTCTGAAATTGTGGGAGACTCAAACAAAGCCAAGCGTTCATGTAATGTGCATATTGTTCTGTGTTTATTCAATGCCCATAAATAACAGAGATTGTATCATTCTAAGAGAAGGTATA
Source organism: Dendropsophus ebraccatus (assembly GCF_027789765.1). Taxonomy (NCBI): domain Eukaryota; kingdom Metazoa; phylum Chordata; class Amphibia; order Anura; family Hylidae; genus Dendropsophus; species Dendropsophus ebraccatus. Next base: position 49,632,630 of record NC_091462.1, read on the forward strand.
ACATACCTGGCAGTAAATCATCTTTCCCACAATAGGATTGGTGATGTCTAACAGAACCTTGGTATTAATGCTGGACATTCACAGAGGTCACATATATTGCTGCAGTTTATCAACTGGAAGTTATTATAGTTGTATATAACAGGCACTAGGCACCCAGAAGGCCTGTAAGTAGAGGTAAAACATGGCTGAAATGGTTGTTACAGTAGATAAAGGTATAAAGAAAAATGAAGCGGGCACCGCAAATCCCGTAAATCTTATTGAGGGTGCTAATGTGTACCCTGTAACATCATATCAATAAACCAAAACAAGAAGGACAGCAGAACATACTCTATATACAGTACAGTGCACACCAATGTAAAATTAAAATATAGTGGTATATATATATATATAGTGGTTTAAATATAAAGTAGTGTATATACCCTATGCTCCCCTGTTCTTCTTGTTTTGGTTTACCGTAGATAAAGGTGTTCATACATTTTCAATAACTGTTGGCTGAATATTCTCTTTCCTGTCCAGGATAGCCAAATGTTCATGTGTTCATGTGCTGGGACTGGCTTATCTCTTAAAGAACAAAAAGATCAGGAGGCATAAATTCAGCACACCTGACTCCACTGATGTAGAGTCGGCAGTTCGCCATTGACCTTAAACTGTCCCACTTAGTTAGATGTTTATTGTTAGGGCCCTAATAAAATCTCAAAAAAAGATCAATGCTTGTTTAGGCTATGTTCACATTACGTGAACATCGGGCCGTTCCGTGACCCCGGCCGGGTCACGGAACGGCTGGTCCCAGCCCGGATCATCATGGCCGGTACAAGTACCCGCCGGATGATCTATCCGCCCGGGAAGCTCTGATGCGGGCGCATCAGTATGCGCCCGCATCAGAGCTTCCCATAGCACACAGTGAAGCAAGCGACCGGAGCCACTCGCTTCACTGTGTGAACTGACAGGTCCCTCTGTGGCCGGAACTCACTGAGTTCCGGCCGCAAATAATGGACCTGTCAGTTTTTTGTGGCACCTCATGGGATCCGGCCGGAACGTATACGATGTGTGCACGCTCCGCCCGGATCCCATTGAAACTGAGGCTGTGTCCACACTGCAAATCTACGGCTGTGGTTCTGCGGCGAGAACTACTGCCGTAGATTTACGTAGTGTGAACATAGCCTTAGAGTGGGTTCACACACACAACGGATCCGCAGTGGATTTCATGCTGCAAGTTTGCAGCGAAATGCACTGCGGATCCCAAACTGTCATTTTCAATGAGATTCGACATTTTGGAAGTTGATATTTCATCGCTGTATATAACGAACTGGAAAGCAAAAGGTATTGCCTCGGTCAAGGACTTGTATGACGATTCAGCTACTCTGCACTTCACACACTTGATAGAGAAGTACGCTTCCTCCAATGGAGACTTTCACAAATTCCTGCAAATTTGCAGCTTTCTTGCTAAACACCGATTACAAGGAGTTTCAATTAATGACCTTACCCTGTGCTTCCTCACTACCACATCCTCTAAGACCAAAGGCATTATGCTGTTCTACAACTTACTCTCAGTCTTCCTTTGCTAAACCATCTGCATTTGCCAAATGAGAGAAGGAGCTGCAGATTGCTATTCCGGAGGCCCAATGGAGATCCAGGCTGGAGATGGTATACAAATCCTTTCACTGTGTAAACCACCAGGAGGCTGTTCTTAAGACTTTATACAGATGGTACTTCTATCCCTCACGTCTGCACTCTATTTAGCCAACATGCTCACGCCTTTGTTGGAGGAAGTGTGGCCAAAAGGTACAGTGTCATGTCTTGTGGTACTATCCAGTAATTGATCCCTTGTCTGGATCGCTACGAAATTAGTACTCACCAGACACTGGAAAACAGCTATAACTCCTCATATTAACAAAGTCATTTATTTGGTTAACTCTTCGGCGGCCTATTAAAAGATGTATGCTAATCTATTCCATGCATATGCTAGATTCCAGACACAATTGTTGGTTAGACAGCCAATACTTTTCTAGCTAAGCTTCTTCTGCACTTACTGCTTTCCTTTTCTTTCTAAACCTAACTATTTCCCTAGTAGCGTGAACCACATATCCAACCTGATCTATTTGTATTAGATGGATGCCACTGAATTTGTTGTTTTTTTTTCTGGTAGAGGCTCCAAGTTGGAACCTTAGTCTTATTGCTGGAACAAGCTATGAGTAATACTTCTGTACTATGAAGTTGTTTGTTCATTTTTGTTATACTGAAAACCAATAACCAAAAACCTGCCACCGCCCGGAGGATACTTTACCTGGTCCACACTACGGCTGCATCTGAGGCTCCGGGCTCCCGGAGGTCCCGCCCAGACTATCAGTGACTGTGGCGGGGCCTTGCACTAATTGGCTGAGGGAGACCTAGGGGGACTGGAAGCCTCAGATACCAGGTAAATTATGCTCCAGGCGGTGGAGGCCAGCATTTACATACTCGCAGCGGGGTGACAACCCCACAGCAATCATAAAATCTCATTGAAAATGACAGTTTGGGATCCACAGCGGATTTCGCAGCTTGAGGCTATGTTCACACTACGTAAAACTACAGCCGTAGTTCTCGTTGCAGAACTACGGCCGTAGTTTTGCGGGGTGGAACATAGCCTTATTGTCAATTGGATCCCGGCCGGAGCATACACACATCGTATACGCTCCGGTCGGGATCCTGTGCGGCGCCGGAAAAAACTGACAGGTCATTTTTCTGCGGCCGGCATTCAGTGAATTCCGGCCGCAGAAAGATCTGTCAGTTCACACAGTGAAGCAAGTGGCTCCGGCCGCTTGCTTCACTGTGGGCTATGGGAAGCTCTGATGCGGGCGCACGCTGATGCTCCCGCATCAGAGCTCCGCGGCCTGAAAGATCACCCGGCCGGTACTTAAGTAGATGATCCGGCCAGAGACTGCCCGTTCCGTGACCCGGCCGGGGTCTCGGAACGGCCGGTCTCATACAGCGTGTGCACATAGCCTGAAATCCCCTGCGGACACAGTACGTGTGAACCCACCCTTAATGAGAATATTATAATATTATAGTATTACCATTGCTGTATAATTTGTGCAGCCCTTTGCTTTTGTCAACTGGGTCGCAAAGTGTCTATTACATGGTTAGATGTGTGACTTGGCGCTCCGAAGTGACGCCAAAGTAGAGCACTGCCCCAATATTCACTAGAATAGTAGCAGTAGCCCCGTCCCAGTGCACCAAAATGCCTAATTAGCATGTGAAAAAAAAACTACTAATATCCTAAAAACAGCACTGAGGATCAGGGTAAGAAATTTACTTTCATCCTCAGCGCCCCGTGCACTATAGGGCATATCAGCAGTTAAGATACACTCACCGGCCACTTTATTAGGTACACCATGCTAGTAACGTGTTGGACCCCCTTTTGCCTTCAGAACTGCCTCAATTCTACGTGGCATAGATTCAACAAGGTGCTGGAAGCATTCCTCAGAGATTTTGGTCCATATTGACATGATGGCATCACACAGTTCCCGCAGATTTGTCGGCTGCACATCCATGATGCGAATCTCCCGTTCCACCACATCCCAAAGATGCTCTATTGGATTGAGATCTGGTGACTGTGGAGGACATTTGAGTACAGTGAACTCATTGTCATGTTCAAGAAACCAGTCTGAGATGATTCTAGCTTTATGACATGGCGCATTATCCTGCTGAAAGTAGCCATCAGATGTTGGGTCCATTGTGGTCATAAAGGGATGGACATGGTCAGCAACAATACTCAGGTAGGCTGTGGCGTTGCAACGATGCTCAATTGGTACCAAGGGACCCAAAGAGTGCCAAGAAAATATTCCCCACACCATGACACCACCACCATCAGCCTGAACCGTTGATACAAGGCAGGATGGATCCATGCTTTCATGTTGTTGACGCCAAATTCTGACCCTACCATCCGAATGTCGCAGCAGAAATCGAGACTCATCAGACCAGGCAAAGTTTTTCCAATCTTCTACTGTCCAATTTCGATGAGCTTGTGCAAATTGTAGCCTCAGTTTCCTGTTCTTAGCTGAAAGGAGTGGCACCCGGTGTGGTCTTCTGCTGCTGTAGCCCATCTGCCTCAAAGTTCGACGTACTGTGCGTTCAGAGATGCTCTTCTGCCTACCTTGGTTGTAACGGTTGGCTATTTTAGTCACTGTTGCCTTTCTATCAGCTCAAACCAGTCTGCCCATTCTCCTCTGACCTCTGGCATCAACAAGGCATTTCCGCCCACAGAACTGTCGCTCACTGGATGTTTTTTCTTTTTCGGACCATTCTCTGTAAACCCTAGAGATGGTTGTGCGTGAAAATCACAGTAGATCAGCAGTTTCTGAAATACTCAGACCAGCCCTTCTGGCACCAACAACCATGCCACGTTCAAAGGCACTCAAATCACCTTTCTTCCCCATACTGATGCTCGGTTTGAACTGCAGGAGATTGTCTTTACCATGTCTATATGCCTAAATTCACTGAGTTGCCGCCATGTGATTGGCTGATTAGAAATTAAGTGGTAACGTGCAGTTGGACAGGTGTACCTAATAAAGTGGCCGGTGAGTGTATGTCTTTATTATATGTCTTTACACATAGGAATGTGTAGCTATTACACGTATGATTTTTAAACAGGTTGAAAGATAATGGGATCCTTGGCTGATTATTTCTTTTATTACACAAAGCAATATCTGAGTTGGTGTGATTCGGCAGGTAATCGCTCCATGTAATAGGGCCCTAAGACCTGAAGAAGACACTGAAACACAATGCAGCGATTAACAAGCCAGCCAAAGCCAGTGAGTATTAGTTCTTCTTGATGTCCACTACAGGACCAAAAGGAAGGTGGTGTTAAATATCTCTACACATTGAATGTACATTAATACCGCGGTATTTAGAAGTAACGCACCTGGAAGTAACATTCAGAATTCAAACTTTGCTCGGTATCTGAACGTTATTTCGAGCATGGATCGTAGGTTGTACCTGGTGAGTTTAGCACTGGTGAGGCTTCACATACAGTACAGAACTGTATAGGACTGCTGGAGTGCAGATACAGTACAGTAGTAGTACAGTCAGTGCACATCATCTCCCATCCGTTACAGTGCTGGGGGGCACTATACAGTAAAGCAGGGGTGGGGAACCTTTTCCATGTCGAGGGCTGGTCGGGCCTTAATAAAATCATTCGAGGGCCGCACTCAATGTTATACCGTGCGCGGCAGTTAGTAGCGGGGGTTTGCAGCACCCGAACAAGGCAAAGAATTGTTCCCCTAATGCCCCTGCTATTGTAGTTAACCCTCTGTGATGCCCCTTGTACCTGATTTGAATCCTTAGTGATGCCCCTGGTAGCCTAGTTAACCCCCCAGCCATGTCCCTGGTGGCCTAGTTAACCCCCCCAGTCATGTCCCTGGTAGCCTAGTTAACTCCTCAGTCATGTCCCTGGTGGCCTAGTTAACCCCTCAGTCATGTCCCTGGTAGCCTAGTTAACTCCTCAGTCATGTCCCTGGTGGCCTAGTTAACTCCTCAGTCATGTCCCTGGTAGCCTAGTTAACTCCTCAGTCATGTCCCTGGTAGCCTAGTTAACTCCTCAGTCATGTCCCTGGTGGCCTAGTTAACCCCCCCAGTCATGTCCCTGGTAGCCTAGTTAACTCCTCAGTCATGTCCCTGGTGGCCTAGTTAACTCCTCAGTCATGTCCCTGGTGGCCTAGTTAACTCCTCAGTCATGTCCCTGGTAGCCTAGTTAACTCCTCAGTCATGTCCCTGGTAGCCTAGTTAACTCCTCAGTCATGTCCCTGGTAGCCTAGTTAACTCCTCAGTCATGTCCCTGGTGGCCTAGTTAACCCCTCAGTCATGTCCCTGGTAGCCTAGTTAACTCCTCAGTCATGTCCCTGGTGGCCTAGTTAACTCCTCAGTCATGTCCCTGGTGGCCTAGTTAACTCCTCAGTCATGTCCCTGGTAGCCTAGTTAACTCCTCAGTCATGTCCCTGGTGGCCTAGTTAACCCCCCCAGTCATGTCCTTGGTAGCCTAGTTAACTCCTCAGTCATGTCCCTGGTGGCCTAGTTAACTCCTCAGTCATGTCCCTGGTGGCCTAGTTAACTCCTCAGTCATGTCCCTGGTAGCCTAGTTAACTCCTCAGTCATGTCCCTGGTAGCCTAGTTAACTCCTCAGTCATGTCCCTGGTGGCCTAGTTAACTCCTCAGTCATGTCCCTGGTGGCCTAGTTAACCCCCCCAGTCATGTCCCTGGTAGCCTAGTTAACTCCTCAGTCATGTCCCTGGTGGCCTAGTTAACTCCTCAGTCATGTCCCTGGTGGCCTAGTTAACTCCTCAGTCATGTCCCTGGTAGCCTAGTTAACTCCTCAGTCATGTCCCTGGTGGCCTAGTTAACTCCTCAGTCATGTCCCTGGTGGCCTAGTTAACTCCTCAGTCATGTCCCTGGTGGCCTAGTTAACCCCCCAGTCATGTCCCTGGTAGCCTAGTTAACCCCCCAGTCATGTCCCTGGTGGTCTAGTTAACCCCCAGTGTCTGCCCCAAATGAAAAAAATAAACATCCCACTCACCTTTCCTCCGCTCCCACGCTGTCCAGGTCCTCTTCTCCCTCCTCTCTTCTGTGCCGGTCTTCTCCTGCAGGCGGCGCGCGATGAAATGACATCATCGCCCGCGGCCCGCAGGAGTCAGAAGACGTGCGCCGCTCTGCGCCGCGCTGGTGAGGCAGGAGCCGGCATACAACACATCTTCCTGTGTCTGTGCCAGCTCCTGCCTCACCAGCGCGGCGCACGTCACAGGAGGGCAGGAGTCAGAAGATGTGCACCGCTCTGAGGGGAAGGAGCCGGCGCTCACAGCATCCTCCTGGCAGCTGTCACAGACACAGGAGGATGCCGTGTGTGTCGGCTCCTTCTCCTCCAGAGCGGCGCATGTCACAGGGGAGCCGCGGGCCACATCCGGAGGTGTCAGGGGCCGGATGCGGCCCGCGGGCCGGAGGTTCCCCACCCCTGCAGTAAAGGATGAGTGAGGAGTTGGTGATTACTGAACTATAATTGCTGTTTTTTTAATGTTTCTTGTATATAATGCACTGTACAGTATAGTGCTGCTCTGTAATGTACTGTAGAGATTAAACTAGGCACTTTTCAATGCAATATATGGATACTGTAGGTAATTATTGGTGGGTGCTAGAACCAATTGAACACATTTACATTATTTCCTATGGGAAAACACTGCTCGGGTCTAAAACTGCCTTCCAGAACCAATTAAGTTCGAGAACCGAGTTACCACTATACTGCTTATCAAAGAGTGAATAGAGAAGGAAAAAATCAAAAAAGAAATATGATAGTTTATATACCGTAAGTCTATTTTAGGCAAAAGACAAACAATCTGGCCCCTTTTAAGAATGACTTAAGTGGGGGGAAAAAACAAAATAAGTGGTTAAAATAATTGTTATTGGTGTAATAGTGAATTGTTGACGGTAAGTTACGCCGGACGGTCCTGTGATGATGACCAGAGTATAACACTGACACTGTTTTAGATGTAGTCACAGCTCTAATGTTTAACAAATATTTATAAACTGAGTGAGGAGCGACTTGGCTGCCCAGAGCTGCAAAAATCTGCTCAGTCCTCAGATTTATGTTACTTAGAAAATAAGCAAGGAGCCAAAGTAAACTGTAGTGATTTATTCACAATTAATAGGACATCACAGCTTTTTATGAAACTTCTCTGAAGTCCCATATGAAGTGGTATTGAAACTTGTTAATGACGGCCAGTCTCTGAAGTATTGCACCTAGGGCTTATATGTAAATATTTAAATATACTGACATGAATCAAGTATAAATCTTCCACAATGAATCTGCACCAAAACAAACCTTGGATAACGTCACTCTTGCCTTGGCTGTAAACACTCACTTGCCACTTTATATGGCACAAAGCTTTTTCCTTTGTAAATAGAAGCCGCTTAGTAGCTTATATTTGGTCCAGTGTAGCCCTGAACTTGAGCAGTATTTCCACAATTACAAGTGCGGCTGAAACCATGCCCCATTTCTTTACCAATAGTCACGCAATGTTGCCCATGACCCCTAGGTTTAGGTTGCCAGGGGGCCACAATATACCAGCACTCATGCAGCCTTTCAGAAATCCAGTAAATAGTCCATAATGACAGATCACATCATGTTCCGCTCCCATAAGCCAAGTTTGACATTGATCAAATGTGTGTGATGGTCACTGAAAGTAAGACCTCTGCCACCCTTCACCACCAATCCCTCTGCAGGCATACCACAGGTCTATGGCCCCCCTGCCCTGCTGCACGTCCGAGGTCATGTCCTTCCGCACATCCCTCCGAACGTCCCACTGCACGCCCGAGGTCATGGCCCGCTGGACGTCCCGCCGCACGCCTGAGGTCACGTCCCGTGGTCCGCCCTGGGGTTTCACTACAGCAAGCATCTACTGAGGACTTTGGTGAGTATTCTTCTTCCTTTTAAAATAAGACTTCCCCTTAAAATAAGACACAGCGCGTCTTTGGTTGCAAGAATTAATATAAGACACTGTCTTATTTTTGCGGAAACACTGTAGTGATGGTGTATATTACACCTCCCATGTATGCTACATCTAGAGTATACCAGCTTTAGAGGATTATATGAATGGTCAATGCAGTGAACTGGCACAGAGTTCATAGTTACGAGAAATATACAATGGCACAAGCGTCATTCTTAGGGCCATATTACACGGTACTGGCTTTACTAGGCATTGCTCCCACCTAGCCAGAATCCTGCTCATCACTGATGAGGGGCAACACCCCGAAACAGCTGTCTGTGGATGGATACCTAGCCTTGGTTTTTCCCTTGTCATTACATTGACTTATAGGGCCACTTAATATGGTGGATTTGGTGGTTTCCTAACAGGAGCTGCCCCGTGGCTGGGTCCTTCCGGGAGGGATATCTGGCTAGTCCTGTGTTTCGAGACTCTTAAATTAGGCTCCACAGGCTCTTCTTTTGCATATTCATGTTTCCCAGGGAGCAATGCACCTAGGATTTCACTGCATTGAGCGCTTTACCCGGCAGCCTGCAATGTTATCGTTTGGCTGGTCTGCCTGAGATCAGCGATCTGTTTCTCATATGGCTTTACCAGGCATTGCTCCAACCTAGCCAGAATCCTGCTCCACACTGATGAGGGGCAACACCCTGAAACAGCTGTCTGTGGATGGGTACCTAGCCTTGGTTTTCCCCTTGTCATTACATTGACTTATAGGGCCACTTAATATGGTGTTTTTTTTCCCTACAGGAGCCATCCCTTGGCTAGGTCCTATTCGGAGGGATATCTGGCTAGTCCTGTGTTTCGAGAGTCTTAAATGAGGCTCCACAGGCTCTTCTTTTGCATATTACACGGTACGGCATTTAATATAATTGAGTGCTGATCTGTTAAATCGGCGCTCACTTACTAAGTCTATTAGACGGCTCGATGATTGTGAAGCAAGGGCTTCAAAGGCATCTTTACCGATGTCCATCCAGCCTTTCCTGTTTATAGTAAATAATAAAGTATATACTTTACCTCACTGCGCTCCCCAGGGTGCTTTTAGGTTCTCCCCCTCACCACAGCTGCCACTAACCATTTGTGGTCCCTGGTGGTGTCTGCTTGCCCTACCAGCCCTGAGTTAGTGAAACTATGGAATGCTTTACCATGAAAAGTGGCAATGGCAGATACTATAACATTCATAAAAGGGACAGATGAATATCTAATGATAAGTAGTTTTAAAAGTTATAAATAAACATTGAATGACATATAACTGATCTGAGAAAGGTTGAACTTGGTGGACGTGTCTTTTTTCAATCCATGTGTGGGAAGTGTTCTCATGGTGCACACTAGTACCATTTCATCATTCTGTAGGTAAAACTCTATGGGGAGATTTATCGAACTGGTGTAAAGTAGAATGGTGTAAAGTAGTGTAAATCAGATTCCACTTTTCATTGCTCACAGATTCTTAAAAAATGAAAGGTGGAATCTGATTGGTTGCTAGGGGCAACTGAGCCAGTTTTACTTTACACCCTGGAGAGATTTATCAAACTGGTGTAAAGTAAAATTGTCTTATTTGCCCCTAGCAACCAATCAGATTTCACTTTTCATTACTCTCAGATTCTTTGAGAAATAGAATCTGATTGGTTGTTAGGGGCAACTAAGACAATTCTACTTTATACCAGTTGGATAAATCTCCCCCTATATGCATCTTCCTACAAGACAATACATCTTATCCCATGATACAGATGGTCTACCAATGCGGGTGCATAAGTCAGTGTTATAGTCTGGTTATATTGTTGAAAGAAAAGTCACTATGATTTCCAAATATGTTAGTTTTGCATTAATCTAAAAACTGTTTTTTTTGTCAAGGAAACCAGGAAATTACAATGTAACTAGGTCCATTAAATCCAACTAGTGACTATCTAGAAGAATCTTGCTTCACTGTGGGAAATTAATTTTCAATGATAATGGTTTCCAGTAGTTAAATGAAAGAAAAAAGCTGCTTGGGAACAGGATTAAGGAAAAGGATGAAGATTGTTTACACCATGTGCTGAGTTGTTCTGTTTATTTTCCTCTGTCCTTCATGGCATATATTAATTAAAGTAAGGATTAAATTAATTTCACAGATTAAATATTATAGAGATGGAAGAGCTTGTGGCTTATGAAGTGGCCTCAGGTGCCTTTTACACAGTAAATTAGTTATTTTTATAATTTCCTTAAAATAAGGCTAACATTTGGGTAACAGTCCATCTATCTATCTATCTATCTATCTATCAATCTATCTATATTATCTGTACTTGGTTATTTTTGGCAGCTCTCATTAAGAAAGAATGGAGCAGCAACGGTCATGCATGCATGATGTTTTATTCAATATTATGTAAATAATTATGGGGGGCTGCCATCTTGCCTGTGCTGCTAATAGCATTTAGAATCATCTGGATACTGAAGATATATTCCTTGACGCTTATTCACACACATAAAACCGGCAGGCTCCTGAGGAAGGCGTTAGTACAGCGCCAAAACGCGTCATTTGGTTTTCTGTGTGTGAATAAATGTCCAGAAATATATCTGTCCAGAGTATCTATCTTTGTTACTCCTGTGCCAAGGCATATCAAGTGGTTTTATTGTCGAGTTGGAGATTACTACTATTGGCACTTTGTGACGGATGGTATCTGGACCACAATACAGATAGCAGACAGGATTTCCATGCTACATGCCATTAATAGTGTTGTGCATATTCTTTGCAGGTTAGTCTTACCAATATCTGATCTTGCCAGGACTTACCACACATACTGCCCCCAGAGTACACACACTAAAAACCCGTTCTGAAGCACTGGAGGTGAAGTTCTGCCCTCCCCTCTGTGATGCGGCTTTGTTAGAATCAATGGAGCCGCATCACAAAGGGGTGGAGGTTTCATCACCCTGGGGGCAAGCAGACCTGCCTCCAGTGCTTCAGGCCGGGCTGTTCCGTACATCGGCGCTGCGTGTGAGAAAATACATCGGCACTGTGCGTGGGAACTGGGCTGCGGTTCAAAAAAAGGACTACGACACCGGGATCCCTGCGCTGGTGCCAGTCTATTGATGTACAAATCTTAAAGCGATTTACCTGATGGTACATTTGCTTTAAAAATGATCTCTACATCTATTTAAGGTACCTGTTCTTTACACTTACATCATAACACCGGAAAGTATTTGTTGAGAATTCTTTTATGTCTTATGTTCTAAAAAACTGAACAATGGGCTTACAGCTTTCTATACCACATTAGATTTACAGAGGTTCTTTGCTACACAGTACTTTACTGCCTCATATTACATGCGCTAAAATACCACTACTTTCTATGAGGAAAAGGCACAACTGTTATAATAAGGAACAATTTTATAGAGACAACAGGTTGCTGTATACCAGGATGTGCTGTTGATCACATTGAATTGGAACATGGTGGGAGGCAGTGGTTGTGCTGGATGCTGGTGTCTATTGTAAATAAGTGTTCACGATGCTCCATAATTACAAATCATACTACAAACTTACCTCACACCTTACTTCTTATTTTAAGAGACACTCGCAAAACCTGCTTAGGGAAGGAGTGTCTATGGGGATTCTTTTCCAGGAACAATTTCACTTTCACTTTAAAAATACTGTATGTCATTCCTGTGTTTCATGGGGTTTGCCACGAAAAAATAATAACTTCTCTGACAACCTCAACAGCAGCAAACGTAAAGATACTACCCTTAAAGGGGTGATCCAACGCTACATGGCCACTTTTTTCCAGAGACAACACCACGCTTGTCTCCAGCTTGGGTGTCGGTTTTGCTTCTCAGTTCATGTTTTTGTAGCATTTATTAACCCTTTTAAGAAGTGAGTCCACAAGGACTGGATGCCCAGCAGAGCGTTGTATGCAGTAGAGATTAGGAGATTGTTTGGCAGCAATGTCAATGATTTTTTTCCCTTATCCCCTTCACGTTAGCAATCGATATACAGTAATACCTCGGTTTTCGAACGCTTTGGAACTCTTGGTATTCAAATGAAAATTTTCCCAGAAGTAGTGTTTGCTGGAGTGCATATACAGTGCAGTAGTAGTACAGGCAGTGCACCACCATCTCCCATCTTGTACTGTATAAGACTGCTGGAGTGCATATACAGTGCAGTAGTAGTACAGGCAGTGCACCACCATCTCCCATCTTGTACTGTATAAGACTGCTGGAGTGCATATACAGTGCAGTAGTAGTACAGGCAGTGCACCACCATCTCCCATACATTACAGTGCTTGGATGGGGAGGACGCTATACAGTAAAGGATGGGTGAGGAGTTGGTGACTACTGTACTATAATTGCTGGTTCTGATGAACATTTCTTATGTTTAATGTCCTGTACAGTATAGTGCCGTTCTGTACTGTACTGTAGTGATTATACTGACCACTTATCATCGTAATAAATGAGTATTGTAGGTAATTATTGGTGGCTGCTGGAACCAATTAATCACATTTACATTATTTCCTATGGGAAGACACTGCTCGGTTTTCAAACTGCTTGGTTCTTAAACTGCCTTCCGGAACCAATTAAGTTCGAGAACCGAGGTACCACTGTATATACATTCCTATTGCACATATCCTGTGCAGTAGGAATGTACATATACGTTCCTTACTGTGAGGGGTTTTATGTGTGCGGGACCGCTGCAGTGAGAGCGGCCCCACACACATCAGTGTCCCGGGAGCCCGGCATAATGCAATCCCGCAGCTGCCTCTCGTCAACCTCTTAAACGCCACAATCTATAGCAATTGCGTCAGTCAGTGACAGGACAAGCTCCTCTGACTGAATGATCTGGACCCCGATCGCTTTTACCGACGGGCAGGGATAAGCCACTTACCCCTGTCCTGTCGGATTAGCTATCTGTGCATAGCGTCTGCTCTCAGGCAGGCTCTATGCATAGATTGCCAATTACACTGATCTATGTTATGGCATAGCATAGATCAGTATATGCAATCTAATGATTGCATGTTATACTGTAAAATAAGAGTGTAAAAAAAAGTTTTTAAAAGTAATTTAAAAAATCTGCCTTGCCTCCTGACCCCCGCCGGCCTCCGTAGCTAGAAACCGGTTTCTATGGCTACCTTTGGGGCTCTGCGATCAGTTCGCAGAGCCCCGATACACACCAGAGAGACAATTCTCCCTCTGTAGAGGGAGAATTGTCTCTCCGGAGCCCTATAGATACTTCGGTTGTGCTGACCGCAGTATCTATAGGGTTAACTCTCAGCACCGGAGTGCGGCTCCGTTGCTGAGAGTTGCAGCCGGGACCCGCCGCTGATGACACAGGCGTAGGAGCTACGCCTGTGTCATCCTGTGCAGTAAATTAACAGGAGAGGGTTAATGGAAACTAGAAATCATGGGGCAAAAAATGACACCCTAACCAGCCCTGTAGGTGGAACACTGCATTAATTTGACCCGGACATCTGTGCATCAGTGGGCTCGGTCTTGAAGGGGTTAATCTTGCCTGTTCCTTTTCAGGCCCAAAAGGGAACATTTTTCATTATTCTCCTGGCAAACTCATATAAGTAATATAAGGGTAACTGACAACAGATGCTGGATCTCTGTACACTGATGATAGGTATTTCCTGTGTTCCGTCTTGATGTGTCTGTTGCTAGAGATGGATAAAACCTAACAACCAGCAGTGAAAAGCAAATTCAGTGGAAGGGAGGCTGCTAGTTGCCAAAACTTAAAAAGACATATTTCTCAGTATGAAAACAGCATTTTTTTTTTGTATATTGCATTTTGGATACTGCTCACGTATATACGATTAAGGCTATGTTCACACTACGTAAAAGTACTGCCTCTGCTTCTACGGGATCCCGGCTGGAGCATTTACACATCGTATACGCTCCGCCCGGGATCCTGTGCGGCGCCGCAAATAACTGACATGTCAGTTTTCTGCGGCGGCAATTCAATGAATTGCGGCCATAGGAAACACTGTCAGTTCACACAATGAAGCAAGCAGCTCCGTCCGCTTGCTTCATTGTGTGCTGTAGGAGGTTCTGATGCGTGCGCTGATGCGCCCACATCAGTACACTGCGGCCAGGAAGATCAACCGGCTGGTACTTAAGTACTGTCCGGGATGATCCAGGCAGAGACCGGCCGGTCAGTGACCTGCCGGATTAACGGAACGGCCGGTCTCATCTTTAGTGTGAACATAGCCTAAATGAGCATACATTTCATTAAAGATTAGTGACAATTTAAATAATTAATTATAGAAGTATTCCGGTGTTTGATAAAAATATGATGCTAAAAAAAGCATACTTACCTGGCCCCAGTTCCCTGATGGTGCCCTGCAGCTCTCATTCTTCTTCCGGTCCCCCTATCTTATCTCTTCTTGCTGTACTTGGGGAAGGACTTGCCAGATTAGCCAGTAATTGACTAAGATGGCAAACCGCTGGGGCCTATGTTTGGTTAAACAAGCAGGTCCTGTAAAGAGCGCTCTTCCCAGACGCAGGTAGAAGAGAGAAGATTAAGGGATAGGAAAAGGTAAAATAGGGACTGTTTATGCCTTCTTTTTTTTTTTTTTTTTTACATGAAAATTGGGAATACCTCTTTAAGGGTAGGTTACCATTATACCATATACCTGATGGACCTATAGAGTTTACTGGACCAGCCTAGTTAACTATAGCCTTACTTTAGGGGGGGGCGCTTTACTTCTGAGGGGTGCCCTAGTTTAGAGTAGGGGTGCCTTATTTTCATCTAGAGTGTAGAGTAGTTGGGGTGTCTTATTTTAGAGGGTGTTTTATTTTCGGGGAAAAACTGTGTGTTGTCTTTGGATATTCTGCTCTGGAAGCACTGACTCTCTTCATAGGCCTAACCCTCATGTGACTTTGCTTAGATGGTGCATAGTATAATGTCACACTACCATAAAATACATTATATAGTATACAGTATATATGTTGTTTACAATATATCATGGTAATTTAGCTTATATATAATGATGATTTCTCTTTCCTTTAGCCATTACTGTAATGGATTTCCCGTTGTAGCTTTTGGATTAGATCATTTCATGCTTGATGAATTCTTGACTTTGCCTTGCGTGAAGGGAAGATAATAACAGCATCTTCTCTAGATATACCTAAAATCTATGTTTCCATTTCGGGATAAACTATGTCCATATGTTTAACCAAAGGGACAACAAATGTTATAAATAGGAAATAGTTATGCTTCCTTAGACTGTTATCTGTGTTTTTCTTCATTTGCTTAACTCTGTCTCCTATCACATTCAGCCAGCATGAAAGCCTGAATGTCAGACGCAGGCTATAGTGTTTCTAGAGCAGGACTCTCCTGTTCATAAGGGTTGTGTATTATGTCTGCGCCCTCATGACGGAATGGAGGGTGCCTCTCTCTCTTTTGTTCTGCACTTGTATGGAATGTCTGGGAACATTCAGAAGCGGTTTGCTCACAGTCAAGACTTTGGTCAGAGAGCTGTTGCAATCTGTAAGAATAATACAGAAAAATAAATGGGACTTGTCTGGCGGCCAATGTTTGGGAAGTATAATCCAAGGGAATAGTTTTTCTTTAATTCCAGAATAAGTGTCATTTACTTACTCAGAGCCAACTGAGAAGCAACAGCTCCATGCAGAACCAAGAACAGTGCGCAGAGCTTAGACTGCATCAATAAACAGTATAACAGTATAACCATTTATTATGCATTGTAGACATATTTTCATACATACTTTAACTGTCTCGAAAAAGGAGCATGACTAAGAGAAGTTGTGCATGTGCACTAATATGTGAAAGGCTGGGTTGAAAAAAGCCAGTGCCCATAATGTAGCTATACCTTGTTAACTCATGGAGAGCTTGTAGCAACTACAGTAAGTGCTGTATCTCCTGCCCTAAAAAGAATTTGTCATCGGAAAACAAGCTATAGTTTTTTTTTGTTAAACATATTTTCCATTTTTATTATATCTATATTATACTATGTGTTTTGAGCAAAAATTTAAAACAACCTTGAAATCTTACATTTATTTAAATGGACATAAGGTGTGATATTAAGATGAGACTAAAGCTCCATATACTTTATACCAAAGTCGGGTAAACCCACTGCTGGTGGGGGGCTTGCCAGATGATGTGGCTGTGACAGGGATCAGACATGATGTATTTTAATTGCCTGACCCCTTTGTTCTCACAGTGGTAAGCTGGCACCAGAGCAGTCTGGGTGTGGCTTACCCCAGTCCTTCCTATTGGAAACACATAAATGTTTGGCCGTACTGAACATTCACGTTTATGTGGAGGATGAGGGAGATAACTGCTGGTCGAATGTTATTGAAGGTGTATAGGCACCTTTACTGTTCTATACAGATCACTCCTCTTTATCATCACAGGCAGTGAAAGGTGACAAGAATATAATCTCTTCAGTAAAATCTTGGATTACAAGTAACTTTATCTGAGAGCGTTTTGGCAAGACTAAATGTTGTAACTTGGTAAACGAACAAGATTCCTTAATACATAACCCCCATGTCCTCATCCTAATAATGTACTGGGTAGAAAGCCCTCTCATGTTAATCCACTGGTACCTGATCAACTCCTCCGGTGCCTGTCTGCTTCTGTCTGACCCCTCAAACAACTGCTTCACCGATAGCTGCTGCAGGCAGCCGGCACTAGCACCAGCAGATTTGTAGACACCTGGGGGGTTGTGTGATGGGAAAGAGTTAACTGATTGACCCCTTCTTTACTGATACTGTGGTCTTTATTGATACAGAACACCTTATCTGCCTTATTTTGGGGTTGTGGAACAAATCATATGCATTTCAGTTATTTCTTATGGGAACATTTGCTTTGATATATGAGTGATTTGGATTACAAGCACATTCCCATAAAGAGTTATGTTAGTAATCTAAGGTTTTACTGTATTTACAACAGCTGAACCTCAAAGCCCCCGTGTGTATGTCTGTGGGGCTTGCTGTAAAGCATATCTCTATATGCGGATAAGAAGAGCTCAGGCAAGATGGCTGCATCCATAACAATGTGTAACGCCTGGAGTAGTGGATCCACTGGACCGTCACCAGCGATGGCACTAACCTCACCAGGGAGCGGAGTCTAAGGGGCCGCTGGTTCTCACCAGAGCCCGCCGCAAGGCGGGATGGACTTGCTGCGGCAGGCGACCCCCAGGTCGCTACCCCTGGCTTGGTTGCTAGTGACGGCAGGCGAGGCGTGGCAGGAGCAGTAGGCAGGAGATGGTGCTGGCAGAGGTCTGTAGGCGTAACCGCAGGTGACAGGCTGAACACAGGCGCAATGAAGTGACAGGGGAGCAGGAACCAGGAACAAGGACTAGGGACCAGGTAGCGGATAGGAATCAGGAACAACAGGGGGCTGGGCCAAACGCTATGGGAAGCATGTAGAGGCTCCAACACAAGGGACAGGGCATGCTGGGATTTATAGGGAGTGATTGGTGCAACTAACCAATTAAGGGCGGACTGGCCCTTTAAATCTGAGACAGCCGGCGCGCACGCGCCCTAGGAGGCGGGGACGCGCGCGCCGGCTGGCACAGACGGAGACAGGAGCGGAGGAGAGGTGAGGCGCCCCCAGGGGCCGAACTAGCAGCAGCGCCGGGTCCCTGCACAAGGATAATAAGAAAGCAAGACACAATTCCCAAAGTATTACTTAACTTAAAGGGGTTGGCCACTTTATAGTAAAATTGTCTAGTGTGTAGTATAAGTAAGTGTAGTCACATTACTTACTGACAGACCGTCCCCGTGTACCTCATAGAGCTAAAATCAAACTCCCCTCCTCCAGGCTGTGCTGCCCTGTTCTGTGATGAGTTTGTCCACAAGATGGCCCACAAAGAGAAGCATGTGACCATGCCCCGCAAATACAGGCTCAGTGGTGGACACTGGGGGGCGGGCATGGTCACATGCTCCTCCATGTCAGTAATCTTATAGACAGAATCACCACAGAGCAGGAAAGCACAGCCTGGATGAGAAGAGTCTGATTTTAGCTCTATGGGACACATAGGGAGCTGCTGACAGTATGTACAGTAAGTACACTTACTAATACTGTACACTATACTATTTTACTATAAAGTGGGCAACTATATATATAGTTGAACGAGGCGGCACTCCAGTATTCAGTGGTTTTATTCACCCATCAATGTGCACTGTTTCGATCTCTCATTGAGATCTTTTTGAAGCTGCTTGAAACAGATCTCAATGAGAGATCGAAACGTTGCACATTGATGGGTGAATAACCACAGTTTACTGAACACTGGGGTGCAGCCTCCTTCAACTATTTGAGGATTTGAAAGCCTGTGTCTGGCTACCTGAGTGCACCCACCTGAGCCTTGAGCCAACACAGTGCCGTTAAGCAACCTTTAATTGTGTATATATATATATATATATATAAATATATATATAAATAAAGAATATTAAAGCATAAGAGATAGCAATAATAAAAAAATGAGTCCTGTTCTGCAGACGCTGATATCTGGTTGACGGCACATGGACTATTACATAAAATTGCAGACATTTTAAAGATGACTTATCCAACAAACAACAAAAGGAAGTCTCAGATTCCGGATGCAGGATTTCCTTCAATGAGTGAAATGCTTGATAAAAATTCCAGCAAAACTTTATAATGATATAGAACAAGACGCTCCTCTGAATAGCTCACATAGTTCTCACAAAAAAGATTCACCGACCTGTAGAAAAGATTGAACAAAATGCCAAGAAATAACAGGTATAACTTAAAGTGAAAAAAAAATATGTACTCTTGAGGGTTGGCTAAATGTATATACCACCATGACCCATCATGCTGTGAAAGATACAACATGGCAGTAACTTAACTAAAACTATATCATGTCAATGCCCAAGAAGCATAGTATAAAGTTTTGGCATATACCGTTGCAAACTTCTTCAAATTTACTGCAAAATGACACTTTTAATCACTGCAGTCTCAGAATTATTTAACACCCTGAATAAAATCTCCAATAATATGCAAATCAGGTATCATCAAGGGCTTTACTAATTGCATTAGCTAAGCTTGAAAAAGAAAAATATACAAAATATCTGGTCT
Source organism: Dendropsophus ebraccatus (assembly GCF_027789765.1). Classification (NCBI taxonomy): domain Eukaryota; kingdom Metazoa; phylum Chordata; class Amphibia; order Anura; family Hylidae; genus Dendropsophus; species Dendropsophus ebraccatus. The sequence goes on from NC_091462.1 coordinate 49,652,157, forward strand.
GGCTACGGCTTTGATGACTGTGATGTGATCACATGTCAAAAATATGGTTGGGTCAAGAGAGTGTACCAAAAAGATAAGAAAGAGATCACTTCCTTGCAGAAGCAAAACAGAGGCTACTAAAAGATTGTAAAGGCACTGAATGTTCCCAGAGATGAAGTTGGAAGCATAGTTTGCAAATTCAAAGGAACAATGGCTACAATACCTAGATGTGGCATAAAGAGGAAGCTATCACCAGATGCCATTATATTCCTGACAAAGCAGTTGGTCAAAAACTAAAATGACTGGAAAAGACTGCAGAAAGACATAGCACAGTTGTTATAAAACCTTAAAGGTCTAAATTACAAGATCTACATCTCTACTGACCCTAAAGCCTAAGAAAAGTAATCTACAATATGCTCAAAACCATATGAATACACAACAGAAATCTTGGGAACTTATTGGTGGTTACTGTGTTAGGTCGATGGTTCATCAGTGTGTCTGGAGGAGGAAGAATGAAGCATGTGCTGAAAAGAACACCTTCCTAGTATGGTGGTGGATTTTTTTTTTCAATGATCTGGGACTGCTTTACTTCTCTTCGGACTGAAGTATCAGGTTATCCAAAGAAAAAAAAATCATGTATTCTGGGAGGTCATTGGAGCTTCTAACAGGACAGTGACCAGGGGCAGATTAACTTTACCATAGGCTCCGGGCTGTTCACCAAGCTTAGGCCCTCCACCCTACTGTAACTATAGTAGCATTAGCGTGAGAACTAGCATGGTGTTCATAGTATGGGATAGATAGTGTAATATCTACCATGTACCTGTAAAGTCTTATAAAACATGATTATCAGGCAGCACTGAGCTCACTTTTCATTTTCTAAATTACTTCCATGAATGAATTGAATTTGGTCCCTAAATACCTTAACGGAGGCGCCATTGTCTCCGCTCCTAAATACAGACACTGGACCCTAAAATTAATTCAGACCCCCAAATTACACCAATACCCTTATACTGTACCTCTCACACACCCAAACTACTCCTATGACCCTGCTGTCTTACATCCTCCTGATCTCACCCTAGACTGGTCACACTGTATCCTCCTGCCCCCAGTCTAGACTGATCCCCTGGTTTACCCTTGCCCCCACCCTAGACTGGTCAGCCTGTATCCTCCTGCCCCCACCCTAGACTGGTCAGCCTGTATCCTCCTGCCCCCACCCTAGACTGGTCAGCCTGTATCCTCCTGCCCCCACCCTAGACTGGTCAGCCTGTATCCTCCTGCCCCCACCCTAGACTGGTCAGCCTGTATCCTCCTGCCCCCACCCTAGACTGGTCAGCCTGTATCCTCCTGCCCCCACCCTAGACTGGTCAGCCTGTATCCTCCTGCCCCCACCCTAGACTGGTCAGCCTGTATATCTCTTCACTGATTGTCCTGATTGTTTTCCCTCCACTGTCACTACTGACCCCCAACCTTACCTCAGAGTCAACCAAAGCTTGATTTCAGAAGAAGGTCTGAAAGATTCTAGAGCCCTGTATCCATCAGTCATCTGACTTAAACCATAGTCTTTGATTTGATTAGAAGATGGTCATTATAGCAGGAAATATTGCTGATCAGGAGGCCATGGCCCATTAGGAATAAGTTAAGATTTCAAAGGAATGGAGGCAGAAGCTGGTACATTCAAGATTGCCATCATATTAGTAACATGGGTGACATGGCCTAAAAAGTTTTCCTCTTTCCTTTCCAGCTTGCCAAAATTGGATCACCATCTGCAACACTCTGTACATTACATGGAATAAAACTGAGAATAGCTGAGCAGGACAAGTGCTTATGTTTGCTGAGCAGCACTCAATGTCAAGCAGTAGCTGCAAAAGCAAATATTTTGTGTACATGAAGAGAGTATAGAAACAACAGCCTGCTGAGGTAAAAGCTAACAGCTGAACTTTGCTACAGTATCACTTTGAGATAAATATAATGTAATATTGAAAAACGGAATCATATGTATTATAGCGTTATAAATATTATACATGATTTATGAGGACCAATAAAATAGAGCATAGTATATGTGTGTGATACTTATCTTTAAATAGTGTTCTACATTTATTACTTATACCCCCAGGGAAAATATTACTTTGCTTTCTCTTTTAGACAGAATCCAAAATAAGTAACTGTCTTCGCTTTGTATCTTCCCTCTTAGCTTATAGCCCAAGACAAAGTACTTAGATCTTACTTTATTGTACCTGAGCAGTATGTATGAGTAGTATAGTAAAGTTTGAAGGGGTTGCCCACAATGAATATTTATCACCCATACACAAGATGTCTGATCACTGTGGACCCCAACGCTTGATCACAACAACAGGGATCTACAGCAGTCATACAATGAGCATTGGTTGCGCATACACCTTGTACTCCATTGTATCTTGGCACAATCTTGGAAGTTACTTCCTATAACTCCTTATACTTATAATTCATTCTTCATACAGCTATCTAGTAGAGATGAGCGAACCTCAAGCATGCTCGAGTCGATCCGAACCCGAACTTTCGGCATTTGATTAGCGGTGGCTGCTGAACTTGAATAAAGACCTAAGGCTATGTGGAAAACATGGATATAGTCATTGGCTGTATCCATGTTTTCTAGACAACCTTAGAGCTTTATCCAAGTTCAGCAGCCCCAGCTAATCAAATACCGAAAGTTCGGGTTCGGATCGACTTGAACCCGGTTCCCTCATCTCTACTATCTAGACCTTTAAAAACACAATTTTTTTGTTAAGCAGGTTGCATGACAAAGGCTATGTTCATACACCATCAAAATGATGGCTGTCTTAATTGGATGGCTGTCATTTAACCCCTTCACATCAGCAATACGTAGATATATGTTCCTGACTGAAGGGGCTGTAGATGTGTGCGGGACCACTGCAGTGAGAGCGGTCCCACACACATCAGTGCCCGGGGAGCTGAGGGTAATGAGAAGCGTTTAACCCTTTAAACACCGCAATCTATAGCGTTTGCACACTACTGGTTCCATGTGAAAATGTGCAGTTGACCAGTGATGATTTTAATGCCCACACAAAAGATGTAATCTTGTTAGAAATGTAAATTTGTGCTCAACATGTTGAAAGACAAACGACAGCAATGATCAGCCGACATTGTTCTTGTCGGCTGATCATTGCCTTCTATTACAAGGGACGATTATCGACCATAATGGCCGATATTGGCCAAATACGGGCGATAATCGTTCAGTGTAAAAGGGCCTTAAGCGCTTCAACTCTCCTAGTTCTATTACTAATGTTGCCTGACCCATTGCTTGATCTTCCTACCTGCTCTGTCTGCTGCCTGCCCTGACCTCTTTGCCTGTCCCCAGCACTCCTGTTTTGTACCCCACTGACCACCATTGCCATCCCAGACCTTCTTTATTGTGTTTGTTTTGTCTGTCTTTGTTTTGTTTATCACCTGGTGTAGGACAGGGACCGTCACCGTGGTTGTCCGCGGCTGTTTAGAGGCAAGTAGGTAGGGACAGAAGGTGGTTTCTAGTGGCCAGGGCTCACTGTCTTGTCCTGTTCCCTACCTCAGTCTGGCAGTTTTGTGACAGATCTCTTGTTCTTCAGCTGGTGGATAACCCTTTTTTTAGGCTTATCAGCAATTCCTGCCTGCCAATAATAGGCCCATGTAAAAGGGCCATTTCTATAGATTCAATAACCTCTACTAACTAGTATACTAGTTCTCGATCCCAGTCCTGCAGTAAATCTAGAGCGATGTCTCTATGCTTGACCAGATGGTCAAACATTTCCTACAAATGTATGATCTGATGTGCAGGATAAAACCACAAAGTGTAATTTCTAGGTCATTCTGGTGGTATGATTCTGGTTATGTTGCTCATTACAATTAAATATTCATTGTCTTAAAAAGAAGACACTGGCAGAATGGCGGCACGATGGGAGGAGTGGAAATAATTAAAAAGCTCACAGACCCTTTAAATATATCAGCCGTGGAAGGATTCATGATTGTGTGCCTCCGCTTGTCATGTTTCATCATAGAATACCGAAGCAGGAGTCTTGGGAAAAACAACATAATGAATCTTGCATAATTGTAAAACCATTAACCTAGTCACTAAGAGCAATAATATTTTTCTACAGTGAAGACACAGCCAGACTCCTTAAATAACAAAAGCTGTTTTCCTTACGTGAACAAACAATGGTGGATTATGTCATGGCTTCATTAGTTTCAGTAATTATTAGCAGGTTATATAGTGACTGGGTATAACAATATGTCCTCGCTCTGCATGTCTCTGTACCAGGGAGAAGTGGGCAGGACCTACCTTAGGAAGCCTCTCAATGACTGGATGTCACGTTGAGTAGAGTGCCTAGAGCTGTTCTTACTGCAGTCTGATTTTCACGCATCATCACCACCAGCAACCAGAAAGCAAGATGCTGAAACAGTCACCGCTTCTAATGTTACAGAATGACGGAAGCATTGGAATTTATCCTTTGTGGAGGCACACGGTGTATTTTTTTCTTGGCAGATGTTATGCTTGCAAAATTACAAAGTAATTGACATATCCTTGTGGTTGACGCACTGTCCTTTGCAATGACACAACAGCTGGCCAATATTACAGCATAAAACAAAAGACCTTGCACAGCATTAAATGCTTTCTCTTTATTAAATATAAATCCAGGAGGATTAGATGTTATCCTTAAAGGGAAAGTGTCATCATGGAAGATATGTATATATAGATTGTCATACCATTATAAGTATTTTCCATGGGTCACTCTGCTACTCTTAGCAGTCCTACAGAAATTATTGTGGATTATGTGTAATAGCCGTTTCCATCCAGTGCATAGGTTGCTGGCAGGGGTGTAGCGAGGATTTATGGGGCCCCATGGCAAAAAAACTGTACTGGGTCCCATAAATACTGTATGCCTCCCCAGCATTTTACATACTCACATGAACCAGTGGCCAGTGCAGTCCCACAGTGTTCCATTCTGCCTGATCCCCGGCGCATGAGTGGCGTCACTGGGGTGCCGGGGAGCTGAGATAATGGAACAATGAGGGAATGCACCGGCTGTTGGGTCATGTAAATATGTGCCTGATCTGCTGTGAGCCATAGTTACCATGGAGGCAGACCACCTGGGCCCTGTAGCAGTCATGTGGTCTGCCTTCATAGTAGCTATGCCACTGGCTGCTGGTAAAGAGCAAGGTCAGACTGGTCTACAGGGGAGCAAGTGAATCCCCTGGTGGGCCCCTGAGCTAGAGTATATTGTGTTTAATTTGCTGTGTCTGTGTTCCTGACTGGCTGTGCAAGTGGCAAGATGTAATGTCATCTTACCACTTGTGTTCTGGGTCAGCATAGTAGCATCTTTTCCCCTCCTGGGCTCCCTTCGTGAACTCACAGTGACACCAGACCTGCTCTCTGTCAGGATCAGCCAATGTAAGTCCACTGTGCCAAGTGACTGTCCATCCATAAGGCAGGACCTATGGACCATAGCAGGACTTATGGATCGTAATGCCCAGGCAGGAAGCCTCCTTATATACCTAAGCCACAAGTGGGGATAATTAAGGCACCCACCCCCTCTAGTGGACAGATCTATACTGCACAAAAAGAGAGGACACATACTGCTCCATGTGGTTAGTAAGAGGATGACGGCCAGGACAATTTCTTCCTGCAGCAGTCTTCTTCACCCAGGCATACCAAATACATTGGTTCCACAAGACATTATGTGGTAAAATGAAAGATGCCATTCAAAAGTACAGCTACTGGCACAAAAACAAGCCACAAAACAATATGGCTCTGTCAACAGAAAAATATAATAGTGATGGTTCTTAGTAGGCAGAAAAAACTAAAGTTGGCTGTAACATTAACCCATTACTACATCTTGGCATAACAACACCACAAAGCCTTAAATAGTAAATGCATCATGACTTACGATTACATCTTGGTGGTTACATGGGTCATTGCCACTGTGCCCATTCTATCAACAATGGTAAAAGCATATATGTGCAGACGTAAAAGGGATCAGGTAATATGGGTCATGTGGGGTGTACCCCCATAATTCCACTGGTGGACTGTTGGCACCCCAGTCTGACACTGTTTAAGAGCTTAATGAACAATTAACTTTTTTCCTGTCTTTTGTTTAATTATAGGAGAGGTCCTTTAAATTGTGATCTTACTTGTGCCATGGTTTATTCACTATAAACAAGCCATTTTACCTTGAAACACAATAAATGTAATATAGTAGTAACATAAGAATACAAAAAGTATTTGTATGCTTTACTATATACGCATCTGGCAGATGTCAGGGCTCTCTGAGCTTTAGCCAGATGGGGCAGCAGTTACTCTGTTGTCCAAGGGTCTAAATAAACCTGGACTGTTTTTCTTCTTGTATAGTTTTAGGCTGGGGCTGAGGCTTGGGATGTGTGAACAAACCTTGTCTTGCCACACAGCAGTGATCACACAGCGTCATACACAGCTAAGGTCAGAGATTGGGCTCATGTTGTGACCCAAAAGTGGCTACAACTGTGGCCTGACAGTCGTAAGAAATCAATCACATAGATTTCTTGAAACAGTTTAGTTGTGGTCACTTATCTTAGTTGGGACACTGTGGGATCAATGTAGTTCTTTATATCAGCAAGAGGATTGGGAAGTCGGCACTCCGGGACGTAGTGGATAAAATATAACTTTTATTCGTGCATTAAAATCCCATAGTGGGCAATCTTTGTTTACCCACTATGGGATTTTAATTATTTATATTATATTTTATGTTATATTTTATCCACTACGTCCCGGAGTGCCGACTTCCCAATCCCCCTTCTCCTCTTGCTGAAGTTTAGCTCACGGCGTCTGGCCAACGCCCTGGAGTTCGAGCACCCACCTTTGCACTCAACCTGTTGCTGCTATCCCTGAAGGACTGGTGAGCTGTATCTATTTTTTCTTATTTTTTCTTTTTTTCTTTCTGTAGTTCTATATAGTTATTTTTGGTTGCATAGGCCCTTTTATGCGAAAAAAAAATCACTGTGTAGCTGTAGTGTAAAACTGCCAACTCCAAGGCAAAGGATCTTTCTTTTAGTACACACCCTGCTTACATGGTGTAGCCGTGATGAAAACAACAAGGAAAAGTGCCAAGTAGGAGAAATAGGAAACCAGAGTTTGAGTGTCAGGATATTTCCTGCAAATGTATAAGGATGGAAAGGAAACCTAAAGGAAATGAAAAGATAAGGATAGATAAGAAGCCGTGTGTGTTGAAAAGCAGAACTGAATGAGAGACGATGATGGAGAAGGTGAACTGGTAAAGAGTATTGTAAGGAGAGAAAACCTCAGGACTGGGTCACTGTTTACCAGTAAGGTTATATTCTATAGCACCATACTGAGCTTGTCATCGCAAACAGTGGACAAGCACAATTTTGGGAACAATGGTAAATCGTAGATTTGTCTCATCTTTTTGGAATTTTCACTAAGCAATTACAGTTACAATTGTTTAGAACAGAGGCTCAGGCATTGATAATTTGCAGACTTTGGTAAGCCACCTGACACCAGTGACATGTACACACTTAGGTTCAACTCGTTGTACAGAAATAATGGTCACAGTCCCTTGTACGTGTGACATGTGCATGGCCGTATATGGCTACTACAACGTGCTGGAAGATAGAACTCCATAAGAGATATCCAGAAATGTTACTTTCCATTGTCTTCTCCAGGTGCAGGTAAATGTCATTATCATGAATGATGCTTGGAGTAAAATGTCCTGTTTGTCCAGGATGAAGTTCCAGATCCAACTGCACAGAGTCAGAGTGATTGTATTTGTGGTTTAATAGTGTAAATATGACTTTCTTTACATTGTTTTAGGCGCATACAGACTATTCTCCTCTATGAATTTCATAAGCAAGTTCTGCAGTTTAATGAGGGTGGTCATAGTGTTGTGTTTATATGGTGGACATACATACATTGAATCATGCTTAGCACATTGTTGGTTAGCACTAGTAGAGCAGTAAGTGACATTAATAATCCATGTATACAGCTGCTGGGAAAATATCAGGTCTTAAAACAAATGTACCATCAGGTACATCGCTTTGGGTATTAAACCTTATTGGATCTGCACCGGTGGCGCGGTCCTTTTTTTAACTGCCACCTGGTTCCCACACATGACGGCAGTCTTTTCGGGAGCACCGGTCCACCGCAGAGCATTGGATGCATGCCTGCCGGCCCCTGTTGTGATGAAAGCCCCTCCCCTCTGTGATGTGGCTCCATTGAATTCAGCTGACCCTTCTTGTTCCAAAGAGAAAACATTTTATCAGTGTCTCATTATTATTGTCAGAGACAAGATTGCAATGAAAAGTGACACCAATATATAGATAAGACTGGGACAATCTATTGACAATAAAGAATAGTAAGAATCCCCTCATCCCCTTCTTGCACAATGACCTTTGCACAGGTCACAAAGCATGCCTAGAAAACTTCCTATATAGGTCAATGAGTACCCTTCAGTCTATTATTTCAAGGCTGTTGTAAAGGCTGTCCACAAGGCTGTTGTAAAGCCAGAAATCCCAGACAACATTGCTGCCCCCATAAAAATGTACAAAATATTAAATGAAAAATAATTCATCAGAAAATATAGAAACTAATTTCAATATCTCTTTAATACCTGTGTGCTTTGGGTAGGGTACAGGAACAGAGCATGTGACTAACTTCATACAATAAATCTCCAAAGGCAAGGGGTTTATTTTGTTTCCTTCATTGACTGCAATATGTGGGATACATCTGTATTATGTTTCTGATTATCCGCTGCTATGAGCAATAGACATACCTTGCATTCTGGACTGAGACTATTATGGAGCCCAGACATACAATAAAAAGCAGTGATATATGAGAATAAAGCCAAAAAGTCTCCTTACTTGTGATTGTGTTTATTTATTAGCGCTGTGTCCATACACTGGCTGCAGCCAAAAACAAAAAGATGGATAAGGAGACGGAGTGCTTTAACACTGTAACACAACATCTGCCAAAATATTAGGACCCTAGCTGCTGGGCAAAAATGTACAGTAGTTGGGAGAACTCCTGAGTAGTGTTAGGCCCCATAGGGAACCCTTACTACCATCCCTATCACAAAGACACAATCTCTGTGAAGGTGTGGGGTTTTTCCCTCTTAAACCAACATCCAACCAGTCAGCCAGTAACATGTAATGGCAACCAGATTTGAAGGGGTAGGGGGTTGTTTATATGAAGGAGTTAACCTTGTTGAAAGTTGAAGCAGAGCAGTACATCTTTTTAATGAAGCCTTAAATAATGATGCTGTTGCAGTTTTTGGAGAAACGAGTTGCGCCAGTAAAGCACCTAGTGTAGTAATGCAAAACACCTGTATGTTATATGGCCAAAAGTATATTAAGCTCCTCTCTCCTATACTACAGTGCCGGAGCATTAAGGTTCCTGTTCTAGTAAACAGCAAAGCTGTATCCTCATCTGTGCTACCACATTTCCAACACCATTTTCTCTGACCGTTCTTTTTACTGTCCATCCTGATCTGCTGCTTATTTCCTGTGGCAACTGAACTGTTGCAATCCTTACCTACAGCCTATTACCTGTAATGACCAAGCTCTGCCTGCCCTGACCTACAGCCTATTACTTGTAAGGACCAAGCTATGCCTGCCCTGACCTACAGCCTGTGGTGAGAAACCTCTGCCTGCCCCACAGCCTGTAAAGACCAAGCTCTGCCTGGCCTGCCCTACAGCCTGTAATGACCAACCTCTGCCTGCCCTGACCTACAGCCTGTAAAGACCAAGCTCTGCCTGCCCTGACCTACAGCCTGTAAAGACCAAGCTCTGCCTGCCCTGACCTACAGCCTGTGGTGAGAAACCTCTGCCTGCCCTGCCCCACAGCCTGTAAAGACCAAGCTCTGCCTGGCCTGCCCTACAGCCTGTAATGACCAACCTCTGCCTGCCCTGACCTACAGCCTGTAAAGACCAAGCTCTGCCTGCCCTGACCTACAGCCTGTAAAGACCAAGCTCTGCCTGCCCTGACCTACAGCCTGTAAAGACCAAGCTCTGCCTGCCCTGACCTACAGCCTTTAAAGACCAAGCTCTGCCTGCCCTGACCTACAGCCTGTAATGACCAACCTCTGCCTGCCCTGCCCTACAGCCTAATATTGGGCAGCGATTAAACATCACCCGCAACATGCACCTGTCCCCCTCTCATTTTGTGAGATGCCTTCTGAGACGGCCAGAGAGAGGAAGTGCCGGAGAGTAGGATACAAGTAGGATCTTTTCTGCTCTCCGGTTAAACCAATAAAATGGTTTACCACCACAGTCACATATAGGCAAAAATTATACCTGCAACATGAGAATCACATGTACAAAAACACATCTGGAAGTTCTAGGTTCTACAAGCAGGAATGGAGACGGCTGCTGCTTCTTACTTGTCTATTAATTGATGATGGAGAATTTATTATTTAAAGATTATATATTAGAAGATAGATAGATAGATATCCCAAGTCCATGAAGAAATGTGCTTATGCAGCATGCTTTCTGCCATGCAGTCAGTGGGTAGCCTGGAGTTCTCCATCAGACGCACTGTTTTAGTAAGACCACCTAGGCCTCTGTTATTTAGTCCAAATTTACATTTCCCAGAGAAACAATTTAATTATTAATTGCAAATCACTTACTTGTATTACGAGCAATCCTATAAACCCTGGGCACACATGAAGAGTTCACACTTTTCCTGAACATCTACGGTAATAGGATCAGGAGCAAGTCCCCTACTCGTATACATGTGCTACATCTGCCTAGACAGCAGACATTGAGATAAATGATCCTGATTCCTGCAAAACACTAGAAGTGCTGAGCTCTAGTTGCATTGTGTAAGAATCGCCCTTGGGCTCAGGTACAAAAGCATTTTATATACTTGCTGAGAAACACACGTTAGAAAGCCAACATAAGGAATATGTAAGGAAATACCTGTCAAGAGGAATACGCTGCGAAGGCAATTTTGTCAATTCAGCCTTGTCATTTCATCCCATTAATGTCATTTAATAAAATTTACATAAATATACAGAGGATTCAGCCAAATAAAGGGCTTCGCAAAGGTAAAATTTAGTGTACAGGCCCTCTTAAAGGTGCTTAGCTGCTGAAGAGGAGTGGAGGCACAGAATAGTGCGGTGCCAACATTTAGACCAAAATGGTATTAAGACAAAGAGGACTATAGAAGCTTCTTCTATATCCACATGTTTGTCATGATCAAGGCCAGATCTAGATTGGTGGAACCAAATACAAGGGGAATTTAATCCATCATGTAGGTATAGACTAGTGATGAGTGAACATATTGATGTTCGGTTTGGATCCCGAACATCAAAAAAAAAATTGATAGTGATTGGTTTGTGTTTGCCGGACATTCACCAACAAATAACAAACATACAGTAGAAGGGTAGGTTTCGTTCTTCAGACATGCGTGCAGATTATCAGGTGCAAAGCGTAAATTACGCAGTTGCGTACTCATTTCAATTGCATTAATTTGCATACACAGTTGTGTACAGATTGCATATGTTTCATTGTAGAGTTATGCAAATGCGTACAGATTATCAGGTGCAAAATGTAAATTACGCAGTTGCATATGTTCGCAAGTTTGAATAGGTTCGAGAATGACATTTACGGACATGTTCGCTTATCACTAGTATAGACATAATGTCACTTAGAGGGGTTGTCTGACAAGAGAAATGATTATGGGAGAAATTGCTAAAAGGTTTTTACATAGGTTTCGGTGAAGAATTGTCACAATTTGAGAAATGCTTATTTACACAAAAATTTTGGTTTTTTTTTTTAACATTTTTTTTTTTTTACAACAGTTTGCTGATTTATGCATTGATTTAAAAGAACTCCCCCTTTGTAGAGATCTGCATGCAGCACAGAACAATAGCACCTTGATTGGTGATGTGTAACCTATTGAATACAAATAGAAGGGAAGGGTGTCTTCTTGTTATGTATCGTTGTAAAGACATGCCACAGCATAATCAGAAAATACACCGGAACAGATTATAAGACTGAAAAAAGGCAAGCACCTGTGAAAATCAAGTGCTTTGATACTACAATGTTAAATGACTGCTTGATAGAGATGAGTGAACCTCGAGCATGCTCGAGTCCATCCGAACCCGATTGTTCGGCATGTGATTAGCAGGGGCTGCTGAAGTTGGATAAAGCTCTAAGGTTGTCTGGAAAACATGGATACAGCAAATGACTATATCCATGTTTTCCACATAGCCTTAGGGCTTTATCCATTGTCCCTCTTCAGATAACTCCTTAAATGTGTGGATACCGTAAGGGCCCTATTCCATAGTAACGATAATCGGCCGGATCGGCCCCATTTGGCCCGATTCGGCCGATTATCGTTCGGTGAAATAGAGAGAACGATCAGCCGATGATCGTGTCATTGCTGATCGTTCATATAGGGCCAGACCTAAATTTATTGTTCCCCCACCGCACATCGCTACGGTTGAATAGTGGTGCACGGCGGGCGACCGACGATTTGACAGCAGCAGCAGCATACATTACCTTCCAGGCTTCTCCGCGCTGTCTTCATCCCCGGGTCCCGCGCGCTCTATCTTCAGAATGGCCGGTCAGCTGACGGAGCGCTCAGCCAATCACAGGCCGGGACCGCCGTGGCCTGTGATTGGCTGAGTGTGGCCTGTCAGCTGACCGGCTATTCAGACGATAGAGCGCGCCGGACCCGGGGATGAAGACAGCGCGGAGAAGCCTGGACAGGTAATGTATTACTGCTGCTGCAAGGGCTGCAAGGACATCGGTAACAATGTCCCTGCAGCCCTCGCTCAACGATCATCGGGCCGTGGAATAGGCCCAGTAAACGAGCGGCGATCTAGCAGATCGCCGCTCGTTTACATCGTTGATCGGGCCTCCTCGGCCCGTGGAATAGGACCCTAATGCAGTATTGTAGTGGTTTCAAAAGTTCTTATTCAAAGATCCCATTATGTAAAAAAAAAAAAAAATCTTTACAATTGACTAACCTGGCCAACACCTTTCCCATTACCGGTATACCCTGTAACCAACAGATTCTTGTGAATACATGATGATGTTTTGCCCACACCATCTGACAGTAATACTTCTAGAGAGCAGTACATGCGAAGTGCGAACATTGATTGGACCTTTAACATTTAGTATCATATGTTAATAAAAACTCATACCTCCTTAATTACATTTTGAACTTTTTAAAAAAACTTATTAAATTTCATATCATGTAACATATCTTGGAAAATTCTACATACATGAACATCTATGAGGCTGCTGAGAGATGGGGACATTATTGCGCATGCGCTGCTCCTTGTTTGGGCAGGATTTGCATGAGAGGAAATGAGAGGAGCTTTGTAGTTGTCAATCAGAGAAGAGAGTGGCAGATGCATGTGGGTTAGGGGCCATAGCAGAAAAAAAAATGGGTTAAAAATATTACACGGAGCAACAAGTGGCCATCGCTGTTGAAAGACCATGATCAGCCAACATTGTGCATGTCGGCTGATCGTGGTGTTTTAGCATGCCCTATTACGCCAAATGATAATCGCCCAGAACAGCCGATAATCAGCCAAGTATGGACAATAACTGTTCAGTGTAATAGGGCCTTAAGCTCCTTCCGCCCTTGCGCTTAGCCTATCATCTTGATAGCTGTTGTCAGGTCCAACTAGCTGCAGGGCCTGTGCAAAATGTGCAGAAAGATATCAGGTAAAATGCCACACAAAAAGCAGCTTATACATGGATAGACATATTAGACTCAGCAGATCATCTGCCTGTTTACCTATGCCAAGTTAATAAAAGGATGGGGGAACCGCAAGTAATACTTTTCAATAGATTGGACTCCAGACTTGTCTCCATGAAGCGTGGCAGTCTTCCATCTCTACAAGCAGTGCTGTTGCTGTTATGAAATGTTCCTGATGGTTCAGCTAGTACCGTGCTGGATGAAAACATTTTGTACAGTCTTTGTTTTCATCAAAACTGTAACCTAATTTTGGCCCAGAGTGGAAGTGGAAATTTCCTAGTTTCTACAATGTCTTCTCATCTCTTTTATGAAGAACCACTTGACAGTTTCCCCTTTTAAACTCTGAAACTGAGCTGTTTTCTATTATGTTCTTTTCATGATCCCAACAATAGTGAGGTAAGAGAGAACAATGACAGGACTCCGAGCTATGGCTGCTGTCTACTGATTGGATCTACAAGGCTGCTGCTTGAATTTCACATGGACTTAAGGACATGAAATCGAGGACAAGTGTGTATATGTGTGTGTGTATATATATATATATATATATATATATATCACAGGGTGGGTGGTATTGCTGTATATGAGCATTTTCATAAGGATATGTGTGGAATCTATTAAGTATAAAAGCTAATTTAAAAAAGTTAAATAGAATTCATCCCATGTCACTAAGCAGACCATGTAACAGTGCTGCTCAGTGGCTAGCACTATTGCCATGCAGCACTAGGATCCTGGGTTCAATGCCAGCCCAGAGCAACATCTGCAAGACACAGTTTGTGTGTTCCCCTTATTTGTGTAGCAAAGGCTTAGTCTACTTTGCATCAGTTGCAATTTTTGTGCTTCCTTAGGCTTGTGTTCACACATTACATAGCTCTTCAGTGAAAACGCTGCAGTACACTACACGGCTCTCTGCCTGTCAGCGCACTCTGCAGGATGATTGACAGGAAAAGAGCGCACAGTGTGGTGATGACTGACAGGAAGAGAGATCCATTAGTGACCTCTCTGCCTGTTAGTCATCCCTGCACTGCGTGCTGAGAGGCAGAGAGCCGTGACTAGGCACAGGGGGCTCTCCGCCCAGATGACTAGTTGCCGTCCCTCTCCCAACCTCTTACAGTGTAATCAAACATCTGATTGGTTTCTTTCAAGGCATAACTAGTTTTGCCTTTCATAACACAGCAGTTTTTTCCCCCTGTTTAAGTCCTAGGGCATTCCAGTAGAATTTTTCACTGATATTACAGTGTGGGGTATCGTTGATTACATTTTGACACGTTAAAAAAGTTTGTATAATTTTTGGCACATAAGGTTAACTGTTGTTTTGTAAACACAATACATTATGTTATTGAAGTGTTGTAATGATTAAAGAGGTATTCCAAATTTCAAAGTATACTCACCTCACCCACCCCAGTGCCTCTTTTTACTTGCGTTGTCCTAGCTCTCTGAACACATTGCAGCCACTCACTGAGGGCAATTACCAGGGCAGAAAGAAGTGCTGCTGCTGGACCGGCTGAGACGAGAATGCTTTATATTATTTAACAGCAACTAGCAAGCTATCTTTTTTTTCTAATCAAAATACCCCTTTAAGAATATCTAAATCTTTTTTTCTGTAATATTTTAAACCCATGTTTGTTGTTGTTGCATGGTGTTTTAATAGTGTTTAGTCGTTTTTTGTCCCTTTGTAGGACCACCGATACCTTACTACGATATATGTTTCAACATGAACTCTGACAGGATAGGACAGCTCTAAGGCTCTCGTAGGACTGCCTTGATCTCAGCATAACAAAGGTTGGCTGCTTTGAAAGTTTTTAAATTATTTTGAAATTTGACAATAACCCCCCCAAAGATCAGAAACAGGTACTTTCATGTTGGTTCATGTGCTCTATAGATAGTTGTTGGCTGAATGCTGAACTCCTGGCACGCTTGGCTTAGCATGTTTGTGTTCGGAATAGGGGAACTGCTTTAAGCTGGTAGTGGTATCTGCCCTGACAGCAAAACGATTGGGCATGTTAAAATCTGTCATTGGGAGAAAGTTGGAGTGTCCCATGCCAGTCCTGCCAAAATCAGCACACTACGCCAACATTACTCTTATATGTGTGGGCAGTTTACTTCTGCTATATTCCTATAATTGATTTTGATGATATGTAGATTTCTCGTAAAATGATTGGTGGGCCCGTCACTACTGTTCACCCATTGGGGGAAAAGGTAAAAAAAACAGCATAAGTATATGTGTATATATATATATATATATATATATATATATATATATATATATATATTTGATTATATTTGGTATGTTTTTCACTATTTTGACCACATTTTACATAAAATGACAAATCAGAATACCCCTTTAAGTTCAATGATGTTGGTCCAAAGAATGACTATTTATTTTCCGTTCTGGCTAGACCAGTTTGATTCATTTAGATTTAAGCTATCTTTTGTCCAATAAAGCATTACTAACAGGATCAAAAACCAATGCATTAAGGTATCCTGGAATTAACTGATCAATAACTAGTTTTCTAAGCCTAGGCCTGAAGGTTCATGTCATTTTTCTGAAAAGGTTTCTTTATCTTACATTGTTCTACAGCTAAGATGTCATCTCTGACAAACAAGTTCCAATCCGGGCTGTAAACTGCAATGAAACTCATTTCTTTTCGGGACATGAGGTTATGAGATAAATGTAAGGCAGATGTGTTGCCTGGTGATCGGGCCATGGATGGATAACTATCGTAGTTAAATCATTTAGATCTGCAAGTCCATTAGCAAAAACATAATTCCAGTCAATACATGTCACTGTGCACTCCAAGAGAAAATACTCTAAGACGTGAAAAGTAAATCCCTCTATTAAAATATGCAGTTGCTTCCTGACAAGGGTGTGGCGTTCCTTCCATGAGTGAACAAAGATGGATTAAAGGAACAATTATCCCTAAACAGAGGACATAACTGAGCTAAGCTTTGTACATGGAAGCTTATTTTAAAAGAAATGGGTTCTGGGCCCCTCAGGCTGTTTTTAACAAGTAGTTCTGCTTTATTATCTGTATTTGATCAGGTTTCATAGATGTTAAAAGGTAATAAGCATATGTTTACATATGGTGTTTTACAGGAATAAGATTTTGGTAGTTTTCAGAATCCCTATGGACATGAAAACAAGGGAATGCCTCTACATTAGAAGGGTCACCACAAAATAAAATAATTACAGCTTATTCTGCTGCTGGACTCTTCAGTGTTAAGTGGTAACATTTGGCAATATCAGGATCAATTTTTTTGCAGTGCCCCTACTGGAGGAATGAAGTATTACATGGCTTACTGTTCCCCCTACAAATGTGACAGGATCATTATAGGAACAAAGATAATCATTTTTGGGTTGTTTAACCCCTTCGTGCTGCAGCTAGTTTGGGCCTTAATGACCGGGCTCATTTTTCAAAATCTGACCTGTCTCACTTTAAGCGCTTACAGCTCAGTGATGCTTTAACGTATGCTAGCGATTCTGAGATTGTTTTTTCATCATATATGGCACTTTATGTTAGTGGCAAAATTTGGTCACTACTTTGTTTTTTTGTGAAAAATCAAAATATCATGAAATTTTTTTAAAAAATAGCATTTTATGAACTTTGAAATTCTTTGCTTCTAAAAAAAAAGTCGTAGCACATAAGTTAGTTACTAGTAGCTAGTAATAGTTATTAGAATAGCGCAGTTAATAAAATACAATTAAAAAAATGAGATTACAGGTAATGTGGGGTGGTTACGGGCAACCTTAGGTGGTTACGGGCAACCTGGGGTGGTTAAGGGTAATCTAGAGGTGGTTACGGGCAACCTGGGGTGGTTAAGGGTAATCTGGAGGTGGTTACGGTCAACATGGGGTGGTCACGGGCAACCTGCTGTGGTTACGGCAACCTGGGGTGGTTACAGGCAAGGTGGGGTTGTTACGGGCAACGTGGGGTGGTTACAGGCAACGTGGGGTGGATACGGACAACCTGCTGTGGTTACAGACAACCTAGGGTGGTTACAGGCAACCTGCTGTGGTTACAGGGAACGTAGGGTGGTTACGGGCAACCAGGGGTGGATACGGACAACCTTCTGTGGTTACAGACAATCTAGGGTGGTTACAGGCAACCTGCTGTGGTTACGGGAAACGTGGGGTGGCTACAGGCTATGTGGGGTGGTTACAGGCTATCTAGGGTGGTTACGGGCATTATGGGGTGGTTACGGGCAACATGGGGTGGTTACGGACAATCTGGGGTGGTTAAGGATAAACTGAAGTGCTTATAGGTAATCTGGGGTGGGTACCTGTAATCTGGCGTGGTTACGGCAATCTGGAGGGGGTCATTGGCAATTTGGGGTGGTTAGAGGCAAAGTGCAGTGGTCAGAGGCAACGTGCGGTGGTCAGTATCGACGTGCAGTGGTCAGTGGCGACGTGCAGTGGTCAGTGGCGACGTGCAGTGATCAGTTGCGACCTGCGGTGGTCAGTGGCGACGTGCGGTGGTCAGAGGCGAAGTGCGGTGGTCAGAGGCAGCGTGCGGTGGTCAGAGGCAGCGTGCGGTGGTCAGAGTCAGCGTGCGGTGGTCAGAGTCAGCGTGCGGTGGTCAGAGTCAACCTGCGGTGGTCAGAGGCAACCTGCGGTGGTCAGAGGCGACGTACAGTGGTTGCATGCAATCTGGGGTGATTACGGGCAACCTGAGGGGGTCACTGGCAATTTAGGGTGGTTACGGTCAATGTCCGGTGGTTATGTGTAATCTGGCGTAATTACGGGCAACCTGGGGTGGTTACGGGTAACCTGCGGTGGTTACGGGTAATCTAGGGGGGTTACGGGCAACCTGGGGCGGTTATGGGCAACCTGAGGTGGTTACGGGCAACCTGCGGTGGTTACGGGTAATCTGGGGGGGGGGGGGGGGGGTTAGGGGTAATTTGGGATTAAACTGCAATTATTACTATAATAAAAAGTGTGTGTTTTATTTTTTTGTATGTTTGTCACTTTTTGTACTTTTATAAATTCATTTTCACTGTATTTCTATAATTACTGTGATATTTTCTATCACAGTAATCATAGTTCAGTGACAGAGACCAAATTGGTCTTTGTCACTTTAAATTTTCAGAGTTGGCTACTTCTGGAGCGCATGCGCAATTCAGAAGCAGCCTGGACACCGAGGAGGAAGGAGCTCCCTGGATCCGGTGAGTATATTGGGCAGGGGGGGTGACTGGGGGATGGGGGTGACTGGGGGGTGGGGGGCAACTTGTGGGGGACTGACACTTCACTTTTTATCCCCTGTCACCAATCATTTATGGTGACAGGGGATAAAAAAAAGCCGGCGGCACATGGCACAAGCGATCAGCGGTATATAGTATATACCACTGATCGCTTGTACTGGGACCCCACAGGGGGGCCCCGATCACTGCCCCATGCTCTCCGCTACCTCCGCGGCGGCCGCCGCGGGGAGGGGGGGGGTTAGTGACCGGGGCACTAGGGGGGGCTGATCTGAGGTCTGATTGATACTTATTTCATCTCCCCCCGCCGTGAATGCACGGCGGGGGGAGATGAAAGGCGGCGGCGGCGGCTCCGGCAATGCCCGTTACCAGCGGCCGCCGCTATAACGTTAATAGCGGCGATCGCCGGTATGGGGGCCGGCCGGGAGGGACTCCACACACTGCCCCAACCCTTCAGCTACCTCCGGTAGCTGGGGGGATGGGGTCGGGGCCTTCCCGGCCCCGCTATCTTATTCTCTGCCATCGCCGTAAAAAGCTGATGGCAGCAGAATAAGGCCCCTTTGTGACCGCTGTAAAAATCCGTATCGGCAGTCACTAAGGGGTTAATGATTTTTGAGGCTATTTTTTTCTTCTGAAACACAAGAAAGAAAGTTTGAGAATTACTGCAAATATTGGTAAAGATTATCCAAATCCAAAGAGTCACCAACACTACAGGTCCCAGCATAGAGGTACATTATATACAGACGTCACCCCCTCCCTCTTAGGTGTAGGTGGTGCTCAGCTGTTCAGTAGATGGGATGCCTTGAGAAAGCGCCAGACAGGTGTGAAACGTTCGTAGGTGGGGAGAGAGCGTCCTCTCGTTTCCTGTAATGCATGTTTGAACTTTAATAAAGGTGAATTTTATGGTGAGTGCCGCTGAAGATATTCTTCTTTATGCATTGGTAAAGATTATAGACTGTGATAAAGAGCCTGTTATATTTACACAACTGGGGTGAAGACCACAAAGAGTGGGCCCCAAGAGGTTAAAAGGCATTGTAAAAAAAACCCAAAAACATTTAGCTTTTACTTTTGGCAACAACTGGCTGGCCCTTGCACAATTAAGGAAATTCTTGAAAAAGCAGGGCACACACACACACACACATATATATATATATACAGATATGCATTCCCGCTTATCCTGCCAGCAAACTGTAGATGTTTTAACCAATGTGATATGTGCCAGGAACAATATTGTGCTGTGTTCCCTGGCTGCTGGATGAACCTTCCCAGAATTCTAACCTCTCCCTGACCTCTGCTGGAAGACAGGACACTGGACATAAAGTTCACTAGGGCGGCTCGCCCGCTTCCAGCTGGAAACATACCAGGCTTTGTTCATCTCCCATCTCCCTTACGTTGCTTTAATGAATTGGCTGTTAAGTAGTAGGTATCAGTACAGCAGCAGCACTGTTACTCGGGCTCACAGATTAATTTATAATGGGGCAGATTCACGACATGTCTATCACTCCGCTAGATACTACTTTCTTCTGGCTAATCAATTTTCTTTATGTGAATCCACAGAAACAATTTGTGATCTTTCTGTCAGCTGTATTTTACCCTTGGGAAGGACCAGTTACTCAGCACAATGCAGAGTAAGGGATCTTTACATAACATCTTATAGACATCCTGGTATTACTAGAAGTCGTCTACTACCACGACAGTTCATACAGTCATAAATCCGTCCAATCATGTACAAGGAATCCTTGATTTTTGTATTATGTATTTTATTTAAAGTGTACCTGTTCTTATAACTTTTAAAATCTAAATCAACAGTAGATGTGATATAAAGCAGGTCTGCAATATACATTCATTATTTTTATTTTTGTTATCATGCTGTAAAACAAGGCTGAACTTACCAGAAATCCAGGTCCAGTCTCCTAAAGGCAGATTTTTAGACATGTGCAGGTTAAAAAAACAGACTAAACACAGGAATTTCGGACAGTACAGAGAGTCACGGCGTAATGTGTCCATCAGTCACATGACTGCCTTCTCTGTGAGCATGCAGATGGCCTGGAATACACAGGACTTCCTGCTTGCTGTTTTTTTTTTTTTTTTTTTTAAATATGTTTGATTACTTAAAAACCAGGAAAAAAATAAAGTTTGATTGGTGGATTACAGGAATAATTACTGCAGCTTTATCCCAATCCATTGGGCTCCACTGGCATTGGTATTAGGGATGAGCAAACTTTTGAAAAGTTTGGTTCGGTTCGATCCGGCGAACTTTCGTGAAGTTTGGATTTGTACGAACCGAACCTAAAACGAACCTTGCTATAAGGGCTGAATAATTGCAGCTACAATAGTGGGAGTCTGATAGGGTATATGTCAGGACTGGCAGGTGTAAACAAGACAAGAGACAGTGGGCCCTAGATCTGAACCCACCCACTGTCACCTGCCTACTTGCCTCAGTCGACCCTAGGCGGTCGCGGACAACCACGAAGACATTCCCTACACTACGTAAGTGAACACACAGAACAGTACAGACAGACAAACACAATAAAGAGTAATGGAACAAGCCAGGTCAAACCACACGGACAACGAAGTACAAAATCAGCAACACAACGGGATAGTCAAAAGTCAGGCGGAGGTCAGAACACGGGTACTTCAGGCAGAAAAGGAATAGGACGGGGTTCGCAGGAGTAGGACAAGGGGAGCTGGGACCAGGAGTGAACCTAATTAACCAGCACTGGAACTCTGTCTTTGCTTTGCTTTATACTGAGCAAGAGCCCGGTCCGAATCCTCATTGGACCGGCGCTCTGATTCTCCAGGCTGCAGACAGGCAGAGAAACCAGTCAATCACAGAGACCAGACAGGTGTAAAATCAAGCACAGAAGCTTCTCAGCTTAACTCCTGCATGTCCGGAAGCTGAGAAGCAATCGGGTGTGGTACACAAAAGCCAAACACCAGGCCCAGTTCAGACAAGGCTACTGCAGATTCCTGACAGTACCCCCCCTCTTATGAGGGGCCTCAGGACCCTTATTGAACGGACCTGGCTTAGACGGATTCTGGGCATGGTATCGTCGGACCAAGTGAGGAGCATGCATGTCCCTAACTGCCACCCATGTACGCTCCTCTGGTCCAAAGCCCTTCCAGTGGACTAGGTATTGCAACGAGCCCTGTACCCAACGAGAGTTCAGGATTCTCTCCACCTCATACTCTAACTCCCCCTGAACGACCAATGGGGCAGGGGGAAGTGACGGGGACACCGGCTGCACATATTTTTTCAGTAGAGCCTTATGAAATACGGGATGAATCCTTAGAGACGTCAGTAGTTTAAGTCTGAAAGACACAGGGTTAATAACCTCTACAATAGTATATGGCCCAATGTATTTGGGCGCTAGCTTCCCTGATTGTACTCTCAATTTCAGATTTCTAGTAGAGAGCCAGACCTTATCACCTACTACATATTGATGGCCAGATATGCGTCTTTTGTTAGCTTGTTTTTGGTAAGACTCTTGGGCTTTAACCAAGCTCTGATGAGCTTGGGCCCAAACTATGCACAGTTTTGAAAAAATAGCCTCAGCAGGATTAATAGATTCAGCGGAGTGAACAGACGAGTACCTGGGATTAAAACCATAGTTACAAAAAAAAGGCGACATCTTAAGAGAACGTTGCTCATGGTTATTAATAGCAAACTCAGCTAGAGGAATGAAATCTCGCCATTTGTCCTGGGTATCAGCCACGAAACACCTCAGGAATTGCTCCAACGACTGGTTGACCCTCTCAGTCTGCCCATTCGTCTGGGGGTGGAAGGCAGATGAGAAAGACAAAGAGGTCCCCAATTTACCACAAAACTCCCTCCAGAATTTAGCCACAAACTGGACACCTCGATCGGAAACAATGTTTTCCGGGACACCATGTAAGTGCAAAATATGATTGATAAACAGCGTGGCCAGAAGACGAGCACTAGGAAGTTTACGCAGTGGGATGAGGTGACACATTTTCGAAAACCGATCTACCACTACCCAAATGACAGTTTTACCCCTAGACACAATCAAGTCAGTAATGAAGTCCATAGATAGGTGCGTCCAGGGCCTCGTAGGAACTGGCAGAGGATGTAACAGTCCCTCCGGTGGTCTACGGGGAACCTTGGACCTAGCACAGACCTCACATGCATCAACAAACGCTTTAACATTTCGGGCCCAGGTTGGCCACCAGAAATGACGCGAAAGCAGATATTTGGTACCTGCTATGCCTGGATGTCCCGCCAAGACGGAACTATGGATTTCCTCCAAAACCCGGAGGCGAAGGTTCGGCGGCACAAACAGGAGGGACTCAGGAGTGTTATGGGGGGGCAAATCCTGAGACTCCGACACCAGAGTCACCAGATCCGGCTGCAGGACAGACACAACCACACCAGGTTTTAGGATCGTATCGATCGGTTTCTCGGGAGCATCTTTGAGGTCAAAGCTGCGAGAGAGGGCATCAGCCTTGATATTACGAGACCCAGGCCGATACGTGATCTCAAAGTTGAACCTCGTAAAAAATAACGCCCATCTGGCCTGCCGTGGAGAAAGACGTTTAGCCGTATCAAGATAAACCAGGTTTTTATGGTCTGTTAGCACAGTGACTTTATGTTTGGCCCCTTCCAAAAAATGCCTCCACTCATCAAATGCCATCTTAATGGCCAGTAGTTCTCTATTCCCAATATCGTAATTGCGCTCTGCTTGAGAAAACTTTCTCGAGAAGTACGCAATAGGCCGAAGATGGGTAAGAGTGTCTGATCCCTGGGACAAGACTGCTCCCACCCCCACCTCGGATGCATCAACTTCAACAATAAACGGGCGCTCGAATTCTGGCTGAGCCAGTACTGGAGCCTCTGAGAAACAGTGCCGAAGTGTGTCGAATGCCTTGATAGCCTCAGTGGACCAGTGGACCAGATCCGCCCCCTTTCTGGTCAAATCTGTGAGAGGTTTGGCGATGATTGAGAACCCTTTAATGAATTTTCTATAATAATTCGCAAAACCCAAAAACCTTTGTAAGGCCTTTAGGTTGTTAGGTCGTTCCCACTTTTTAATAGCTGCTACTTTAAGTGGATCCATACCAAATGAATTGGGAGTAATGTTATAGCCCAGAAATGAGACCTCCTGGATACCGAATTGGCATTTTGACAACTTGGCACATAGGTTATTTTGTCTCAGAAGCTCCATCACAGTACGAACATGCCTCACGTGAGACGACCAATCTGAGGAGAAAATCAAAATATCATCAAGATAGACCACAAGAAAGCGTCCAAGATGCTCACGGAAGATGTCATTGACAAAGTGTTGGAAGACTGCCGGGGCATTGCATAACCCAAAGGGCATCACCAGATACTCGAAGTGGCCCTCTGGGGTATTAAAGGCAGTCTTCCACTCGTCACCTTCTCTGATTCTAATTAAATTATAAGCCCCCCGCAAATCAACCTTGGAAAACCACTTAGCACCCACGATTTGGTTAAAGAGATCAGGAATTAACGGCAATGGATGTTGATTTTTAACAGTAATCTTGTTAAGTTCCCGGTAGTCAATACAGGGCCGGAGACCCCCGTCTTTTTTGCCCACAAAAAAGAACCCTGCCCCCAGAGGAGAAGAGGACGGACGTATGTGGCCCTTGCGTAGGCTGTCCTTTATGTACTCTCGCATAGCTTCTCTCTCAGGGCAAGACAAATTAAAAATTCGACCTCGAGGGTATTTGGCACCGGGAACTAAATCAATAGCACAGTCATACGGTCTATGGGGTGGCAACCCATCCACCGCTTTTTCGTCGAACACATCAAAATAATCAGACAAGAATTCCGGAATCTCCCCCTCCCCCGGGGAGCATTCCGCAAGAGACACAGTAATACAGTGAGAAGCGCACCCAGGTCCCCACCGAACAAGTTCCCTGCTGGACCAATCAAAGATCGGGTTATGTGTTTCCAGCCAGGGCAATCCCAAAATAACATCAGAGGACAAGTTATGCATAAGAAGGAACTCGAGGTTCTCAATATGGACAGACCCCACCTTGACCTTTAGACATGGGGTCATATACCGTACGTCACCTTGAGAAAAGGGGGCAGAATCTGCTCCAGTGACGTTAATTGGATGCTGAAGTAGTTGAGGACATACCTCCAAGCCTGAAAAAAACATGGGGTTAATAAAATTCGCAGAAGCACCAGAGTCGATCTGGGCATACTTATTAATATTTTTATTTCCCAATACCAGAGAAATAGGTAACAGCAATTTATCTTTGAAGGTTACCTGTGCGCCTGAGAGACCCCCTCGATAGTCTCTCAGGCGCTGGAGTTTTTCCGCTGGTGGTCCTGGCCTGGACGAACACTGACGAACCCGATGACCTGTCTTCCCACAGTACAGACAGAGATTGTTCTGTAGCCGATGCGTGCGTCTGACCTTGGAGTCAGTGGAATCCACCTGCATTGGTTCTTCTGGCGTGGGTGTAACAGGAGGGGATGGTTTAGGGTAGGTGACTAGAGGCAATGAGGTTCTTGGGAGGTCAGGAGTACCCCTTTCTTGCTGTCTGTCCCTCAAACGTTGGTCAACTCTGATGGCCAATGTCATACTCTCCTCGAGTGAGTCAGGGGTGGGGTAAGCCACCAGCATGTCCTTAAGTCGGTCACTCAACCCTGCACGAAACTGGAATCTGAGGGCTGAGTCATTCCAAGTGGAGAGATCGCTCCACTGTCTAAACTCAGAACAGTACTCCTCTACAGGTCGTCTGCCCTGCCTCAACCCCGTCAACAGACGCTCAGCATTGGCAGCACTGTCCGGGTCATCATATAATAACCCCAAAGCCGCAAAAAACTGGTCTACGGTAAGCAGCTCAGGTGCGGCAGGTGGTAAGGAAAAAGCCCATTCTTGTGGTGGCCCTTGGAGTAGGGACATGACTATGCCCACCTTCTGGGCCTCATCTCCGGAGGAGCGGGGGCGTAACCTAAAAAACAGCTTACATCCCTCCCGAAAGGCCAGGAACTTTCTCCTGTCCCCTGAGAATTTATCAGGAAGCTGGACGGGCGGTTCAGGAGGTACTGGGGAGGTCACCGTAAGTTGTTGTGGGGCTGTCTACTGCTCCTGGACCCTTACAGCTAGCTCCTGCACCATAGTATTGAGCCGCTGCAATTGGTCCACAATATTAGACATGGCGGTCCGGTTCTCCATGAGGCAAAAACAACAGTTTAGGCTGGTTAATCTGTCAGGACTGGCAGGTGTAAACAAGACAAGAGACAGTGGGCCCTAGATCTGAACCCACCCACTGTCACCTGCCTACTTGCCTCAGTCGACCCTAGGCGGTCGCGGACAACCACGAAGACATTCCCTACACTACGTAAGTGAACACACAGAACAGTACAGACAGACAAACACAATAAAGAGTAATGGAACAAGCCAGGTCAAACCACACGGACATCGAAGTACAAAATCAGCAACACAACGGGATAGTCAAAAGTCAGGCGGAGGTCAGAACACGGGTACTTCAGGCAGAAAAGGAATAGGACGGGGTTCGCAGGAGTAGGACAAGGGGAGCTGGGACCAGGAGTGAACCTAATTAACCAGCACTGGAACTCTGTCTTTGCTTTGCTTTATACTGAGCAAGAGCCCGGTCCGAATCCTCATTGGACCGGCGCTCTGATTCTCCAGGCTGCAGACAGGCAGAGAAACCAGTCAATCACAGAGACCAGACAGGTGTAAAATCAAGCACAGAAGCTTCTCAGCTTAACTCCTGCATGTCCGGAAGCTGAGAAGCAATCGGGTGTGGTACACAAAAGCCAAACACCAGGCCCAGTTCAGACAAGGCTACTGCAGATTCCTGACAGTATAGTTTTGTTTAGTTGCAGTTGCTATTACAATGAAAAAAGTGGGAAAAATCTAAGTGCAAAAATAGTGAAAAAAATTAGCCAGGGTGTAAGTGATTATCAGTAGGGTGGAAAACAGACATTTGACAGTGTAACCAGCAGCAGTAATAGTACTGTTCAGGGAAGAAAAAGAGCGCTTCACCTCACACCTATGGCTGACACTACTGCCTCTCGGCTACATAAAAAACATCAGAATTTTGTGTATGAATTGATCAAGCCACACTGCCCCATGTACCGCGTGCAGGTATCTGATACACATGGGTCCCTACACTAATTAGCAGGAGACACCTGAGTGCATGTGCTTTTATCCCTCCTGTTTGTCCCATTCTATCTGCAGTAGCAATGGTGAGCGCAATACCTTATCCAGACTTGTGCTGTCTGGGGGCAGCTTCCTCCGCCGGCGGTGCTGGCTGGGAGTTTTTTTGGGGGGCATTTTGGGTCTGGTCCTGTGGCATGGGGGTTGCAGGGCCATTCCATGGCCCCCCTTCCCTGCCCATGCACACCTGCGGGGGTGGTGGTCACTGACCGACACAGTGTGGACTTAGTGTAGGGACCCATGTGTATCAGATACCTGCACGTGGTACATGGGGCAGTGTGGCTTGATCAATTCATACACAAAATTCTGATGTTTTTTATGCAGCCGAGAGGCACTAGTGTCAGCCATAGGTGTGAGGTGCAGCGCTCTTTTTCTTCCCTGAACAGTAATAGTACTGTATTTGACCCAGTATGGTTGAGAACAGACAATTGACGGAGGAGGAGGAAGCAGCAGCAGCACTTGATTGCACCCAGCCCAGTATGGTTGAATTGTAGGAGGTGGCACCACTTAATTGCTCCCAGCCCAGTTTGATTAAGAACAGACTATTTGAGGAGGAGGAGGCAGTACCTGATTGTACCCAGGCCAGTATGGTTGAGGACAGACAATTGACGGAGGAGGAGGAGGATGTTCAGCCTTGGAGTGGTGGCCTGGGAATCCTTGCTGATGATGTTGTTCAGCGCACTTTCCAGAACACGGATGAGTGGGATGATGTCGTTGATCGCGTCCTCAAAAGGGCAGGACATGTTCGCAGAAACCTGTGCACTATGAGGTTTATCACATGTGCCATACAAGGTGTATGACGCAGCCCTCCCTACTGCACTGCAGAGAAAGATTCCTACCTTTGTCGGCTACAACACTTCCCACCGTTAGTTGACCTTGGGTCAGCCATTCATATATCTCCTACCTGATCGTCCTGAGAAGCTCCTGCCCACTGTGGCTCCATTCACATAGGCTCACAAAATGGAGGACAGCCTGAGAGCGCCGGGCCTGACATTGTTGGTAAGACACCGGGGCAGGTTGGACTGCAGTCAAAGTGGTGGATGGTTGCAAGCTGGTGGAGGCAGAACTTTTGCCGAACTGGCCCCCTAAAGCAGCGGGGAGGTGACAGTGGCAAGAATGGGCTAACTTTCTGATGGTCTTCTGAGGGAATGTTGACCCAATGGGCAGTAACAGACATGTACTGCCCTTGCTGATAATTAAAGGACATCAGCACTGGGGTGCACGGTCTTGGACACCCAGAATCCCAATTAGTTCCCAACATTTTTCTACACAACTGTGAAGTGATGGGACAGCCGATTGGACTTTTTTTTTCTGGGACAGTGATAGGACTTTTTTTGGACTGTTTTTCATGTTTTTATTTGCGGCTAAACGGGGTTCTCCTATTTTTTTTTGAACTGAGATATGAGATATGTACTGAGATTTTGACTTAATAAAGTAGATCAGCTTGAACACTGAAGTTGCTTTCATGTGTCTTGGTTGATATTCACAGACAGCTGTCACATTTCATTTTTGATTAGGCAGCACCCAGGTATATCTGAGGAGACTTATTTAAGGTCTCACCCTAACAGGCGTGACGGCACACATCTTGATATTCACAGAAAACCAGGAAACAAGGGATTATAGGAGTAATAATCCATTGTATCCTGGTCTATTCTGTGACTATAGTGCTTGAAAAGCACTATATTGTAATCCGTATTCTTCTTCTTCCGTTTCTTCTTCTTCCAGCTATTTTTCTGCGCGTAATACAGCCCGAACCGCTTTACACACAGACTCCGTTCAAACTGCGTTTCGAGGCCCTCGGCGGTGTGTGGTGTGCTATCTATTTTTCGTTTCGATCAGATTTGTAGTTTTTAAGAAATTTACGTTTAAAGACCCCAAATTTCCCATAAAAAATAATGGCCCATTGCAAATAATGGCCACACTCTAACCGCTAACAGCCAATCACAGCACATATGCAAATAGCTGAGATATAGCAGCCAATAGGAATTCTAAGGTCTTGTCAGGCATGTATCACACCATCCATAGTCACATGTCCACTATTGGCCAATAGAAGATGTAATACATGGAAGGTCCTTAACGATTTTGTCTCACTGACAAGAGTAAGATTGTCATGGTAACCGAGCAATGATCTTTACCATTTAAGTACCCAGATCGCTCTTAAAGGGACCCAGGTCGCCCTTAAAGGAATGCAAGTCGCTCTTAAAGGGACGGGAGCCATGTCGCTCTGAAAGGGACCCAAGTCGTTTTTAAAAGGGACCCAAGTCGTTCTTAAAGGGACCCAAGTCGCTCTTAAAGGGACGGGACCCAATTCGCTCTTAAAGGGATGGGACCCAAGTCGCTCTTAAAGGGTCCCATGTAGCTCTTAAAGGGATCCAAGTTGCTCTTAAAGGGACGGGACCCAAGTTGCTCTTAAACGGACGGGACGCATGTTGCTCTTAAAGGGACCCAAGTCCCTCCAAAAGGTATGGGACCCATGTCGCTCTTAAAGAGACCAATGTCGCTAGAGCGACCTGGGTCCCATTAAGAGCGACCTGGGTCCCTTTATGAGAGACCTAGGTCCCTTTAAGAGCGACCTGGGTCCTTTTAAGAGCGAAATATGTCCCTTCAAGAGCGAAATATGTCCCTTTAAGAGCGACCTGGGTCCCTTTAAGAGGAAATGGGTCCCTTTAAGAGCGACCTGGGTCCCTTTAAGAGGAAATGGGTCCCTTTAAGAGCGACCTGGGTCCCTTTAAGAGCGAAATATGTCCGTTTAAGAGCAAAATGGTCCTTTTAAGAGCGACCTGGGTCCCTTTAAGAGAGAAATGGGTCGCTTTAAGAGTGAAATTGGTCCCTTTAAGAGCGAAATTGGTCCCTTTAAGAGCGACCTAGGTCCCTTTAAGAGCGACCTGGGTCCCTTTAAGAGCGATCTGGGTCCCTTTAAGAGCGAAATGGGTCCCTTTAAGCATGAAATTGGTCCCTTTAAGAGTGAAATTGGTCCCTTTAAGAGCAAAATATGTCCCTTTAAGAGAAAAATGGGTCCCTTTAAGAGCGAAATGGGTCCCTTTAAGAGCAACCTGGGTCCCTTAAAGAGCAAAATATGTCCCTTTAAGAGCAAAATGGGTCCCTTTAAGAGCGAAATTGGACCCTTTAAGAGTGACCTGGGTCCCTTTAAGAGCGAAATGGGTCCCTTTAAGCGTGAAATTGGTCCCTTTAAGAGCAAAATATGTCCCTTTAAGAGCGAAATGGGTCCCTTTAAGAGTGAAATGGGTCCCTTTAAGAGCAACCTGGGTCCCTTAAAGAGCAAAATATGTCCCTTTAAGAGCAAAATGGGTCCCTTTAAGAGCGAAATTGGACCCTTTAAGAGTGACCTGGGTCCCTTTAAGAGCGAAATGGGTCCCTTTAAGCGTGAAATTGGTCCCTTTAAGAGCAAAATATGTCCCTGTAAGAGCGAAATGAGTCCCTTTAAGAGCGAAATGGGTCCCTTTAAACGTGAAATTGGTCCCTTTAAGAGTGAAATTGGTCTCTTTAAGAGCGACCTGGGTCCCTTTAAGAGCGACCTGGGTCCCTTTAAGAGCGAAATGGGTCCCTTTAAGAGCAAAATGGGTCCCTTTAAGAGCGACCTGGGTCCCTTTAAGAGCGATCTGGGTCCCTTTAAGAGCGATCTGGGTCCCATTAAGAGTGAAATGGGTCCCTTTAAGAGCAAAATGGGTCCTTTTAAGAGCGACCTGGGTCCCTTTAAGAGCAAAATGGGTCCCTTTAAGCGTGAAATTGGTCCCTTTAAGAGTGAAATTGGTCCCTTTAAGAGCGACCTGGGTCCCTTTAAGAGCGACCTGGGTCCCTTTAAGAGCGAAATGGGTCCCTTTAAGAGCAACCTGGGTCCCTTTAAAAGCGACCTGGGTCCCTTTAAGAGCGACCTGGGTCCCTTTAAGAGCGATATGGGTCCCTTTAAGAGCGAAATGGGTCCCTTTAAGCGTGAAATTGGAATTGGTTCCTTTAAGAGTGACCTGGGTCCCTTTAAGAGCGGAATGGGTCCCTTTAAGCGTGAAGTTGGTCCCTTTAAGAGTGAAATTGGCCCCTTTAAGAGTAAAATATGTCCCTTTAAAAGCAAAATGGGTCCTTTTAAGAGCGACCTGGGCCCTTTTAAGAGCGAAATGGGTCCCTTTAAGCGTGAAATTGGTCCCTTTAAGAGCGAAATGGGTCCCTTTATGTGCGACCTGGGTCCCTTTATGTGCGACCTGGGTCCCTTTAAAAGCGACCTGGGTCCCTTTAAAAGCGACCTGGGTCCCTTTAAAAGCGACCTGGGTCCCTTTAAAAGCGAAATGGGTCCCTTTAAGAGCGAGCTGGGGCTCTTTAAGAGCGAAATATCCCTGGGTACCTTTAAGAGCAACCTGGGTCCTTTAAGAGCGAAGGGACCCACGTCGCTCCTAAAGCGACCCAGGTCGCTACTAAAGGGACCCATGTCGCCCCTAAAGGGACGGGAGCCAAGTTGCTCTTAAAGGGATGGGACCCAAGTCGCTCTTAAAGACACGGCAACCAGGATTAAAGTTAAAAGGAAGTCACTGGTAAAGGGGCACTCTTTTCAAGCACTATGTATTTCCCTGGAAATGCAAATCTAGTATTATATTGTAATCCGTATTCTTCCTCCTCCAGCCATTTTTCTGCGATTAATACAGCCCGAATCGCTTTGCGCACAGACTCCGTTCAAACTGCGTTTTGAAGCCCTCGGCCGTGTGAGGTGTGCTATCTAACGTAAAGAAATTTACGTTTAAAGACCCCTAATTCCCCATAGAAAATAATGGCCCATTGCAAATAATGGCCACACTCTAACCGCTGACAGCCAATCACAGCACATATGCAAATGCTGAAATATAGCAGCCAATAGGAACTCTAAGGTCTCGTCAGGCAATGTATCACAACATGCACAGTCACATGTCCACTATTGGCCAATAGAAGATGTAATATATGGAAGGTCCTTAACAATTATGTCTCACTGACATGAGTAAGATTGTCATGGTAACCGAGCAATGATCTTTCTATACCATTATAAGTAGCAGAGTTCAGTTAGTAAAATAGCAGGGCTGAGGGGACGGTACCCAAGCCGCTCTTAAAGGGGCGGTACCCGAGTCGCTCTTAAAGGGACAGTACCTGAGTCGCTCTTAAAGGGACGGTACCTGAGTCGCTCTTAATGGGACAGTACCAAGTCGCTCTCAAAGGGACGGTACCCAAGTCACTCTTAAAGGGATGGTACCCAAGTTTCTCTTAAATGGACGGTACCCAAGTCGCTCTTAAAGGGATGGTACCCAAGCCGCTCTTAAAGGGACGGTACCCAAGTTGCTCTTAAAGGGGCATTACATAAATCGCTCTTAAAAGGGACGATACCCAAGTCTCTTTTAAAGGGACGGTACCCAATTCGCTCTTAAAGGGACGGTATTCAAGTCACTCTTAAAGGGACAATACCCAAGTCTCTCTTAAAGGGACGGTACCCAAGTCACTCTTTAAGGGGCATTACATGAGTCGCTCTTAAAAGAACATTACCCAAGCCGCTCTTAAAGGGACGGTACCCAAGCCACTCTTAATGGGACGTTCCCCAAGTCGCTCTTAAAGGGACGGAACCCAAGCCGCTCTTAAACGGTCAGTACTGAAGCTGGTCTTCAAAGGGTGGTACCTAAGTCGCTTTTAAAGGAAGAGTACTTAAGCTGGTCTTAAAGAGACAGTATGTAGGTCACTCAAAGCGTTGTCACCAAATTCCCTCCTTAAGGTGTCGTGGCAGGGAGGTATGGGGTAATTAGGGTAATTTATTCTGCCACGCTTCAACCAACTGTCTATGTCTAGATCGTAAAATGGGGAAGTGTCGGCCGTAAGGAAATCACACCAACAACCAGTTTGGTCCAAGTTCCATATACACTCCCTCTTTATTACTTCCTTGATCCATACATTTATAGGGTAGAATATAGGGGTGGTTACAATATAACATTATTACATTCCTCTTTGATCTAATTGGATTACACCAAATCTCTATTAATTTATGCATTTTCTACTGCGTAGCTTAGGCCTTTAGACTCTTGTGGTAGTAACGTTTTCTATCTTCACATATCTTCTGGACGTGACTTCCTCTATCTTCCTCTGCAAACCACCAGCATACCATTCTTTGTCCAGGACAGGAACCATTAATCTTCCATGTGAAGGCTTGCCTTGCAGAAACAGTTACGAGCTACTAGTATATATATATATATATATATATATATATATATATATATATATATGTCTCTGAAGCAGTTTGTTAAGAATTATATATTGTAATGAAAATCACGTGTTAGTATACATTGTAGATTTAAATGTTTCTCTTATGAGGGTCATCCCCTGACCCCATACTTGACAAAGGAACTTTACCAAAGTTGCTCTTAAAGGGACTGTACCAAAGTCGCTCTTAAGGGGGTATCAAGGGTTAAAGTTTCTCTTAAATGGAAGTCACTGGTAAAGGGGCGCTCTTTTCAAGCACTATGTATTTCCCTGGAAATGCAAATCTAGTTTTATTTGTTATTGTTTTTTTAACCAGATTCGTTAAGAACTGACGAACCGAACTTTTTTCACAGTTCGTAACAAACCTGGTTTGTTATGGTTCGGTTCGCTCATTACTAATTGGTATCCTACTCCGGATATTGATCTACTGTTCACCTATCCATGCAATTACAATGATAGGATACAGTTCAATGGTAGGGACAAAGCTAAACATATGCCATTTCCTATGTGCAAGATAATGGGACATACGAAAGCTATTATAAGCTACATATATAATGTATATCATAGTCACTATGGGGGACATTTATGAAAGGTCCACTCGGGGTGTGCACCAGGTAGAAGGTGCAGATTTGCACTTTCTCCCTGGCGTACGCCTGCCGTAACCACTGCTGTAAACCCTTCTCGGCAAGGGGGGCTTGGGGTGGAAGGGAACGCGACAAGGCGGGGAGGTGTGGCCCCCTCCCACGCCTCATTTATCATAATTTACACCTGCTTGCAGATGTAAATCATGATCCAAATCTACACCTGCTGAAAGCAAGTGCAGATTTGGTACACCAGGTGCGCCCGGCCGGATGCCGGAAATTGGCTGGAGAAAAGGGTAATTTAAGACTGGCGTACGAGTACGCTGGTCTTGATAAATCCCCCCCCTATGTCTACAGTATGTTGATGCACCACAGTCCTACACCACATCATAGGCTCAGGTCTACTGAAAACCTTCTTGCACTAACGTATATAGTTATACT
Source organism: Dendropsophus ebraccatus (assembly GCF_027789765.1). Lineage (NCBI taxonomy): Eukaryota > Metazoa > Chordata > Amphibia > Anura > Hylidae > Dendropsophus > Dendropsophus ebraccatus. The sequence continues at coordinate 49,686,476 of NC_091462.1, forward strand.
AAAAGTTTAATATATACTGTAGTATAGTATAAATCTTTCCATACACTTACAATGTCTATTGGACAAGCACACATTTTTTTTTGTATGCAAAAAAATCAAGGCATACTTAAATGCATATACATCTGCACAGTGACTGGCATACATACGTCTCAGGCTGTGTTCACACTTGAGTGAAGCTGTGACATAAAAGTGAATTGAGCCTTAGGGGTGCTAACTCATTTATAGAAACTTGGTGAAATTTATCTAAAATCTGTGTAAACCTGGCGCTGAACAAAAGGTGAAGTTGTGGTTATTAAAAATATCATCTATTTTTATTCCGTTTAGTGCTTTTTGTATTCTAGGCATTGTACACCCAGAATTGCTCATTTTCCAATAAACACAGCAGTCCCAGCAGTGATCTCAGAGATCATTAGGAAACATGCCAGCCTCAGCACATGTACAGTCAACTCAATTCAATGAAATAATTATGTAATGTAAAATCACATGATAAGAATTGTGGATGGAAATTAAAATAGTAATGAGTTTATTTAGGACCAAATGACTGAAATATGTGCCAGCAAACCCAGTCAGCCTGTCTTACTCATTAAGATGTACAATAGTAGATGTCTTATTTTAACTAATGTACGACTTCCTCTGTATTACGTGTACAGTACTCACTGTAAGTGACCAGTTTTATCCTTTAAAGGGAACCTTTCAGCAGCTATTTTTAGCTGATGGCAGTGGGATATAGGTCATTGAATACCCATTCTAGTGTGTGTTTGTGATATGTGTGTCTAAGAAACATGTCTGTAGATAGAAAAATTTAGCTTGCTGTATGTACATGAAGTACATGGAGTCATTGGGGCACTACAGCAGTCATCTCTCCCCTTGCTGCAAGCATGCCTCCTGATCCATAATTGACAGCTGATGTCACAGCTGGGCAGGCCAGCAATCATCAGGCATAAGGCGTGCTTTCAGCAGGAGGAGAGTAGAGACACACATATCAAGCACTGGCCTAGAATGAGTATTAAATTACCTACTGAATTATCTGCATCATCGTCTCATCCATGTGACCTGGGCCTGCTGTATACCTGTATAGAGGTGGAGGTTTGGTGATCATTATACAAGTCCCTTGAGGATAGCACAGGAGCGGCTGCGGTCAGCCAGCATATAAATGCTGCAAAGTGTTGTGCCTCTCTTTGTTGCAGGTGAGAGTTAGCTTTGCTGCTGTTTTGTAGCACTTACCTGAAATGTCTACACCATGGAGCACTGTCTGTTATTATATAGAGAGATTTTACAGTGTGTAATGGCTGTGCTGTTTCTGCAACTCAGCTCTTATTAACCCCTTCCCTCCTGGGCATATTTTCGTTTTTTTCCTCCTCGGGTTTAAAAAGGACATAGCACTTGCATTTTTTCACCTAAAGACCCACATGAGCCCTTATTTTTTGTGCAACTAATTGTACTTTGCAATAGCAGACTTAATTTATCCATAAAGTATATTGAGAAACCAGAAAAAAATTATATGCACAGTGAAATTGAAAATAAAACGCAATATTTTTATTTCGGGAAGTTTTGTGTTTACGCCATGCACCATATGGTAAAACTGACTTGTTATGCATGTTCCTCAAGTTGTTACGATTACAACGATATGTAACAGGTATAACTTTTATATTATTTGATGGCTTATAAAAAATCAAAACCTTTTAAAATAACTAAATGTTCTTTAAAATCGCTCTATTCCCATGCTTATAGCTCTTTTATCCTTTGGTCTATGGGGCTGCTTGAGGTGTCATTTTTTGCGCCATGATGTCTTCTTTCTATCGGTACCTTGATTGCGCATATGCGACTTTTTGATCTCTTTTTATAACAATTTTTCTGAATTTGATGCGACCACAAATGCGCAATTTTGCACTTTGGGATTTTTTCCGCTTACGGTGTTTACCGTGCGAGATCAGGAATGTTATAATTTTATATTTCGGGCGCTTACGCACGCGGCTGGCTCAGTACAGCGGATCTCCCCCCCCCCCCCGTGATGCATTCAGGGAGAGGGGCACACAGGACTGTTAGAGGCAGCTGTCATGTTTCACAGCTGCGTCTAACTGGCCTAAGCTGCGGCCCTGTGCTGCAGTAAGCAGCCAGGATCGTGGCGGTTCAGAGCGGGGCCGCGGCGCGACTCCTCTCTGAACCTCCCCACCCCCCCCGCAGGATGTGCCGGTACGTCCTGCGGAGGGAAGGGCTTAAGGAGAATGGGAGCTGAGCTGCAGTAACCCAGTACAGCCACTACACAATGTATGGCACTGTCTGCTTCTGTTCTCTGTATATGCAGGCACTCCAGTCCTGTTAGGGGCCTATTCCACGGAGTGATAATCATTTAGCGAGGGCTGCAGGGACATTGTTACCGATGTCCTTTCAGCCCTTGTTAAACACCATACTTTACCTAAGCATGTTGCAGGGTTTCTCCTGCGCTCCTTCTTCCTCCCGGTTCCGCGCGCAGCAGCAGCTTCGGTGCAGCCTGTCTGAGCTGATAGACCGCTCAGCCAATCACTGGCCGTGGCGGTCCTGGCCAGTGATTTGCCAGCAGTCTGTCAGCTAAGACAGGCCGCACCGAAGCAGCTGCTGTGCGCGGGACCGGGAGGGCCTGTCTTAGCTGACAGACTGCTGGCAAATCACTGGCCAGGACCGCCACGGCCAGTGATTGGCTGAGCGGTCTATCAGCTCAGACAGGCTGCACCGAAGCTGCTGCTGCGCGCGGAACCGGGAGGAAGAAGGAGCACAGGAGAAGCCCTGCAACATGCTTAGGTAAACTATGGTTTTTAACAAGGGCTGTAAGGACATCGGTAACGATGTCCCTGCAGCCCTCACTAAACGATTATAGGGCCATGTAATAGGCCCAGTAAACGAACAGATCGGCGCTCAATTACATTATTGATCGGGTCCCCATAGGATCGTGAAATAGATACCTTAGTCAGGGTGCCGGGTGATCAGATATTGATATATTATCAGGAAAGACCTTTAAAAGTAGCTAAAGTAGTTTCTAATTCATTGGAACTGCAGATGTGGTATTATATTGTGGAAAGAAAATGTGACAGGTAGAGAGGCAATGTGAGGACCCTAGGAAAGAAGCAGAAATAGCAGGGCTCATTGATGTGAAATCTATGTCCTCTTTAAGATAAGTAACTAGGTTTTCCTTCATTCCTATATAAAACCATATATCACATTGACTCTCTGATAACCACTTAGCTCTACTATATCTACGGAATACCTATAGATAAGTATCAGCAATCACATCTCTGTCCGTAAAACACTATGTCATGTGATATTAGAGGTGGCGTGCATTGATTGTGCATATTTAATGTCCTCGGCAGCTGCGACGTGAAATCTTTCCTGGTGAAAGGGTCAGCTCGCAACGCTCATTAAGATGATGGATAACTCTACAGCGAGGTAACAGCAGGGTGTATTTATAGATCTGGAGAGGCAAAGAAAGGAGGCCAAGCCACTGAAAGGAGAACCCTTCACACCTTTGCTCTCCAGAGAACATCCTGTGCTTTCAGTCCAGTCCCCATAAGATATCATTCAGCCTCAGAAGGAAGGAACAGAATGCATAGTGTACAGTAAATGTAGGCCACCTGTCTCCAGGCATATTCATCTGTCCATTCTTTAATCTCAGGTAGTATGTTCCTTTTAGCTGCAATAAATGTCGGGCATTAATCACTTACAGTGCTAGTCATACACAACGTATGCATTATACATTTACTGAGCTTCAGGTAAGAGGTAGTGTGAACACTACTGGGAACCATGGTGGTCCTACAATAGGCTATACACTAGCTGCTAGATTCACATACAGATATTTCACACTCCAGCTAAATATGCTGTGTAATTCAGTACAACCAATTATTCTAAGTCAACACTTCAGGTGTAGAAGGGAACACCTGCAAGCTGCTAGGGGTGACATTATGACAAATGGTAGGACCAGGCCAGATTCTATGCCAATTTTGTATGGATTTTTGTGTTCGCTACATAAGCGAAATACTTGTAAAACATTACTGTTGTTTAAATAGAAAAACACAAAAAACCTTTGAAAAAGTTTTAATTGGTCTGAGTTGGAGTGTTTAAGCAAACACTGTTCAGTTCGGCACTCTGGAGTCCACGGTGGTGCACGTAGACAGGAACAAGTCCCACTACAACAATGTCAAAGAATTTCTCGGCACTCACCAATTCAACTGTATAGTCATATTTATTGCATCTTTACAAGTGAAAATAAATCATAAACAGGACGCGTTTCGGCTACATTCCTTTGTCAACTGTCAGTTGACAAAGGCATGTAGCCGAAATGCGTCCTGTTTATGATTTATTTTCACTTATGAAGATGCAATAAATACGACTATACAGTTGAATTGGTGAGTGCCAAGAAATTTATTGAGTTGAAGTGCTAAGAGCCCCACTGACTGCTAGATACAACCAGGAGAAGCTCATCACTGGGCACTTCTCTCCTCAGCTTTGTGCTCGATCTGTCTTGTTACAGGAGTCCGTCAGAAGTGTGTCTGCCAGGTGGTGTCAGGGATAAGCTGCCCATATAACAACCTTTATACACAACAAAGTAACCCCTTTCCTAACAAAATTTGTGCTGCAGTAAGGGAAAATGCAAGGAGAATAGCTGTAGTAATTCATAGCTTGTAATAAAGGTTGGAATTACTTTTTGATAGCAGATCATAACTAAGTTATGGGTTTTATATTGTTGATTTATCGGTCAGCAATTACAGACAGAGAACAATCATATACTGCTCCCCATGTTCATTTCAAGATGTTCAGCAATCCATGAACTGAAAGCACAAGAGCTTCTTGGCGGCATAAACTAGGGTAGTTAGCTTGTCAATATAACGTCTTGCTTTATTTAAAGGTATACAAGTCACTCATAAAACACCCTAAGAAATGCATGTTAACCCCTTCAAGAATAAGCCTATTTGGGCCTTAATGACCAGGCTCATTTTTCTAAATCTGACCTGTCTCACTTTATGCGCTTATAGCTCAGTGATGCTTTAACGTATGCTAGCGATTCTGAGATTTTTTCTTCACATATGGCACTTTATATTAGTGGCAAAATTTGGTCACTACTTTGTGTGTTTATTGTGAAAAACATCAAAATATCATGAAAATTTTTAAAAATTAGCATTTTATGAACTTTGAAATTCTCTGCTTCTAAAAAAAGAAAGTTGTTTCACATAAATTAGTTACTAAGTCACATTATCAATATGTCCTCTTTATTCTGGCTTCATTTCAAAAAAATATTTAACTTTTTTAGGGTGTTACGGGGCTTAGAAATTTATCAGCAAATTACCACATTTTTGTGAAAGTTTCCAAAACTGATTTTTTTTAGGGACCAGTTCTTTTTTTAAGTTGATTTAGGAGGCTTGTATACTGGAAACCCCCATAAGTGACCCCATTTTGGAAACTACACACTTTAAAGAATGAATCTTGGGGTATAATGAGCATTTTAACCCTACAGGGGCTGGAGGAAAGTATTCACCATTAGGCCGTAAAAAAATGGAAAATTAAAATCTTCCAATAATATATACATTTAGATTAAAGTTTCTCATTTTCAAAAGGAACATGAGAGAAAAAGCACCCCAAAATTTGTAACGCAGGTTCTCCTGAGTACAATGGTACCCCATATGTGGGCGTAAGTGCACCCCTTAGAGAATACATTTTGGGGTGTGGTGAGCATTTTGACCCCACAGGTATTAGAGGAAAGTATTCAAAAGTAGACAGTAAAAATGAAAAACGCAAAATTTTCCAATAATATATTCCTTTAGTTTGAAATTTCTTAATTTCACGAGGAACAAGAGAGAAAGTTCACCCCAAATTCTGTAAGACAGGTTCTCTTGAGTAGAACGGTACCCCATATGTGGGCGTAAACCACTGTATGGGCACACAGCAGGGCTCATAAGGAAGGGAGCGCCAATTAGCATTTTCAGTGCAGATTTTTCTGAAGAAGTTTCTGAGCGCCAGGTGCGTTTGCAGTGCCCCTGTAGTGCCAGTGGAGTGACCCCCCCCCCATAAGTCACCCCATTTTGGAAAGTACACCCCTCAAAGAATTCATCTTGGGGTGTGGTGAGTATTTTGACCACACAGGTATTAGAGAAAAGTATTCAAAATTGGCCAGTAAAAATGAAAAACTTGAATTTTTCCAATAATATGTTTGTTTAGTTTGAAATTTCTCAATTTCACGAGGAGCAAGAGAAAAAAAGTACCCCAAAATTTGTAACGCAGGTTCTCCTGAGTAAAAAGGTACCTCACATGTGGGCATTAACCACTGTATGGGCACACAGCGGGGCTCAGAATGGAAGGAGCGCCAATTTGCTGGAGCAAAACCGCAGCTAGTAATAGTTATTAGAATAGCGCAGTTACTAAAACAAAATAAAAAAATGAGATTACAGGTAATGCGGGGTGGTTACGGACAGTCTGGGGTGGTTCCGGGTAATCTGGAGGTGGTTAGGGGCAACCTGGGGTGGTTATGGGTAATCTGGGGTGGATACGGACAACCTGGGGTGGATACGGACAACCTGCTGTGGTTACAGACAACCTGGGGTGGTTACGGGCAACCTGGGGTGGTTACGGGCAACCTGGGGGGGGGATATGGACAACCTGCTGTGGTTACAGACAACCTGGGGTGGTTACGGGCAACGTGGGGTGGTTATGGGCAACGTGCGGAGGTTACGGACAACGTGGGGTGGTTACGAACAATCTGGGGTGGTTACGGACAATCTGGGGTGGTTACGGATAAACTGAAGTGCTTATAGGTAATCTGAGGTGGGTACCTGTAATCTGGCGTGGTTACGGGAAATCTGGAGGGGGTCATTGGCAATTTGGGGTGGTTAGAGGCAACGTGCGGTGGTCAGAGGCAACCTGCGGTGGTTGCGTGCAATCTGGGGGGTTACATGTAATCTGGCATGATTACGGGCAACCTGGGGTGGTTATGCGCAATCTGGGATTGTTATGGATAAACTGAAGTGCTTATAGGTAATCTGGGGTGGGTACATGTAATTTGGGGTGATTTCGGACAATCTGAAGGGGGTCACTGGCAACGTGCGGTGGTTACGGGCAACGTGCGGTGGTTAAGGGCAACGTGCGGTGGTTATGTGTAATCTGGCGTGATTACGGACAACCTGGGGCGGTTACGGGCAACCTGCGGTGGTTACAGGTAATCTGGGGTGGTTAGGGGTAATTTGGGAGTAAACTGCAATTATTACTATAATAAAAAGTGTGTGTTTTATTTTTTTGTATGTTTGTCACTTTTTGTACTTTACACAGTCCTTTTCACTGTATTACTATGATTACTGTGATATTTTTTATCACAGTAATCATAGTTCAGTGACAGAGACCAAATTGGTCTCTGTCACTTTAAATTTTCAGAGTTGGCTGCTTCTGGAGCGCATGCGCACTTCAGAAGCAGCGTGGACGGTGAGGAGGAAGGACCTCCCAGGATCAGGTGAGTATAATGGGAAGGGGTGGGTGACTAGGGGACGGGGGGTGACTGGGGGGGTGGGGGGGCAACTTGGGGGGGGGCACTATCACTTTTATCCCCTGTCACCAATCATTTATGGTGGCAGGGGATGAAAAGTGCTGGGCAGCACATGGTACAAGCGATCATCGGTATATACCGATGATCGCTTGTACCGGGACCCCACAGGGGGGTCCCCGATCACTACCCCATGCTCTCCGCTACCTCCGGTGGCGGAGAGCATGGGACTTTGATTTATTTTTACATTTCCATCGCTGTGAACAGACATAATCTGTTCACAGCTATGGCGGATTTCTTTCTCCCTAAGTCTATTTATGAATCCTCGGTGCAGATGCAGTAAGGCCAGGTGCCCCCATCTTGATGATGTCACTTGTGTTCCAGCGGTATGTTCCAGAGCTTTACTGGACCTATTAGACGGCCCAATAATCAGGCAGTAAGAGCTGCATGGACATTGTTAGATGTCCCAAACAACTGATACCATACCTCTCCCAGCTCCCGGTCTTCTCTCTTGTGCTTCGCAGCTTCTTGATCCCGGCAGCAGCAGGGTCTGAGCGGCTTGTCAGCTGAAAGGACGCTCAGCCAATCACAGGCCAGGACCGCCTTGGCCTGTGATCTGCTGGGCGGCCTGTCAGCTGACAGGACGCTCAGACACTGGGACCGGGAACCTGTAGAGCACAGGAGAGAAGACCTGGAGCGGAGAGAGGCAAAGGCTCATGGATGCCGGGAAAAGGTAAATAAATGAAAAACGCAACCACAAAGTTAATTAATTATAGTTACAAATATTACTAAAAAATAGATTTACATTAAATAGAAGGATAAAAAAAAATCAGCCATGATTGGTTCTCTTTAAAGAACAAGGAAAGGTTAAAGTGTGCACAAGCCCTGAGACTACCAGGAGAAAACAACTCTATAAGCAAGAAATCCATGCCTCAAACTATGACCTGCTGTAATGGCAGTGAACTGGTAGTTTAAGAAGAAGGATATGTGGTTTAAAGAATATTTGTTATAGATTTTTCTCAGCGTTCGGTGTTTTCATGTCTTTATGTGTAAATTTCCATATACACATACATACAAAGTACATTAGACTAGAGAAAGGTTTATGTTTTCTTTTCGAGGCACGCAAGACTTCTATGAGCAGGTCAAGCATGACTGGGGATTTAATGCAGGCAGTTTGCTGCCACAACACCTTATCAAAACTATGATCACAACCCGGGAGGCTCATGTTTCATATGGATGTGCGCCGGTAATCAATATGACACCATCCACTTTATTGCTGCACTTGTACTGCTGCTATCGCACGCTTACTAGTAGATTCTCTGGGATGATAACCCAGGCAATTCTCCTTTACTGCTTCCCTGACTATGATAGACTCTTTGTAATTTGTACAGCTTAATCCCCTAATGACCCCAGCGATTTGATCTTTAAAGGGATTTTCCTGCGTATTGTTTTGGTGCAGTTTTTTAAGCCAATGACAGGAGTGGATTGTAAAAGGGGGAGTAGTATATAAGAAACACTCTACATGGCCTCATTTTAAACACGGTAGTGACTGCTCATATGTGTTTTTATTATGGTCATTAAGGGGCCCCTAGGCTAGGATGCTGCTGTCCCAAGCTTGTGGGAACTCAGCTATCAGTATGACAGCCAGGATCCCAATCCTGAGAGTTTAACCCCTTACATGCTGTGGTCAAACCATGACTGCAGCATGTATGGAAACTGTGCCCATCATCAGCCCAGTGACATGATCACCAGGTGCCAATGGGTGTTTATGGCAGCCAGGTGGGAGGCATAATGCTGAATTTCATAAAACACTCTACTACAATAGTAGTGCACTGTATTATATCAGCGATTGGAGGATCACATGAGAGTTTAATAAAATAAATGTAAAAATCCCCTCATGCCACCATCCAAAAATAAAAATGTATATTTCCCCCTTACAAAATAAATTTTCACACAAAACTTGAAAATATTAGTAAAATATTTATCACTATCATTATTCATCCTGCTAAAAACCATAAATGGTGGTAATCCGCCAACCACCCCAAAAAAAACCAGAAAAGATTGCCCAAAAAATTCTACTAAATTGTCTCAGTCACTAGGGGGTTAAATCTACTCCTTGTTTTGACTTTAAAAATGTAAAAAAAAAAAAAAAAAAACTGCATTAAAATCACCCATGAGAAAATAGCCCATTATGGCGTCACTAGCCACTCCCCGAGGTTCAGTGCGTCCAAATTCAACAAGCCTGTCATGCAGAGGACACCTGGTAAAGACGTGATCATGGCCTGTATGCATGGTGGAAAGAAGAAGACAGGCAATAAACCATCTGTCTTGAAAGTCTACCTGTCATAATGGGAAAATTTGGGATATGTCAAAAGTTTTGATCGATGCGGGTCAATTTTGTTAAGCGGGAAAGAGTGGCATATCAGGAGAAGGAGGCACGTTTGCTAGATAAATGCAATTGCAAATATATTTAACATGCCATGTCTTACAAGGTTACCTACAGTATGTCAGCTGAGATGGAAATACCCCTTAAATTTCTGGGCAAATTTGATTGGTGGGAATCACGGTTAAGACCCAGGAAAGGGTAGTGCTATTGGAGAAGTCCACTTTTGCTGTCCGGTTGTCAGCCACTATTAGGAACCAAGAGACTTCTATGACATAACATGAGAAATAACACTGTCCTTTCATATCTCAGCACTTTCCTAAGACTTCTGTTTTTATTACCCCCACCATTCCTGATGGTACGCTTCCAGATATGACGCAAGTGTAGGCGTCAGCGGCACGTATAGAGCTAGCAGATAATTATATTCTTTTTGCCTTTTGGTACAATCATCTGACAGAACACTTCCATTACATGCAGGTACTTGTTTGATTTACGGCAGATTATATGGTAAAGGGCTGCTAAAACAGCTAAACTACGTACTTCTTATTAAAAAAAAACTGTGTAAAACTCTGTTCTATTTTACACAGGTGGCAGCTAGAAGAGGGATCTCAATTCAGACCTGGTAATGAAGCGGCTGGCCCGCACACTGCACTTTGAAATTTATTTTGAAGGATGGTAAGCATTTTCACTGTGGGAAAAACATTGATTCATCAGTTTGACCAAGTGGGAATTTTGGAACTCATGAACTTTTCAGGCAAACATATGTCCCCTTGCATAAGGGGACATATAAGGATTTGTGGCTTGGTTGACTGCCTTATGATTGTCATGCATTAAAACAGGTATGGACTCTCAGGACAGGGATATAATATTACCGCTTTATAAAGCTTTGGTGCAGCCTCATCTGGAGTATGTCGTCCAGTTTGGAACCCGATTCATAAAATAGACGTTCTAGAGCTGGAGAGGGTACAAAGACAGGCAACTAAACTAATAAGGGGAATGGAGCATCTTAGTTATGAGGAGAGATTAAAAGAATTAAATTTGTTTAGTCTGGAGAAGAGACGTTTAAGGGGAGATATGATTAATTTATTTAAATATATAAATGGCCCCTACAAGAAATATGGGGAAAAGATGTTCCAGGTAAAACCCCCTCAAAGGACAAGAGGGCACTGCCTCCGCCTGGAGAAAAAAAGGTTCAACCTTCGGAGGCGACAAGCCTTCTTTACCATGAGAACTGTGAATCTGTGGAACAGTCTACCACAGGATCTGGTCACAACAAAAACAGTAGAGGGCTTCAAAACAGGCTCAAAACAGGTTCTTAAAGCAAAATAATATAAATGCATATGTATAGAATCACCCCTCCCCCTTCCCCGTATCCATCCCCTCCTTGGTTGAACTTGATGGACATGTGTCTTTTTTCAACCGTATTGACTATGTAACTATGAAACTATGATGTTGTGTTTGTCACTGAACACTTATTTTGTAAAAATTAAAATTAAAAAAAAAGTTTAAAGTTTTTTAGTCTTGCTTTGTGTTTATTGTGGTGGTGGTGAGGGAACAAAAAACCTTCATCACAGGTCTTCATAAAAATGCTACTTCATTTTGCTTTGACAGCCTCTAGAGTTTATTGTGTTAGCCCTATTTTCTCTCTATACTTCCACATAGCAGTTTGCCTTGTGTCTGTTCTCCTCTCTATCTACAGCTTGAATGAGCTGTCATCCAGGCTTTATCTACCTTCACTACTATCTGAGGATGATGCATAACCATGTCCCACTCCATGCTGCTATTTCCAGAGCTGCCCACACACCTTAAATAGCTGTCAGGCAAATGGACAATCATTATCTCAACTGATCCCTACATAAAGATGAACATTTGGCTCTGTGGGCTTGGCCAACTTTTGACTTAGAGTATATGTATGTGGACCTTAACAGTGTGGGAGAATAAACTAAGAGATGTAATATTAGACATGCTGAATGTCCCCCCAAAAAATCACCTATAATTCTAGAATAGGCTCAGTTACAATTTATTCCAGAATCAACTTATAACTTGAAGATTCCTGGAGTGAGGAATGAGCTTTAATGTGCAGAATTAACTAATGACATTTTGTGTTAAATTTAGCATGATTGGGAAAGGTGAGAAAATCAATGTGGTGTAATACTGTGTGCTGTAAAGTTACAGTACATGATGATATTGTGTTGTACCATATGTCACTACTACCGCACTGTTACATGTTCAAAGGAGCTGTATAGCTGAAACATATTGCATTCATCTACTGGTCTTACATTATGTAATATACATGCTGTCAAGACTAACTGGAGGGCTATTAATATAATCTATATATCTATATCTTTTAATTTACACAAAAAAAAGAAAAAAAAACATTCAGCAGTAGCACCTGCCTAATGCATGGACTCCATAAGAATTTGCTGCCTAATATATTCCATCGCTTTTACATATGTCAATGTAATGAGATATTTAGTTAATACACCTGATAGATATTGGGGGAGATTTATCAAAGGGTGTAAAATTTAAACTGGTGCAAACTGCCCACTGCAACCAATCACAGCTCAGCTTCCAGCTCTGGTGAAAGAAAAGAGGAGCTGTGATTGGTTACTGTAGCAAGTTTGCACCAGTCTAAATTTTACACTCTTTGATAAATCTCCCCCACTGTTCTTATTTGCTTTTACTTTCTGGTTGTAAATAGTTTTTCTTCTATTTTCTGTACATGCCTATGGGGTCAGCCATCTTGACTGAGTTGAGGTTTAAGGGAATCTGTCACTAGGTTGATGGTGCCTTAAATAAGGGACACATGGACTAGTGAGAGAAACACTGAACTGAGTATCACGTACATCACTCTGTTGCAGGAGAATGGGCTTTGTGCTGCACCACTCCCTCCACCCTCTGGCTGCCAACTGCCAATTAGTGGATGGTGGGCAGAGGAAGCTGATGCTCATGAATATTGAGGACTACTGAGCACACAGACATAAGGCCCTGTTCCCACTGAGCAAAACATGTTCATTCTTCAGCACGGACAGAGCAGGAGCATGCGCCTCCCATAGACTCCCATTATGAGCGGGAGGCTAATGGCATTCCGCAGCGGACAATTCCGCCGCGGAATTCCGCTAGTTTTGCTCAGTGGGAACGGGGCCTAATGGTGAGGGCTAGGCGAGTCCTTGCTACTAATAGGATATCTTTGGATCAGCTGAACAGAAGGATGTCAGGAATATATATTATGTTCGGTTTCTCTGTCACTAGTTTAAGCTACCCTCAGGGCAGTGTAAACCTACTGATAGAGTCTCTTTAACAGCACATGAGATGTTTTACAGTAGCCACATAAACCATAGAAACCTAATTGATCTCTAAGCGAGAAAGTTCTAGACATGCTCTGTGATCTGTGCAGGGATTACAGCACATGGATGGAGTGGAGAGAAGCTGTCACTATCATTATTAGTGTTAGCCATCATTGTAATCCTACCTAAGATGAAGAGAAGTGTGAGCCTGTTATTAGGCTTAGTGGGCAGATTGAAAACTATAACATTCTAGGATTTTAGATAATGATAAATAAAAATAAAAAAACACAAATTCTTTTTAAAAATATCATTGAAATTCTAGGCAATTTTCGGATGATATGTTACCTGTAGCTTTAATGTCATGGCTGCTATGTGTATATACATATGCATACAGCTTACTTGGTCATTGTGAAGCTAAAAATATAGGATAATGTTTCCCTTTCCAAGTGCTTGGGAGGGGCTACAGGATTATCCTCAACAAATAAACTGACAGATGATGATAAGAATACTGAGTAAACTGGGCATCTAGCCCAGACCTTTATCTACCCTACCAGATATATCCCCAGTTCCTGCCACTGCTCGCGATCACATGAACAGATTATGTTAAGACTATGGTCAAGTCAAGAGGTGCAGGTATTTATCTTGCAAACACTGACCCATCATCACATAATATGGTGTAATGTAATATGCACTGAGGATTCTGCTGTACATTCTCCATAAAGTACTATATGACATAGAAAGTGAGTTTACATCTTTTCCCACAGTGTGTGAATAGGTCCATATTTTTTTCAGGGTGTGCAATAAGGCTAACCACACACCACACACAAAACATAAGTCAGAACTTATGGTTCCAGAATAGGCTGTCTTCCCTATAGCACAGCAACCTAGAAGGAGCTCCGATGTTTCCTAATGATCGGGATTTCTTGAACTGTCCAGGAGGAAATTCCAGAATATTTCAGACAATTTTTGAACCCAGCACCTTCATTCTTCCCCAGCCATTTCCTTTAGCATTGCTCTAACTATTTACCTTGTACATTCAGCATCTGTTCCTTATTATATAATATTTATTAGCCAACTAAATAAGTCAAAGCCCAGTAGAGCATTTTATGGTCTGCTAGGCTACACTATACAGTGACTTTCACTTCAGGTGAATATATTGACTTGTTATAGTGTTTAATAGCTCTAAAGTGAGAGAACAGGAGAAGGAACACAGAAAGAGAAATGCAGTAATACATGTAAATAGAAAGAAGCTTGCTCAAGCTAAAAGCCAAAACACTTATAAGGTAATACTAATAATAAAATATTGATACTGATAAAATAGAACGGGTCCAAAGCCAGGCTACAAAAATGGTAGTGTCAGGCATAAAACATATAAGGTAAGACTCAAGCATTTGGATCTGTATAGTCTAGAGGAAATAAGAGAAAGGGGGGCATGACTTAAACCTTTAAGTATGTTAAAGGACTAAATAAGGTGAGGAGGGAAGGGTTTTTTAAAAAAAAACTAAACAGTGAGAGGTTAGTTGGGGTAAAGATCAGAAGCAACGTGAGAAAATATTACTTTACTGAAAGAGTAGTAGACACTTGGAACAAACTTCCAGCAGATGTGGTTGGTAAATCTACAATAACAGAGTATAAACCTGTCTCAGATAAACATATATCTATCCTAAGATAATAGGAAAGGAAATAATATAAGGGTAGCAGGATGGAGCAGGTGGACTTTTTCTGCTGACAGCTTCTATGTTTCTAAATGCTTCAGATTTTGTCATTTCCTTTCCAGATAAGGCAACCACTTGTATAGTGTTGGATTTTAATAATCATAATAAATATCAATTCATAAATGTATTTTAATTGAATGAATATGGGACTGTTGTGCCTCTTTTAAGCATAGAAGATACAGCCCTACATTTGTCCGTGCACAAAGTTGAAACCTGACTTCTATACCAAGGTGAGTTGGATTCTTCCATTTTTGCACAAGGCTATTTTACGAATAAAAAACAGTACTGCAACAATATTGTTGACAAGACCACCCAGTAGGGTCCCTTTGGATCTGACTTGATGCACATAGCAAACAGCTCAATAAATTTCAATGTAAAAAACTGTGCTTTGTGGGTGGGATATTCCCGGCGTGGAGCAGGAGAGCTGCGTACTATGATCAATCAGCTGCCTCCACCTGCTGCTCTCACAGCATGAGTCTCACACTGAGAGACAGAGACACCAAATACAGTAGCACACTGCAAGAGCCAAGACCTAAATAACTATATTATATATATATATATATATACCAGAGCCTAACATTTATATGTACTGTAAAAACAGCAATAATTCAATTGAGAATTCATACACTGAATGTATACATATGTCTAAGTGGTCACCATGTGCTGCTGTATGTTTTTTATGTATGTTTGCTTTTGCATTGCATCTATAGCAGCATGCACCTCCATAAATAAATCACTTTGTTTGGATATGCTGAATAACTTTGTTAACTTTCCCACCATGCCATCAGCTCAAAACTCTCACGAGCTCATGTGTACTACTTATTGAAAAGATTTTTAATGTTCATGAAAAATAAAGTTAGGGCTCCACAATACATGCCTGTAATGTGCTTTATAACTGTGGCATTGACGCTACCTAAGCACTGACATTGTGGTAATGGTCCGATTACACCCACAGTTGATGCCCATTTTGTATAATTGGAGAACTGGGTGTAATGGATTCATTTACATATAGGTAAGAAAAATCTGGATACTACTGTCAGATTTCATGTCTAAAGCCTTAAAGATTTTTGACTGACTTTTGAGGATAAGCTGCTGTTTGTGTATTGAGGATTAGCACAATATCTGCAAGCTAGATCTGTAATTTTTAGTTCTCACAGAGCTGGTGAGCATAGCCTAATGTCTATGGTGTCTGCACACACAGAGGAGGAGATCCTGCACTGCATATGTGCTCAGCCTGAAAAGCATCATGGAAGTCATGGTAAAGCTATAGCGAGCAGCCTAAACTGTGTATAAAGCCCCAGGGTGCAATCTCTTACTGGGGCGATCAGCAGAAGCTAGCGAGCGCTGACCTATCAGATAACAATCAGCCGACACTGTGCATAACGGCTGGTCGTTGCTTTTTATTACACAAATTGATTGTCAGCTGTAATGACCAATATCGTACAAATATGGCCGATGATCGCTTCGTGTAATAGGGCCTTTACTTACAGAGCTCTCTCTTGGCTGTATTTCTCTCTGCCTGTGTTCACAATCTCCCATCTCCCCCTCCATAGAGAATGCCTTTGTAACCTGACCCTGAGTTAGCTACAGGATGTTTTTTGCTGATTTTTTTGTGGAGGACAAGGAGAAGGAAGATGCTTGATAAGAGAAAGAAGCATTTTTGTCTGATACAATATGTTACAAAGTTTATTGTATTCACTGGTACTATTGATCTATTCAGTTTGTCAATATGTCTAGCTGGGGTTGATTAGGAGCACCAGAGGAAATGATTGAGGACCTAACCACTGTCAAGAGTATTGTAAACTTTACCCTTATACAAGTAGGATGTACGGTCACTAAGGTCCAATGGGTTGGAGCCCATTATTTGATCCTCTTGTATGGACACATGTATTGATAGCGGTGGAGCACACAGCTGAACCATACTGGTTGTATGAATGCCACAGCCCAAAGAAGCTGTAAAATATATTGTGAACATGAAGTGTTAGAGGGAGTTATCCTCCTGTTGTCCCCATTACATATCCATATGTTCAAATAAACATGTATCTTTGTGACAGGATTGTTGAAGGAAACCTGTCAGCCCCCCCCCTCCCAGACAGGGGCCGGCAAACATACCGCCTCCTGTGCTTCCCGCTCTGTAGATATTTGCGCGCTCAATATGCAGATGTGATGAGTCCGATGGCCATAGGAAATCACAGGAGCAGTGATTTCCTATGGCCATCGGACTCATCTGAGCTCATCTGCATATTGAGTGCACAGATGAGCCGACAGCCATATCTACGGAGCGGGAAGCACAGGAGCCGGTATGTATGCTGGGCCTTGTCCAGGGTGGGGTAGGTTTGGGGGGCTGACAGGTTTCCTTTAAGGGTGCGTTCACACCTACAGGATCTGCAGCAGATTTGATGCTGTGTTCAGTTATTTAAATGAAATCTGCTGCAGAAAATCAGCTGCAGATCCTGTAGGTGTGAACGCACCATAAAGGTACATTACACTGGAAACAAGAGTAATTGAGGTGTGAAAACAACTACAGCAAGAACTGATGCAGGCAATTAGGGATGAGCAAATTTACATTACTAGCGAATCGCTTCATTAGGCTTAGGCTAGGTTCACACTGCGTTTTTGCAATCCGTTTTTCTCATCCGTTTTTTGACTGAAAAAAAAACAGATGCATTTGTGCATCAGTTTTGATCCGTTTTTCTATTGACTTCCATTGTAAAAAAAAAAAAAAAAAACGATCAAAACTGAACCTTTTTTTTTTTGACGGACACAAAAACGTAGCAGACACTACTTTTGTGTCCGTTAAAAAAAACGGATCTGTTTTTTTTTTTTTACAATGGAAGTCAATGGATAAATGGATGTCAAAACAGATGCACACAATTCAGCAGTTTTTTTCATCCGTTTTTTGCAAAAAAACGGATTGAAAAAACGCAGTGTGAACCCAACCTTAGCGGTCTGATTGTCAGCCAGTTGCCTTTCAACTCTGTGCCACTTTGGGTTTCTGAAAATCTGAATCCAGTCTGAGAAAACTGGGAGAATTTTCCCAGGATTGGATCCAGTTTTCCAGGCCCCCACAGGGGAGTGGCATGGAGTTTTAAAGGCAACCAGCTGACAAGCCGACTGATGAGCCTAGCAAAGTTTCACTAGTACTTTAAATTTGCTCATGCCTACAGGTATTGCATGCTAGGAGCTTTTTTTGTGTTTGATGCTCCTCTCAGCTTTAGATTTATAGCTGCCATTGTCTTCTCTGTAGAAAAGCTGGAGCAAAGAGCAATGCATTTATAATTTTCTTCTTATTCTTTTCCTTTTCATTATGTGACTAAAAACTGACAAAGTTCCCCTTCCATATCCGTACTATGTAGCAGTGTTACAACTCTACACACAGTTATTGTCAGGGTGTGAAAACTGGAATGCATACATTATATTGTATTGGCATTTTCAGAAAATCTGTAATACATACTTTACATTGTGTACTGTATTTGACATTGACTTTTACCCAGGGGTGGATTAACTTTACCATAGGCCCCGGGCTGTTCACCAAGCCTGGCCCCCCCCCCCCACCGTAACTATGGCAGCACTAGCCTGGCGTTCATAGTACAGGACAGATAATGTCATGATGTCCTGATTTGTGCAAAATTGCCATTAAAAAAACCTGTGATTTTTGCAAATTATGGCAGAAGTGTAGCCAGGAGACAGTACACCACTGAAAGTATGTCTTTTTGGGTGGTCATGGGCCCCCCAGGAGCTCAGGGCCCCGGGCTGCCGCCCGAAACGCCCCTATTATAATCCACTACTGCTTTTACCTATTATTAGCTCTGTAGATCATGTTTAGTGTTGGGCACTAGCTTACATTAGTTTTTGTATTTCAATTGCATGTTGTGAATGATCATAAGCGCAAGACTTTTTTTTTTTTTTTTTTTTTTATAAATAGTAGAAAAATTATTCTGATTTCTTCCAAAAACAATGGCACAGTTGTCCTTGTGTATTAATACAGCTCTGCCCCATTCACAGATGTGGCACTGTTTGGGGAAAAAAGCCGCATGTTTTCAAAGACTCATTTAATTCTTCTATATCCTCCAAGGATGCCATGTCGAAGTTAAAACTAGGCGAACCACTGGGCTCAGACAGGCCACCTCCATATGGTAAAAAGTTTACCCACATTTTTGAACCTCACATTTCCCCCCAAGCAACCATTATTCCTTCCTCCCTCAGACTATTCAGATGCGTAAACTTAATTATTCCCATAAGAATCCCTTACAATCTATCAATTATAGACCAATCTCCCTTATAAATTTGGACACTAAGGGTCAGCTAGTGTCCGAAAGTTATAGATTTGTAAATACTTATCAGGGACTGTATGTCCTGCAGGAAGTGGTGTATTTTTCCAGTACTCTCTGCTGCCACCTCTGTCTGTTACAGGAACTGTCAAGAGGAGAAAATCCCCACACAAAACACCTACTGCTCTGGACAATTCCTGTAAGGGAGAGAGGTGGCAGCAGAGAGCACTGTGTCTGACTTAAAAGACTACACCACTTCCTGTAGTACATACAGCAGATGATAAGTACTGGAAGATAGAAGAAAGAGATAATTTACAAATCTGATTTAAAACCTTTTTTTTTTCGGAGTACCGCATTTAGTCAGGTGTAAATTGCACATTCTGACTCAACACACAAAACAGACAGCTGAAAACTAAAGGCCCTATTCCACGGAACGATTATCGTTCGTATTCGGCCGATATCGGCCTCTACGGACGATAATCGTCCGGTGGAATAGAGTGCAACGATCAGCCGACATCGTTCATGTCGGCTGATCGTTGCAGTCGCTTGTTTTTCAACATGTTGAAAAACAAGCGACTGATATAGCAGCGATCTGCTGCCGTCGCTCCGTTGAATAGGAGCATCGGCAGCAGACGCTGCTATATCCTATGGGCTGCCCGGACGATCAGTGATCCCCCGGGCAGCCCCCCCGCCGCCCCTCCCGCACTCACTGCAGCCACGTTGAATAGCGGCGGCAGCGAGCGGGGAACGAGGAGCAAACGAGCGCTGAGAGCGCTCGTTTGCTCCTCTAAACGACCTGTGGAATAGGGGCATTAGGTTCCAACATCATTCGTGAATTTGCAACCTTCATATCGGATTTATGGTTTACTACTTTAATGAAAAGTCACATTCTTTTCATTTCTTCAGTTATAAAGTCACGTGTGACTTCATGATAACTAAGGTGCAACTTGATCGAAAAGTATGGTGTAAGTAAAAGAGAATTAGTGTGAAAAATGTTGCGGATGATAAATCCCCCAAGTTTCCTACCTCTGTTCTGGTTTGTTGTCCGAATCTGTTGTAATCACAGTTAAAGGGGTTTTGTGGGCAAACAGATTGATGAGTTATACAAAGTATAGGTCATCATTGATTGGTGCGGTTTTTACACCAGACACCCCTGCCGATCAGCTGTTAGGTGTCCACACACTGGCTCTGTTCACTGCGTAGTAGCTTTGCCTGCAATTGTTTGCACTGGTAATGGAACCCTTGGTGACTTGTCCTAGACTTTACTGTAACACTTTATGAATAACTATAGGTCAATCTGTCTGTAAATTGCTTGTTTGCAGGCATTTTGCTTACATTAACTAGACCTCTCATATCTCAAGATCTCAGAGTTGAGGGTAATGTACTACAATGTTCCTACTGGTACTCTTTATTTCAAAAAGTATCATCACTTCATTCATCCTATTTAGGCCTTTTACAAACAAACCTTTCACTTTTTATATTTCTAATTACATTATACCGTTGGACATGTACATATGGGATCTGGTGTATGCATCATGGATCAGAGTGAATGTAATTAACATAGTGGTACTTCTGCGATTTCTATATGTGTTTTGGACTCTGCTTGCTCATCCTTGTGAGTGCAGCAGATATGGTGCAGCTGCAACAAGATGCTTTTTGTTTTGTATGGAGACATGAGCGCTTCCCAATATTCACAATATTTCCCAAGAAGTAATGCATTAGCACAAGAGGATGCAAACTCCTCTGCTCAACTATGGGTCTAATAGTCACTTACACCATACAGACTTCCCAGAAAGGCTGCAGTGCAGCCATTAGTCACAGCACAAAGGAGGTATGGCCACAGGATCCACTGCAAAAAAGCTAAAGGCCCTATTCCACGGAACAATTAAATAGAAGGGAATAGAAGGCAACGATCAGCCGACTCACACGGAATAGCGGCGGCAGCAAGCGGGGATCGAGGACAGCGCTCGTTTGCTCCTCTCGTCGGCCCTATTATACAGACAGATTATCTGATTTTTTTAACCTCTTAATGATGGAGCCAATCTTCGTTTTTTCCGTTTTTGTCCTTGTGTTTAAAAGGCCATAGCACTTGCATTTTTTCACCTAAAAACCCACATGAGCCCTTATTTTTTACGTTACTAATTGTACTTTGCAAAGGCAGACTTAATTTTTGCATAAAATATGCTGAAAACAAAAAAAAAATTATATGCACTGTGAAATTTAAAAAAAAAAGCAATTCTTTTTCTTTGGGGTTTTTACGCCTTTGGCCTATGGAAAAACTTACATGTTATACATGTTCCTCAAGTCGGTACGTTTAAAATGATATGCAACTTGCGTAACTTTTATATTATTGGATGGCTTTTGAAAAAAATAAAACCTTCTACAGCAAAAAAAAAACGTTCCCTAAAATTGCTCTATTCCCATGCTTATAGCGCTTTTATCCTTTGGTCTATGGGGCTGATTGAGGTGTCATTTTTTGCGCCATGATGTGTTCTTTCTATCGGTACCTTGATTGCGTATATGCGACTTTTGAATCGCTTTTCATTACAATATTTCTGGATTTAATGCGACCAAAAATGCACAATTTTTGCACTTTGGCAGGTCTTTGCACTTATGCCGTTTACTGTGCGATATCAGGAATGTGATAAATTAATAGTTCGCGCAATTATGCATGCGGAAATACCAATATATTTATAAAATGGGAAAAGGGGGGTGATTAAAGGGAACCAATCACCTCAAAAATGCATATAAAGCTAAGTACATGTGCTGTTAGACCACAGAGCACACTTCCCACACATGTTTTCATAGCCTCCTTGCCTCCCCCGTGTAAGCCACAAAGTCACTTTATAAAACTGGCGGCCTGTATGCAAATTACCTGAGGTAGTCATCGGGGCGGTGTGCGGATAGCAGGTAGTCATGGTCTGCTGGGCATCTCCTATCGTCCTGGGCGTTCTTCCGCTTTAATTACGCCTCTGTGGGCGTGATTCAAATTGCACAGTAGCTGTGATGTCACTCGGGAGCGCGCCGTGCCAGACGTCAGCGCGCCTACGCGGTACTGCGCCTGTGCAGAATAGCCTCGAACTCCGGCTCACACTGAGTTCGAGGCTATTCTGCACAGGCGCAGTACCGCCGGAATGGAAGCAGCTGTACTGCGCATGCGCGGCGGAGTCACAACGTAGGCGCGCCGACGTCGGGCATGGCGCGCTCTCGAGTGACGTCACGGCTACTGGGCAATTTGAATCAGGCCCATAGGGGCGTGATTAAAGCGGAAGAACGCCCAGGACGATTGGAGATGCCCAGCAGACCGTGACTACCTGCTATCCGCACACCGCCCCGATGACTACCTCAGGTAATTTGCATACAGGGCACCAGTTTTTTAAAGTGACTTTGTGGCTTACACGGGGGAGGCAAGGAGGCTATGAAAACATGTGTGGGAAGTGTGCTTTGTGGTCTAACAGCACATGTACTTAGCTTTATATGCATTTTTGAGGTGATTGGTTCCCTTTAAGACTTATTAGGGGAGGGGGTTTTGTATTTATAAAAACACTTTTTTATTTTTCACTTTCACAGTAATTTGAATTCCCCCTGGGGGACTTCTAATACAGCTACACTGATCTTTCATAGAGATCAGTGTAGATGTATAACACAGCACCGATCCATAAGATCGGTGCTCTATTGCTTTGGTCTGCTGCAGACCATTGCAATAGAATACCGAGGTGGGATCAGAGTCATTACGACACTGAGGCCCAGCTCGGTAAGACCAAGGGATCCCCCCTTTGCGATCGCATCGCAGGGGGGATCCCGCCACTAGACACCAGGTATAGGCTGCAAATAACACAGTTAGATGCTTCTGTCATGTTTGACAGCTGCATCTAACGGTGTTAATTAGCGGGAGCGGCGATCGCTAATAGCCGCAGCGCGGCCCCCCCTCTAAACTCCTCTAGCGGACATATGCTGTACGGGTACAGCATATGTCCTTATGAGGTTAAGCTAAAGCCAGGAATGGATTTGAGAAGAGGAGAAATCTAAGTCTTTCCTTTATTACCTGTTCTCTGTTTATAGTCCATTCCTTGCTTTGGTTCAAAAAATCCATCAGATAATCTGTTTGGTGTAATAGGGCCCTAAGTACACTTTACTGGTAAGAAATGGCTAGAGTGCACTTGCATCATGGTAAATAAAACCTGGATTATGCAATTACTGTGAACAACAACACTGGCACTGTATATTTAAACTTGTTTCCTCATCACCTATCTAGCATTGTCAGTGGTTTGGGCAAGTCAAAAGTGGTGTAAGATTTGCAGTAAGATTTATTTAATAATAGAAATAGTCAAGTCCAATACAATAAAACCTTACATAAGTTGGCCAAAAAGGCTTCTTTATACGGAAACAAAAAACAACTGTATAATACAAATGTACTCATTTCCACATTGATCCAATCCTTAAATGTAAAGCACATGGAAAAAATTCATTTCATACATATTTTACTGGATATAGCATAAGGCAATCCTTATTAGGAGCAGCCAGATGTTTTGGACAATACACACAAGACTAAAATTCCAGTGCACTTGATTAAGGTTTTCGCTCAGGGTAGCCATTTAATACGTCATCATCCCTTGCAAACTCAGCCTGGAACTGATATGTCAGGTCTGGGTGCACTATTTAGCACTCTCTGAGGTTAGCTTGGGTCTTCCTGCTCTGCCTTCATTCGTTTCGTAAGGTGCTCTGTTACAGCAGTAAGCGGGTTGGCCTTGTATGAAGGGCATTTGACCAGCTCCTTAATACGGGAAATTTCTTCTTCCCTAGAATACAAAAAAAAGAAATGCAATGCTTTTGTTATATAATGTATTTTATATAGTTTGACCCATTAACTATATTAAACCACTGTCTAGGAAGCACCCCTCACATCTCCCAGAGCCCTCCAAGTGTCAAATTTCCCATCCCTAGCAGCCTAAAGGGCACCAGGCTATGAGAGCACTGCTGGGGGACCTGAGATAGTTCGCTGATCAGAGACTACATGTAGGCAGCCAAAAGCCATAATTTCATAACGAGCAATGGTGTTACCATATGTCCTATCCACATATCAGTTACACTTTTGAGATCTCGGGATCAAGGTGAACACCCACTCCGTCCTAGGACCATGGGATGGGGAGATACGCAGAACTGACAATGAAACCGGGGGAGAAAAGCAATGTTTGGTCTCCAATAGCAACAGGGGCTTGGCCGATGCCGATGGCACTAGATCCATCTCCATGTGACATCCTGTTGAAAAGTTATGATGACCCATCTTGGTATTGCGTGGTTCCTAACTTTAGGTCCAAAGGGAGGAAATTAGGATTATTCCAGTGGGAAGGACGGGGAGGGTCTGGCCAGGGATATAATTCCTCTGGTGTGGCAGCAGGTGGGGGTTCTTTTTTCAAGGGAGGCCGAGCATTATCTTGGGGGAAAGCCAGAAACCACTAGGCATCACACGCCTCCCATGTGTCTGCTTAGCAACCAAGGCCCACCTCAAACTGGTAACTAAATATATCACGTTCTTAGACTAACGCTATATGCTTCAGCCCTGATTTCTGACCCAATATAATCCTAATAACTAACTTAGGAACTGGGCACAGTACTACCAGGGTTGCAGGGCTCTGTTTCACTGAGTGAAAATGGTCTCTCAGCCCTCCCTTAGTCTCCCTGTTTCCAGGTGTGCAAAGAGTGCCTGTCTAAAACAATATCAAGCTGACCTCGCGTACTCCCAGGGGAAGTGCGGAAGGTCCCTGTATACATATGAAAACATAATACCCCCTTTAACACCCATAACATCTGATATCTGATCAATATTTATAATCCCCAGTATACTAAAATACTAGGGTACAAGAGTTGGTACAAGTAGGTAAGGTAAAAATAGAAAGGGCTTAGTGGAACGGGTGTAGACTCTTATGACCCAGCATAATTAACATTATTTTACAACACAAATTGATGTACCTTACAGCTGAAATCTACACCAGCTCACAGCTACCATAGATTTCAGACTAACGTCACACAGGCATCACAAGAGATGCCATTAATACATCTAGTATATCAATCGCCAGTGTTCCTTTGGTGATATGCCAGCCTCAATGTTAGTAATACAGTCCCACTGTAAATCCCTTAATTAATTCAAATTCATGGTCAGCTGAATTTGCATTCGGGAGACGCATAAAGTGTTACACTCTCCAGCTTGCTGGAGGAGAAGGGCACCAAAAACTTTCTAGAGAATCTGTCTCCTGCAGCAAGATGGAGATCATGGTGATCCAATCGCTTCTCCTACATCTATAGACTCCAACCCAGATCCTGACCAATGTGCAACTTTAGACATGTCAATTTTTTTTTTTTTAAAGGCACACTTTAAAAACGAGAGTAATAAATCTACAAGCAATTGATTATATCCAGTTACACATTAGTAATATAAGAGAAAAGACATCCAGTAGCATTTAGGCTGTCTTCTCATATTGCTTTTTTGTCACAAAAATGGCGCTATTTTACAGAGGTGTGAACACAACCTTTATGCATCAATATATTTTAATCATGTGTTCACTATACAGCTAGGTTCTGATTAGACTGCATGTTGCACAAGTCCTACAACTGCTTCACAACTAAGATGTAAAAGAGAAGAAACCACAGTGAGAGGTCTTTCCTCCCCAGGGTACACACAGAGTTAATCATGCACAATTCTGAGCTTTGGTACATCAGTTCTCCACTCTTGGCAGCTGCGCCAGCTCTCTCTGCACATCAACTGTTATGTCTGAGAAGTGGATATCGCTCCCCAGGGTCTGGAATCAAACGTTAGGAGAGATTGGAGGCCGACAGCCAAAGCAAATGATGTATAGTCCAAAGTTAGCTGTACAGAAATAGAGGGGATGTGAATCATGGTATGTTTTATATAGGAAAGTTATCATCACTAAACGCCAAAAGTAAATATGCAGAAATCACAGGGGTCAGTTAACATGCTGCATGGTTAGTGGTATACTAGAGAAGAGGAGGTCGGGAAATGGAAAGCACTATGGTACGCACTATTAGTATTGGGGAAAAGAAAAAAAAAATTGCCATGAAAGTAAAGAGTGGCTTACATCTGTATGCTTCTATCCAGGTTCCAGCTTTTTTTTTTTTTTTTTTTTTAATGTTTTTATTTGCATTTTCAAAAGAAAACAGTAAGGACACAAATGATAATAACAAAACATTGCTAGCAATTAATCAGTATCAGACAGTGCATAGACACAAATCATTACATAGTTATAAATGAATGACAGGATAAAGAGACAGCAAGCAAGAGACGGTACAACACATATTCCACCAAATAACAGGTGCGTACAGGTTTATATGGGCCCTACACTTGTGGTAGTTTCAAAGGACCAAGGGTTCCTGCCAAATCAGCTTTGCAGTACCAATCAGTGAACCGAAACGGTCTCATAATGTCTGCTATGGAATGTTGGTCATAGTGTGCTACAATAAAGACTCGCCATTTCTGAAAGAACTTTTTGGCAGACTTGCTTTTGTGTCGTTCTGTGTCGCCCCTATCAATACCTAGAAAGAGTTTCAGCTGGTCTATGACCATAGGGTTGTCTGGAGGGGAGGAAGATAGCCAATTGAAGAGCAGACAACGGAGAGCTACTACAAGTATGACATGTACCAGTTGGGGGGCATAACTAACGCCATTACTGTCATCTGGGGGACGGGGTTGATGAAACAGGAGAACCTGCGGGGTTAGTGGGAGTTAGGGCTGGGCGATTAATCAAATTAATTCGATTAATCGCCCAGAAGGTTAGAATCGATTAGATTTTTTGTGAAAATCATTAATTCGATTTTCACAAAAAATCATTGTAGGCGGAGCAGCGCGGAACGTCGGGCGGGAGGCCAGGCTGGAGGTGCAGGGCGCGTGGCGCTGTGTGGAGTGTCGGGCTGGAGGTGAGGTGCAGGCCGGGAAGTGAGGTGAGGTGCAGGTCAGTCAGGAAGTCCGCCTAACAGAGCCGCGACTGACCTGCCCAAGCTGTACATATCGCGTCCCGCCCCCCAGCCACACATGCTGGTCCTGGTCTCTGGAGGAGGCTGCAGAGACTGTAGTGGTGATAGCGACCTGCGGGTCCTGGAGCTGTACAGCGGGATCTGCATCCCCCGATCCCGCTGTACAGCTCTAGTAATGGAAGCGACGCTATCACCACTACAGTCCCTGCAGCCTCCTCCAGAGACCGGGACCTGCATGTGTGGCCGGAAGGGGAACTTGTGTGCCTGAGTAAGAGGAGGGCAATGTGCACTCCTGCCCCAGTCCCCCTGTGTCCCCCCCCAGCTGCCCCAGTCCCCCTGTATCCCCCCCAGCTTCCCCAGTCCCCGTGTCACCCCCAGCCTGCCCCAGTCCCCCTGTGTCAGCCCCAGTCCCCCTGTGTCACCCCCAGTCTGCCCCAGTCCCCCTGCGTCCCCCCCAGCCCTCCTCTGCCCCCCCCCAGCTGCCCCAGTCCTCCTCTGCCCCCCCCAGCTGCCCCAGTCCCCCTCTGTCCCCCCCCAGCTGCCCCAGTCCCCCCCCAGCTGCCCCAGTCCCCCTCCGTCACCCCCAGCTGCCCCAGCCCCCCTTTAGTCAACTTCAACTGTCCCAGTCCCCTTTCAGTCAACCTCAGTTTGCTTGTCCCCCCAGTTTGTCAGAGTCACCCGCAGCTCCTCAGTTTCCCCCAGTCACCCCTCATCTATACCTGTATTACTACTACACCCCTCATCTTTACTTGTATTACTACACCCATCTTTCCCTGTACTGCTACTATACCCCTCATCTTTACCTGTACTACTGCACCCCTCATCTATACCTGTACTACTACAGCACACATCAATACCTGTACTACTAATCCTCCTCATCTGTACTACTAAAACACCCCTCATCTTTACCTGTACTACTACTACACCCCTTATCCACTATACCTCCACTACTACACTCTACCTAGATAGAAGCACAAAGAAGATCTCCTATACTATATGGGGACACAGAGGGGGCTTGTCTACTACATGGGGAGCACTGTTACAGTGGGAAGCAATACAGTTGTTGTCTCAAACGTCATTAAAATAGTATCTGACGCTGCAGGGAGAAAAATGTTCTGTTTAGCAAAAAGAAAAAAAAAAGAAAAATCGAGATTTAAAATCGAGAATCGTCCAAAAAAATTTTACAAAAAAAAAAAAAGATTTTATTTTTTGGCCATATCGCCCAGCTCTAGTGGGAGTCGTACCTTCCAGTGGGTGTGAATATAGTCAGTCACCTGTTGCCAGAACCGTAAAGTGAATGGGCAGCTCCACACCCCGTGCCATAAGTTGGTCAATGGCATCTGGGACTTGGGGCATGCAGTGATTCTGTCCGGAAAAGAG
The DNA here is from genome assembly GCF_027789765.1 of Dendropsophus ebraccatus. Classification (NCBI taxonomy): domain Eukaryota; kingdom Metazoa; phylum Chordata; class Amphibia; order Anura; family Hylidae; genus Dendropsophus; species Dendropsophus ebraccatus. Next base: position 49,714,993 of record NC_091462.1, read on the forward strand.
GGAGACAGTAAGATGTTGAACCCGTAAAGGGCCCCATGGGCCAGTTTAAAATAGGTTTCCCGCCATCTCTCATTAATAATGCATTGTCTGACCTTGGCCCACCCTACAGGTTCCAGCTTTTAATGCATTGTGGAAGTAATGTAATTGTAGCAATAGGTGATAGAGTATTAAACTACCAGCTGTACCACACAATTACAGGGGGTCTCAGCGATAACACCTAAGAGTGCACCCACATGGCCGACAACTGTGCTGGACACTTCATTATACAGAAAAGGTTCCAGCGTTGCTTTTACCTAATGGGGTAAACTAGACAGGCTTTCAGGGAGCAACCAACAGGGAAGATTTGTAATAGAATATTAGTTTTAAAACAGTCATCACTTTTTCAAGTATGTACAACAATTACTGTGTTGGGAAATAAGTGTGCCTATTTTTTTTCTGTTAAAGGAGAAGTCCAACCAAGTGTAAAAACATCACGACCCCCACTGAGTGATTGCCCTCCCTGCCAATCAGTGACTGGGGCAGGACACCATCCCAGTCACTGGCAATTGCTCAGCCAAGCTGTGACATTGATGTTGCAGGAACCGGTGGAGTTTCCAGCAGAAGATGACAGCCGGCGGTGATGAACGGGACCCAGAAGCGGCGCAATGGAGGCACACTTGTTTATTTCTCACTCGCCCCCACCTGCCTGCCATTTTTTTACATTGGTGGGACTTCATCTTTAAGTTGCATTTGTGCAACTTCCCACACAGTATTTTTGCTCAGTATTTTGCAACCAAAACCAGGAGTGGATTGGAATACAGAACGGCTATGTTTACATAATTGAAATTGAGTGAATGGTCATCATTTAATGGCAAATAATTATTTGCCATTAAATTATGGCCATCCACTCAATTTCAACAGTGTTTAAACATAGCTGTTCTGTATTCCAATTCACTCCTGGTTTTGGTTGCAAAATACTGGGCAAAAATACTGTGTAGGAACATATCCCAAAAGTAGATACAGGCAAGGCTCAATAACCAAGCTGCAACTAGATCTGCTATATCTTGTGCAAGTGTGACAATGAGTCAGTGGTAGTGATGCTCTTGTTGTGGTAAATGCACCAATTACATTTTACCAGTACTAATAAGCATGAGTGGTCATCCCTGCTTCAATGTCAAAGAAATCAGCTGACTACTGTGGCCTTGGATGTAAGGTGAGGTTGCTGTGAAAGGTCAGAATCAGAGCTACATATACAATGACTAGCCTAACATAAAACCACCAGCCTGATATCGTGTAGGCCCCCTTGTGCTGCCAAAACAGCTCAGACCTGCCAAGACATGGACTCTGAATGTGTCTTGTGGTATCTGGCTCTGTAAGCAGCAAATCCTTTAAGCTGAGAGGTGCAGTCTCCATGGATTGGAGTTGTTATTCCAGTACATCCTACAGTTATGGAATAAATCAATTCCTTTATTCGATGACCTAGAGGACAGACTTTCTGTTTGGAGTTTCTCTTGTTTATTTTGACCTATCAGGTATTGTGTCTGTGTCTAAAGACTTCGGTCATTGGGAGGTTTTGGGTGAGCTGCACCTTATCCCTTCTTTTCGTCTATTACCCCGACAGATGTTGCTCATATGCTAGGGGAAATGCATCCTAGATAGAGTGGCCATAGTGCCACATTTTTATAGCACCACAAGATTCCTGGTCACTGAGTAAGGCTAGGTTCACACTGAGTTTTCAGCATCCGTTTAACGGATCAGTTTTTTTTGCAAAAAACGGATGCATTTGTGTGCATCCGTTTTTGATCCGTGTTTCCATTGACTTCCATTATAAAAAGAATTGGATCAAAACGGATCCGTTTTTTTTTACGCACAATAAAGTACTGTTGACACTACTTTTTTGACCGTTAAAAAAAACGGATCCGTTAAACGGATTGCAAAAACGCAGTGTGAACCCACCCTAAGCAGCACTAAACCAGCTCTGCAACCCCTTCACTTCTCCCCACAGTCGGACCTAGTGATATATCATCAATTAATGGAACGAGAGGAAATTAAATGACTTGCAGGACTTGAAGACTTTATAGACTCTCCTTTGTACAGCTTTTCACTTTCTGCCTAAACTAAATATTCATTTATGTGGTGCAGATACAGATGCATTTGGTAATGACTGAATAATACAGCTTACCTGGACTGGATATGTGGGGCCACATATTTTATTTTTATGACCATAACTCTACACCTCTTTTTAGCTACATATGAAACCCTAATTGTAAAACATTACTAAACCAGACATTCTAAATTGTAGCCATATTTGGTAGTCTCTACCCCGTAGCGTGAGGTATTAGAGAGGAATAATGTTCTCTGTATGTCTGGCTATGTCTACTGGTTTCCCACTGGTTATTCAGAAGATTTTCAGGCTGGCAATAAATCCTAAAGCACGTCAGACGGCAGCCTGCCAGTTACTAACAGCTGATTCACCTCTATCCAATGGGATAAATGAAGTGATAACTTTGAACCGCAACCTACACATATGCACAGACATATACACACACACTCATATAGAGTGTAACTACCGGACAGCATAGACAAGGCTACATGCTGTACACAACAGGGGAAATCATTGTACAAGCAGCCATGGGAAGGAAACAGGATATTATACAAATCTACAAAGTACAAATATTTATATAAACTTTATGAAGGAGAAAGGCATAAATGTTGTTATTGCCCCAGAGAACAGATCGCATTAATAGTTTTGATTAAGCATCAACATATATAGTTCATACACATATTTATATGCGCATGCACACACACATTTGTCTTTTTAGTTTCCTTTTAAACTGTAAGTCGGATTTGTTTGTTTTTAACTTAAACCAGATGGGATAATTACGTATGCTACGGTATATTATATGTTAATTAACTTCATCATTTTTATGTGTTTTATGTATAAAATGGGAAGGGGGGGATTTTCACTTTTATTGGGGAAGGGGCTTTGGGACATTTTTTAAAACTTTTATAGATTTTTTTTTTACACTTTTTAGGTCCCCTTAGGGGAAATCAATCATTAAGAGTCCTATTCCACGGGCCGAGGAGGGCCCAATCAACGATGTTTACTGGGCCTATTCCACGGCCCGATGATCATTGAGCGAGGGCTGCAAGGACATAGTTACCGATGTCCTTGCAGCAGCAGTAATACATTACCTGCAGGTCTTCTCCGCGCTGTCTTCATCCCAGGGTTCCGCACACTCTTTCTTCTGAATGGCCGGTCAGCTGACAGGCCACTCAGCCAATCACAGGCTGCGGCGGTCCCGGCCTGTGATTGGCTGAGCGCTCCGTCAGCTGACTGGCCATTCAGAAGATAGAGCGTGCGGGACCCTGGGATGAAGACAGCGCTGAGAAGACCTGCAGCTAATGTATTACTGCTGCTGTCAAATCGTCGGTCGCCCGCCGCGCACCGCTATTCAACCGTAGCGATGCGCGGTGGGGGAACGATGATTTTAGGTCTGGCCCTGAACGAACGATCAGCCGATGACACGATCTCTATTTCACCGAACGATAATCGGACGAATGTGGAATAGGGCCCTAAGTCACAGGAGATCCTCCTGTCAAGTTCACTTAAACGCCACAGCGCGATCACAGCGTTTAAGAAGATAATGGTGGGCGGCTCGCAATTGAGGGCGAGGGCCTGGCTGCAGATAGCAGGGGGTCCTCACCGGCTATGGAGCGAGCTCAGCTCCTGGGCCCGCTCCATAGCCCGGGACCCTGGCAGGGCATACATTTACGCCCTCCTGCGTTAAGGCCCAGGCAGCAGGGGCGTAATTGTACACCCATGGTTGTTAAGGGGTTAAAACATACACCTAATGCACAGTTTTACTTTTTACCGTATTTTACAGATGTTCAGGTGGAAACCGTGTGGAAAAATGAGGCTGAATTTATTACTAAACTCTGCAGATATAATTGCTTTTCTGATACAAAGACTGAAAAAAATTTGTATTTCCTGATTTCTGCAGAAAATTTCTGTCACAGATAAGCTATGGTACTCACATTATTTTACGTTTCTGTACAGGCCTCATTTTGCTGTAATCAGTTGGCTCCGGCTTCTTCTTCCTTAGAGCTCTAAAATAGGAGAACAGCAGAGAGATAGCATGAGATCACAATGTAATTAAATATTACAGACACGTTTGCTATCAGTGGCCCTGAGGAATATCTCTTTCCCATGCCTGCAAAATAGGATGACAATTGTTCACTGATCAACAATGAAAACAAGAATAGTCGCTGTAGAAGTAACTTTTGGGAATGAGAAGGCTCTCCTGAACTGGAACCCTGAATTATTGTTTCCTAAAAGGCTCTTACAGTTTCAGCAAGTAAAGTATTACAGAAAAGTTGTATGGTTTTTCACTATGCTTTGTGTATAAGTTTTTAACAATTTTCAAGGTCTTTTCTTACTACCAGTTGCTAAAAATCAGTTACAGTCACGTGATCAAGGCTGCATATTTATTTCACAATTCTAGTATCTGGGGAACAATGTTGGACAATTCTGTCTATGTCCCTAAAGCTGATTAGCAGAATAGCCAAGTATTCAACTTTATAGTCCCCCACCTCGTTTTATATTTGTCTTCAGTTTGTTTGTTTCGATAAGTATTGTGTATTGTACTTTACTATATCAAAGTCCCAGACTTGAACCATTTTTACTTGGCACCCTAAAAAAACCAAGTGAGTATAAGTTGTAACTTGTCCTTGTTACCTGCTTTGCCACTAAAACCAGGTTGGCATTAGCAAATATATAGTGGTGGCAGCATAGTGTTTCTGGGTGTTTGGACTATTTAGGGTACAGTTTATGCACAATATGGCACCCAACATTGGTGGAGAAGGGCCTCTTTATGCCATCAACATTTTCTCTCTGTCTAATCTCTGGGAAACCTGTGCATGAAGAGGGAGCAGTCCTTTAAAAAAGAACTTTTCAAGGCTTTTTAATAGGACTGTACTTAGAGTTACTATAAGGGCTTTCAATGACCCCTGATGATTAGAGATTGATGATTAAACTTTAGGGGTGATTCAGGAAAAACTTTGCACAAGCAGGTAGCACAGTGTTTCCCTCGAAAATAAGACAGTGTCTTCTTTTAATTTTTGCTCCTAAAGGTCTTATTTTCAGGGGATGTCAGACTGTATGTCGCTCTACATCTGGTGGTAGAACACAACAGGGATGGGCCTCTTGATGCCTTGCCTGTGAATTTACAAGTTCTGGCCAAGGAAGAAGGCATTGGGGTTTGCAACAGGTGACGGCCTTCATGTCCTGCATGCAGCTGCTCTGCAATGGACGGTGAAGGTAGAGGACAACAGCGGCGGTCTAGAAAGAATCATCAGTGCATGCCCTGGTGTTCAGTTCGGCGGGCATGCTTCCAAAAAAAACTTTGCAAGCTCTTACTTTCAGGGGAGGGTTTATATTAAGTAATTTAGCAAAGCCTCAACAAGGTCTGACTTTTGGGGAAACAGAGTAAAAATTAAAATAACTTATGTTTGTCTGCCATGCAGGACATGTTTATGTGCTCAACCCAGTAACATAAAATGGCACCCTAAACATGTAAGCCAACCAAGCGCCCCCCCCCCCCCAAAAAAGAAAAAAAAGAAAAAAAAAAAGTTTATAATAGTATAAAATCAGGGTCATGTTGGCTTCTGCATTGCAAAGCCCTTGAAATGTCTGGAAGGATGTTCAGCCAATGAGATCAATATATATGACTCCCTCATGCTCGAGGATCAATCTTTGGTACCTTGGCTTTGCGGTTTATGAGCCCGTCTCAATCCCGCTGTGAAGGATTGATTTTCTGGGGTAAGCAGGTCATTTGTTTCATCTTCAAAGCAAATAGTGCACACAACAACTCTGAATGTAGAGACTTTTTCTAAGCATCTGATATCAATGGCAAAGTGAACAGATTGATCAGATGTAAATAGGTAATCGATAACCATCGCTTAAAAAAGCCTCAATTTAAGGGTAATTTTTCTGAAATGTGACAAAAGACAAGTTTCAGGGGCTGCTTATTGTGCAGTGAGAAAACTAGGAGGATGCAGCATCGGCTCTTGGACTGCTGGTTGACAGAGATTACATACAAGTCAATCAATAGCATTTACCAAGGGCAGTGGGACGTTCCTCTTATGATGCGATCAAACAGTCTCCTGCTAGTATTTGCAACTGTAACATAGTCAGGACGCAGGGATGAGGCTGGTTTTCATTTATTATATATTTTGGCAGCAGACAGAGAATGGACAGCGTCTGACTGAGCCCATGAATCAGGCGCTTAAGTTCCTTTGTAGGACTGACAGAGGAATTTTTGTCCGTGACAAAGTAAATGAAGACTTGGCTGTATGTCTGTTGTCTTTAGTCCAATATGTTCATTATAACTTCAGCATCGCCCTTGTCTGCCAACGTAATTATTTTTTTGTCTGTGCTCAATCTCTACATTTTTAGCACTTTACCTAGTATGGGCTCAACCATTAGTATTATCTGTACATTAAAAGTTTGTTTTCATCAATTCCAACTACGACATTAGCTTTTCTAATAGATAACACACAAAAGAAACAAAGGGACAGAAGAGATGCTGGCACTGGTGTGTAAGGATGGCTTAGCACCGGTCCTTTGGCTGGCTGTATGTAAGTGGGTCTTTTGTTTTAATCTTCCTATCCAGAATGGTGCGCAGTTGGGTGCTTGCCCTGCCTTTGTCTGCATATACAATGTGGACCCTTATTTAATTACACTACACTGTCATGACATATTAGAAGTCCCATCCGTATACAAGTTCCCTCCAACACAGCAGAGCTGGTTTTATCAGAACGGGTGGGGTACACTGCTTCCAGCAGAGACTAATCTTTTATTAATAACCCTTACAAATGGCTCAAGGATTTTATGTCCTTCCACACATCAATTCTAATCTCTTCAAATAAACGCTTGTGTTGAAATGTTTATAGATGATCAGCATCAGATATAAGCTGATGGAGAAAAAGCCCTATTGTCATACAGCAATTAAAGCAGTAATCCCTGAAAGTTTGTATCAGCAAACAATCTGGGGGAGTGCAGGGATTGGGTCTCGTGTCAATCTGGGTCTCTCAGGAAATTCATTATTACACGGTTACTAATATAACAAGTGATGGTTTATTTGTAGTAATTCCACCAATAAATACTCTATGTAACTGCATGAAACTAGAACAATGAGTTCTCTATACGAATGAAAACAACCCATATAAAAAAAAGTTGTAATATGTAACTTCTTATCAATCACGTCTACTTTACAAAATTACTAGCTTAATTACATATATGATAGCTAAAATAATATAAAGTTTAGCTGGTGCTATGTGCAGGAGAGGGCCTAGACTGATTAAAAGCTAAGCCAGTCTACCTCCTCCAGAGGGTCCACACTGTGCCCAAATGGTAAAATCATTGCCCTCTCACCTCTGGGTAGCTTTCCCTGGTACAGCTTATCATCATCATCATCGGCAGAAGCAGCAGCAGTTCACCACTCGGACCAGGGCTGCTTTTGCTTGTTGTAATCCCCTCTCCCCCTGCCTTTAGCTGGTCAGCATCGGCTTAGATCAGAGATGCTTATATGATTTAACCCTTGCTTTACTGTGATGCTGTTTTAATTTCTGCTTACACAGCATCATGCATTAGATATGCATTAATAACCCCATTCTCTTCCCCAGCATGCCCTCTATGAGTGTACTGTAAATCATCCTGCAACACAATGCCAAATTACTGCGGTGCAGCTCCCATTCACTTAAATGGAAGCTGATCTGCAGTAGCCCAGCTCCACCATTTCACAATAAACAATGCCATAAGCTTCTGCGTATAAGTAGACGGCTGAATAATGGGGGTGACAGATAGCAGCACCTTGCTGATTAGACATTGATGGTCTATACTGAGGATAGGCCCAGTAGCGGTCTTGGGCACCAAGCATCCCACGCAATTGCGTGGGGCCCCCGACATCCAGGGGGGCCCCGCTCTGGTGCCCAAGACCGCTGCGGCTAACTATGTGCGCTCGTAACGAGCGCACATAGTTACAGGCAGCAGCGGCACTGACAGGGCAAGAGCCATTGGCTCCCTCCCTGTCAGTCACTCTTGTGGCCGCAGGAAGTGTTTTCCCTGTGGTCACTCTTGTGACCGCAGGGGAAACACTTCCCACAAGAGGGAAGAGAAGAGACGAGAAGAGAAGAGGAGATGTCGGTCCCAGGTGAGTAAAAAAAAATTTTTTTTTGTTATATACTATATAGGAGGTAGAGCACACAGTGGGGGCCTATATAAAACGGGAGGAGCGCACAGGGGGGCTATATAAACGGGGGGAGCGCACGGAGGGGGCTATATAAACGGGGGGAGCGCACAGGGGGACTATATAAACGGGGGGAGCGCACAGGGGGCTATATAAACAGGGGAGCACACAGGGGGGCTCTATACAAGTGGGGGAGCGCACGGAGGCTATATAAATGGGGGGAGCGCACAGGGGGGCTATATAAACGGAAGCACACAGGGGGCTATATACAAGTGGGGGAGCTCACAGGGGGCTATATACAAGTGGGGGAGCTCACAGGGGGGCTATATAAGGGGGGGATATATAAGGGGGGAGCACACAGGGGGGCTATATACAAGTGGGGGAGCTCACAGGGGGCTATATACAAGTGGGGGAGCTCACAGGGGGGGCTATATAAGGGGGGGGCTATATAAGGGGGGAGCACACAGGGGGGCTATATACAAGTGGGGGAGCTCACAGGGAGGCTATATACAAGTGGGGGAGCACACAGGGGGTATATAAAACTGGGGGCAGCACACAGGGGGTATATAAAACTGGGGGCAGCACACAGGGGGTATATACAACTGGGGGCAGCACACGGGGGTATATACAACTGAGGGGAGCACACGGGGTATATACGACTAGGAGCAGCACACAGGGGGTCTATATAGTATACTGGGGGAGCACACAGGGGGTCTATATAGTATACTGGGGGAGCACACAGGGGGGGCTATGTATAACTGGGGGATCACACAGGTCTATATATAACTGCGGGAGCACACAGGGGGGTCTATATACCACTGGGGACAGCACACAAGAGGTATATACTACTGGGGGCAGCACACAAGTGGTATTTACTACTGTTGGCAGCGCACAAGGGGTCTATATAACTGGGGGCAGCACACATCGGTCTTAATTACATTGGGACTGCACAGAAGTGCCTATATGCCTCACTACTATACTGGGGCACAGAACATACCTAATTATTAAGTGGGAGCACAGGGACACCTTTAATCTGTGGGGGCACAGAGGGGCGTAACTACTATATAGACGTAGAGGGGACCTAACTACTGTATGTGTTGGAGCCTAAAATATTTCTCTGACAGATTCTGGGGGGAAGATTACCAGCCGGGAGAAGACTTCAAGGTGGCCCACGCTGGATGGAGAGAGAAAGAAAAAGAAGTAAAAGACGCTGATCAGAGAAGACGCCTCCTGTAAGTCACTGGATGTAACTGCACTCTGTTAAAGGGTCTGTAGTGATAGGGGTCATGGTGTGGCAGTATTATGTTATGGCATCATTGGTAATATCTTTCTGTTTTGTTCAGAGCAGTTTTGAGGTGATATGTAATCTCTGTATGGTGGTAGGAGGGTTATAAGAGGACTACTGGGGGGGGGGGGGGGCAGCGCATGTTGAGGGGGGGGGGGCATGGGGGGGGCCCCAGACATGACTTCCCTTGGGGCCCCAGAAATGCCAAGACCGCCCCTGGATAGGCCATCAATGTAAAATGCTCAGAAAACCTATTGAACCTTATGGCTACCCTGTGGGCATACCATAGTATACATCAGAATATCCTTTAGATGGTATTCCAATGTATAACTGTATCACAGCCACAAAATGTGATGTTAACAGCGTCCACTAATCGCTTTCCACAAGATATGTTTTGTTCTTTTCTCTAGCCTTTCTGTGGGTGTCACAATATTAATGATTACTACTTTGTTCTGAACCTGTATAGTCATCAGAGTAGGTTCATATATGGCGAATGGCTGCAGCTTTGTCTAAATGCCTCAGACAGCACAGTAGACCTGAAAAGCATTAAGAATTCTCCAGCCACTCCATTCAAGCCAGAATATTCCTGAAAGATGATACTAAGAAGGGTAAGCAGTTTGTGTGTAACCACATCAAGTAAAGTGAAAATGCACAGATCAATCAAACTTTTATTTCCTGAGACTGGATTAATTCCTCATATGCCTGTGGTAGAGCATATTCTGGCTATGTGCACAAATACTTCTGTTTCTACTGTACTTTCTTGCAAATGCTGCAACGTTCAAACCTTGTCAAAATAAATACTTGGGGCGGTATCCACACTAATTCCGAGGGTTGTGCTTTTTTTATAGGCTTGTGATTTTAAAGGAGTTGGGAACACTAGTAATACTGTTTATAAAAGAAAGCGGCCATGTTTTTTTTTTCTTTTTAAGCACAACCTCTTTAAAAATAAAAAAAACAAAAAAAATACTCTTAACTGTACCCAATGGCTTTGCAGGGAGCCATCAAGTTTCCATTAGAACTACAATATTCTACTTCTCATAAGGCAACAAAAACATGAAAAACCCAAGCTACAGGACAAATCCCGCTGTCAATAGCACGCTTAAGGGTATAAACCCACACACCGTATACACAGCGTATTTACTGCTGCGATACGCAGCAGATTAGATCTAAATAACTGAACACAGCATCAAATCTAAATCATCAAATCTGCTGCGTATACGCTGTGTGTGTTTGTACCCTAATAGAAAGTTTTTTCTGTGTGTTATTCCGTTTTATAATTTTTATGTATAAGACCCAATACAAGCATAGAGGCTTAGCTGTTAATATAATGTAGTCTCTTTTCTTCCACTTTGTGATGCATACGCTTCATTGCTTTTTCTTTGTTTGCTTGTGGGATAAACCTGTGTCTCGCTTGCAAAACATATGGTGAACACAGCTTGACTGATTTAAATCAGAAACTATTGGTTCTTCACTAGGAAATGAGAGTAATTCCAGGGACAGGTAGTTCGTGGGATGGAAAACTAAACCAGAAGGAATCAGATATCAGAAAAATAGTGAGTTTGACAGCAGACAAGACTGAACCGGTTATATTCTCTGAGGCTCCAAGACAGATAAGTGCATTGGAATACTTAATGATTGTAAATTAATGCCAGTATTAAGCAGGTTGTGACGCCCACCACACCTTTTACGTTACCATGGAACTGTATAATGCAATTAAAATACCACTCTCACTTATATACCAATGCCAATCCCGATGGAGGAAGATACGAAATTGTCTAGAAAGCCGAGAATGTGATATAGAGCAAACACAAACTCAATCATTTCTATTCAAAATCTCATAACATCCATATTTACAGTGTGCAACATTGAAGATCCAAGTGGATTCTATGAGTGCAAATATACTGCTGAAAAAATAAAGGGAACATTCGAAGACCACATTGTTGGTCTCAGTGAATAAAATATTCCAGTTGCAAGTCTTTATTGATTACATAGTAGAGAGATGGTGTTGAGAACAAAAAAAACATAAAAATGATCAATGTAAATCAAAATTAATATCCCATGGAGGTCTGGTTTTGGAATGATACTCAAAATCAAAGCGGGAAATCAAGTTATAGGCTGATCCAACTTCATTTGAGATGCCTAAAGAAATGCCTCAAAGAAATGAGACTTAGTGTGTGTGGCCTCCACGTTGCCTGTATGACCTCCCAACAATACCTGGGCATGCTCCTGATGAGGCGGCGCATGGTCTCCTGAGGATCTCCTCCCAGACCTGGATTAAAGAATCAGTCAATTCCTGGACAGCCTGCAGTGCAATGTGGCATTGGGGGATGGAACGAGACATGATGTCCCAGAAGTTGGATTCAGGTCTGGGGAATGGGCAGGCCAGTTTATAGCATCAATGCCTTCATCATGCAGGAACTGCTGACACACTTCAGCCACACAGGGCCTATTGCACCTGCATGAAGTCTCCCAATAGGTCTGAGTATCTTATCTGAGTATCTGTGGGTTGTAGACAACACCTCATGTCACCTCTAGGGGTGAGAGCAATGACAAAATCCAAAAGTGACCAAAACAGCAACCAAAAAGGATGAGGAGAGAGAAATGGTCAGTGGTCACCTCCTGCAAATCTACTCATTCTATGGACGGTCTTGCTTATTGCCTATAATGTCTACTTGTCTGTTCCATTTGCACAACAGCAGGAGAAATTGATTCACAATCTCTTTGCTTCATAACTGGACAGATGGATGTCACAGAAGTGTGACTGACTTGGAGTAATATAGTGGTAGGTGTTCTCTTTATTATTTTGCACAGTGTATGATTCACTCACTCACTCTCCCATACCAAATGCCTATTATAAAGGGGTTCTTACCTATCCCAGGACAAGTGTAATCCATTTGAATACTTTAATCCAGTTTTGGTGAGGTGAGAATTAATTTTGGGGGAGGACAGCCTAACATTTTTTCAGCAATAAATATATATCACCAACAGAGGAAAGGAGGTGACCAAGACTCCATTATTGCAGCTCTTCCATCTTCCATTTATGCCAGAAAACTAAGAATTGTAGATCGTAGCTAAAATCTGCAGTAGCTCAGAGATACAACTAATTGTGAAAGTAATTTGTAGCAAATTATCTTTTCTTTTTTTACTTTCAGGAAGACTTAGCAAAAGGGGCCTTATGGCTGCAATGCAAATCCTCACTGGTCCCTTTAAGCCCCCATCCCCAGCTGTGGACAGAACAAGCACTTTAAACTTGTTTGGTTTTGCTTACAGTGACTAATACTTGCAGTTGACAGCACAAACACATGTCCAATACTCCCCCAGCTTGTAATAAAATGGCTCTGCTGACAATAAGCACAGTGTGGGTGGTTATAAATAAAGAAAATCTCTTATTACCGATTCTGCTGATTTCGTAGCAAATTTGCAAAACGTGAATACAGCACATGCTGGGTCTATACCAGAGAGTGTGTACTCTGCCCCAGGAGCACAAATCTCTAGAGACAAGTAAAGCAGAGCAGGGAATGAATTTTACATCGAGAAAGTGTGAATGGCTGAAGTGAGCTCACAAATATCAAGCAACTATTCACGAAGCAGACAATTCCACTAAGGCCCAGTAAAATGTCACAATAGCAAGTGAAATGCTGAAATAAATAAAAATAAATAATAATAATAATAATAATACTGTGGTACCTTGGTTTATAAGTAACTTGGTTTAAGAGCTCACAGTTTTTCAAAATTGTGACTTTGTTTAAGAGCTCCCTGTACTGGGTGGGAGGGCGAGTGGGGGAGGGGCATGGCCTGCACAGCGGGGTCTACAGCACTGTACTCTGACTCAGGAAGTCTCCCTCACCTTCCAAATCATAGCAGATCCACTTCAGGCTGGGGCTTGTATCAGGGGACAGGACTGTGGGGGTAATCTCTTCATAGCCGTAATCCCTCTCTCCCTGGACAGTGTGCTGCTATACTGTGCCCACATATTCCCTGATCATTCCTTCATGCTCCCTGCAGTCTGTCAGTCCTGATTGGTCCACGCTGAACACAACCCCCTTCTCCATTGCTGTCATGTGACCACACAGACCTCTGACAGCGGCCCTGCTTATCTATTCTAGCCTGTTGTACTACACTACTGCATTATGGGGATCTGCAGTTCCATCCTCTATCTACAAACTGTGGCTGTTTTTCATATAACATTTGCTGTAGATTGTATTACAGGCTTTTAACTAGGCCTCTTATTAGCAATGACTAGAAACCTTACAGTGAATGTGTCACTTAGATTTTCTTTTACTAAATAGAGTCAAATACTAAAACTTGTGATCTGTACAGCATTGCAGCGTCAGCTGACACTTTACAGCAGCCTCCTTTCATCACTGCAGACACAACAGGAAGTTCCAGCAAGATTTTAGGATTATTTAATAATAAAGATAGAAAAATGGAAAATTAGAAAAAAAACAAAAATTACAAACATTTTTGTTTCCCAGCATACCTGTTCCCTAGTCCTCACTGCACATTTTGCATGGGCTGACAAGGTGGGTGTGGGGGGCTGCACAAAATCTCAATCTTTAACTGCACCCCTAAAAAACTAACATTTTTTCAGCTCAATAAAAATGTAATCCGAGAAGAGACGGCATGAAAGTAAAAGCAATCATAATGTAAGCAAGCTAGTTTCTGCTCCATTTAACACACATAAATTTCATGTAAATGGTATTTCAATTATCTGACTAACCACAGGGCTAAAAAGGAAATGGTAGAGTTCCAAAGTCCAAAGAGCAGAATCTCTGTAATGCTATCTTGCAGCAGAAGGTGTATTACTACACTGTGCCACACAAGTAAATATAAAACCTAAACCACTGGATTAACAGGACAATAATGATCCAGAAATCTCCTAATTCCATAGCATGCCTGACGTGGGTTAAAAAAAAAAAGCCCTAAACAAGATCCTTTACACGTCACTGCAGAATTTAATCCTGTGTTCTCACAGCATCGCATCTGTCCACTATCCATCAGTAGCAAGAACACAAGCAGTTCTGTGCTACAGAAGGAACTATATGTATATTATATATTTAGCTTATTTTGTTCTACAGAATGTCTAAATAGCTATGACTAAGTACTGCACACAGGCTGGAACGTGTTAGCTGCATTTGTCCTGTAGATTTCATGGATGATTTTATAAATTATCCAGTAAAGCAGTGAATATCATTCATATGACGCTGTAACCCCATACTAAATGCAGAAATTATTATTATTTGCATCATAACTATATGTCCCACTCAGCTATACATAAGGCTGAGGTTATATCTTCTTTGTAAGTTCAGTCTCTCTGTTCCATCATAGCAGCTAAAAAAAAAAACAACTAAAGTGATTGAGTGTCAGATCCATCACACAATGAATACCAAGCAATGATGGATGGACCCTACTGACTTATAATGGGGACCTTTGGGCCCCACTGTGGTGTCTGTCACTTTGACATAGTGTTGCAAGCTGCACTACACTCCCAGTCACATATGATGAGACTCTGAATAAATATTCTATAAAAGTAACATGTTCATTCCTAACTCTAATAATAGACGTAAATATATAAATGCATACAAAATGCTGAAACACTGAACACAATGAACTCCCATTGAGAAGTCAGCTACCAGCATGCACTAAGGGGGTCCTGCGTATAGGGACATAAAAGCTCTCAGGAGTGAGGCGCAGCATTCCAGTATCCTGTGGATGCTACAACCCGCTGATATGTTGCTGTGACAGGTTGATCATCATGACAGATACCTGTGAATTCCAGTGTTTTCATCAGCATTATCTATAAAGGCTGTCAGCCATTCCCAGGAAAATATTCTCAAGGGCAAAACAGATTGGCCAGATTACAATTACCTTAGGGTGGAAGCTGCCTTACAATTTCTTTAGGGTGGTCCTCTACTAAC
Source organism: Dendropsophus ebraccatus (assembly GCF_027789765.1). NCBI lineage: Eukaryota > Metazoa > Chordata > Amphibia > Anura > Hylidae > Dendropsophus > Dendropsophus ebraccatus. The sequence continues at coordinate 49,730,424 of NC_091462.1, forward strand.
ATGTATACGTGTAAAACTCTTGAGACGATGCCAACTGATTGAGATCTGAATAAATTCACCAACTAGCACAAGTATAAGCTTTTGCTTGTGTCTGCTAGCTGCATGTGAGATCCCACTCAGCTAACAGATTCATCCGAAAACACAACCATGTAATCCCAATGCTGGCTAATATCACCATATGTCTGGGCGCATTTCTGCTTTCTACTAGAGATACTCCCATACTGTCAGAAAGCTGTTGCGTAAGAAATAACATTTATGTTGTAGCTTTTCTGTGTAGGAATCACCCATTTGTTTTCTTGGACAATTTTTTTGTCTATTCACTAATGCTAAGGGTATGTTCACATCTCGTTTTTGGCCGCACGTCGGGCTACATGTCAGAAATCAGTGAAAAAAGGATGCTGTCGTGAAGCCCGACGTGCGGCCGACGGCCACATTGACTTAAATGAGCAGGACGGAGTCATTATGTGACAACGTACTGCTCATTTGCCGGACATACTCGACCATCCCACCACACTAGTGGCTGATTTTTACTTAAAGGGAACCAATCACGCCAAAAATGCACCTAATGCTAGGGAAACGTGCTGGTAAATCACCCAGCACGCTTCCCAAACATACCCTTGTACCCTCCGTGCCCTGCTTGATTAGCCTGGAATCTTACTTTTATGAAGTCCCGTGCTGTATGCTAATTGCAGGCAAGTAGCCATCTGGGGGTATGTAATTATGGTCCTGGGCGGGTTCGAGCAATGGAATCATGCCTGGAGGGGCGTGATTGAAAGCACTGCGCTCTGCTGACGTCACTTGGGGCCTGCGTTTCACGTTGGCGGCTCACCGACGTCTTTAGGAAGCCACGCACGTGCAGTACGGCGGGAAAAGACGCCGACGTACTGCACATGCGCGGCATGCCCAGATGACTACTTGCCTGCAATTAGCATACAGCACGGGACTTCATAAAAGTAAGATTCCAGACTAATCAAGCAGGGCACAGGGGGTACAAGGGTATGTTTGGGAAGCGTGCTGGGTGATGTACCAGCACGTTTCCTTAGCATTAGGTGCGTTTTCGGCATGATTAGCTCCCTTTAAAGGGTTTGTTATAAGTTGGTTAAAGAGGGTTTTAAAAAGGGACATGCCCACTTTTTTTTTTTTTTTTGCAAATATAATTTTATAGAACATATAACAAGCAATCACAAGTGCAAAGGCAACAATTAACTTCATATAAGCAGCGACTCTGGGTCATAGACTCTGATGTCAATGTAGTAAACATAAAAAGTGTAATCCAGTCCAATATAATTTAGAACTGTCCACACAGAGTAATTATAATGATAAAATTTGTATATTTTTATAGAAATACCCTTCTTGGTTTTAAAAGGACAAAATAACAGGAGTGTAAGTTTTTAGATTTTTGTGGCGCATGGTGTTAGTAAACATGGTGAAACAAGAAATGATTGGGAAAAACTAGTAAATACTGTTTAAAGGGGATGCAGAGCAGGAAGGTATCTCTTTTACCTCCGATGCAGTTAGTCATGTTCCCTACAATCCAGTGAAACCATTAGGAGCACTGCTTGCCCCATAGCGCTGATCCGCCCCTGGCAGGCCCCTTTTGAATGATAATGAATGGAGCAGTCCGCCTGGAGGCAGGCCAAATAGGCGTTATGGGGGCGGGCAGTGCTTCTAACGGCCCTCCCAGTGCTTCTAACAGTCACCAGACTGTGGGGAACAAGAATAACTGCACCAGAAGGGCACCAAGGAGAAAGGTAAGAGACATACCTTTCTCTTCAGTGTATTCTGTGCAATAGGGGGTTATCAGCAGGTTAGATCCGTCTAACCTGCTCATAGTTCCCCTTTGATTATGGAAAAACATTAGTAAATCTGCTCTGATGTATTTAACAGCATCAGGAAAGGGTTAAAAAAAATATCCACAGGCATACCTTTAGATATGTGAACCTCGGCTGAGCAACAAGTGCACATAGGACAGGGCAGATCGCCTCAAGTATTCAGGATTTCCATCCCTTACAGCACAACACAATTAAATGTGGTACGAGGAGGCAAGCAAGGATACAGGATGGAAATGCTGGCCACTTTTAGCAATTGGTAAAGTAAAATCCCATGTTCTAACAAGTGGTGGGAGTCCTTGTGGTTATTACATTTGTAATAATAAATTATTTGGGCTGGAATACACCTTTAAGGAACAGATGATGTACATCACCAAAATTAACATGCAGCAGAGTGCTTTCCCCCTTCTAGACGGTAGTCTTGGATCCACACCTGGTTAGTGCAATATACTTATATACTTTATTGTTGTAATAACTGCCCTGTGAAAGAAGCATTTATCTCAAACGTCATTCAACTTGACGTTTACTTAAAAGGGAAATTAAAATGAAAGCACTATAATAGTACATTCACATTACAGGATCTTCTGCACATACCAATGTACCTAAATGAGTATCTGTATCGGGTCCTGTTAGTGTGAATGGACCCTAGCAATGATTTTTGAAACAATTTTGAAGCTATAAATGTCAATTCAAGCACTGAATGTCTTCATTCTAGACTACAATTATAGAATTTTCTTCAATTCTTATGTACTATCTGTGGCTGAAGGACATACTGTTAAGTTGGTTATACACATTTTTAGCGAAAACAAAGAGTGGACCCAGTAGAGACACTAGTGGAGGGGTATGGCACATTCTGGCAAGAACTGTATGAAGACAACAATGCGCTCATATTACATATCAGCAGCGCACCACTATGGGTAAATATGCCGATGAGTAACAGGTTGGCAGACACATATGTAATGTACTCATTGAATAATAAATAACTTACTCCTTAGGCTGCTTCCTAGGTGCTTTAGGTTTACGAGTAGAGGTTAGTTCTGACAGCTCAGGTAAGGCATCCACGAGAGGCTGCATGTCCCCTACCACTGGTGTAGCTTTCCTCTTGGCTTGTGCCTTTTTTGCCTGTTGAGCCAGTTTTAAGGATTCGATTTCTAGAGGAAATGATAAGTTCTGTAAATACATGCCATGCAAATAAAAGCAAAGAAAAACATACATAGAAAAAATAAAAAGCAAACAAAAAAGGAGAAAAGCGAAGTTCTTAAAAAATTTATAAATCTATATAACTTTGTGACAAAAGTGGATTTGAAAACATTTCTTCTTCAGAGTACCCCTTTAAAGAGCTACCAAAACTACAAAAAAAAAAAAAAAAAGGTACCAGTAGTCAGACAAATAATTATTATTGGTAAAAGCCCTTGTATAGAGATGATAAAAGGGACTGTCTAGTTTTGTTTTTATTTTTCCACGGGCCCCTTCACTGCTTACCAGAACCAGCTCTGTCTATTTGTGCACATGGTATTATAATCCTACTTCATACACTTCAGCCCTGAAGTAGTTTATAAAGAGGTTTCCAGTAGCCTTGTGTATATGCTACACCTGACAGAATAAGTACATATACTGCACATTATGTCAGAACTTCTAAACATGTATTTTGGACTTTTTTCCCCACTATTGTCTAAAGAACAGGGATATCAGATTGACTGATTTAGCTCTACATGTACTTTGTAACACCCGTGGGTGTAACCTAATATCTGTACCTAATTTTACAGTGCACATTTAGGCCAGATTCACACATAACGGATCCGCAGCGGATTTCACGCTGCGAATTTGCCGCGAAATCGGCTGTGGATCCCTTGCCTGCCAATTTTCAATCAGATTACATACTCGCAGCGGGATCTTGCCTGTCATTTTCAACTCGCTGCGGGTATATAAATTACAGTCCCTTCTCCTCGCTCCGGCTTCTCCCCATGTCTGAACGTCCCACTTAGCCAATCAGTGGCTGCGGCAGGGCACTGATTGGCTGAGCAAGACGTCAAGCCGGGAACCCCCGAAGCAAGCCGGCAGAGGGCTGTCACTTATATAATCTATGTCAATTCCACTGCGAATATGTAATGATTAAAAACAAATGGCAAGGAACCCTCAGTGGATTTCGGAGCGTGAAATCCCCTGCGGATCAGTTAAATGTAAATCTGGCCTTAAAAATGCCATAGCCTTTAATTTCAGGTTATAAAGAGTTCTGTAGTGCTAGGGATAATGTGTGGCTATCTGAAGTCTATAATGTAGAATACATATTGTATCTGCTCTTTGTAGTATATTATAATCACTAATTTGTATTTCAAGCAAGAGCCTTCACCATTATATCTTACTAAAAGTCCTATCCTTCACCGCTGTATGAACCCAATTATCCACCTTATAATAGCACAGCTTGTCTAACCTTGATACTTAAGTTTTAGTTTGTTTTTGTTGATTTATTATGACATAAATCAAGGTTATTTCCTTCATTACGTTTATTTGACATAAATTCTATGTTTTTGGGGATCTGCTATTTGAAGATTGTTTTAGCTATCTTGTCTGAAACCTGGAAATTGGTTACTTTGAAGGAATGAACAAGATACATCTGTATATTCCAGGATTATACAACAGTAGGCTGCGTAAGCCATTTTTAAAAATGGACAAAAAGACAGAAGCCTTTTGTATCCTTCCCTTGTACTCGTCTCTGTACCCTTACATGGTGCTGGTGGTACCCATGTCTTACCAGGTTGGCCTCCCAGAAGTTCTCTGCCCCTTTTGGCAGTATCCATGTCTTTCCGGCAGCCTTAGGGCTGCATCCAACTTCTGCAGCCAGCGGTAATCAAATGCCAAACGATCAGACTGGCGCATGCTCAAATTGTGCTCATCTCTACTAACAGAGGATGAATTAAGCTTTTGGGTGATAACTTTTTCTAGCTAGAATTGTATTTTTGTGCACGCAATATCACACTTGGGGCCTTTCGCTGGGCTCTGGAATCTTCTCCAAGCCAATGTCACAACCCAGTTGATTGGCTGCCTGCACAGCCAATCAGTGACTGGGGTAGGATGCCTCTGCAGTCACTGATTGGCTGAGCAGGCAACCCACCAGCCAGGAAGGCATTTTCCCCCTCGTCGTGACATCATCAGGACTTTGGGGGTGGGGGGGGAAGAGTGCCGTCCATCAGGGGTCCTGGAGCTGGTGTAGCGTTCTGTAATAACTTCTACCCTGCCCATGTCGGCTGTCAAAAGATCAAAATGGCTGGACTTCTCTTTTATTATTACTAATTACTATTAAGTGGATGTCCGTGCCTTTGCAGCACTGCGGTCTCCTGAAGGGCCTGCAGCATCACAACCCTGCTCAAGAATGCCCACTCAGCCTGTCAGTGAATGGGGCGGGCATCGCTGCAGTCAACAACTGGCTGAGCCCTTCCCACAAGGTTGTGACGACATTGGAACATGGGAGAAACTAGAGAACGGATTGTAAAAGCAAGCTGGTGATGTGGCGCTGTGGGGGCACGGAGAAAGGTAAATATAGATTCCTTATTATTTTCCTGCACCTCCTTGCATGCACTGTGTTTTTCCCGCTTTTGCCAAAGTTCTCTGGGTAAGGATAGGGAAAAAAAAGTTTCAATCCTGTGCATTTGGAAACCTGTATCAACGTTGTGAATATTTAGGAGGCAAGTTGCACAGTGGATAACTGCTATGAAGAAAGGCTTTAAACACTAAATAAGATAAGGTCAGCCTGAATTGAAGTGGAGGGAAGCCAGGCACAAAGTGCAATTGAAGACAGATGTTGAGGTGCAATAGAAACATGCTGCTGACACACAGTAAATTATCCACCCCAGCTATCACTGTGCGCTGGAGCAGCTGCCATGGCTCGCTTCCATGACTTGCTTTTATGTGTATGGTTACGTGGGCTCTGACACTGGACTAGGCAGCTCTGAAACAAGCACAATGCTAAAAAATTAAACCTTCTGCAGTTCAGCCTAAGAACAGGGTAAAATATCCAGAACTCACATGAACCTTTTAAGACTAAGAGAGAACATTTTCTTATTTTTCACTTTATAGGTCTGGAATTGCAAGAAATGCAAAATTAATTAACTTATCAGTGGCCTTTATTAAATATTTTGGCCTATCCAAACTATAGGAGCTATACAATACATCGGAGATAATATCCACACTCATGCCTAGGTTTGTATTTCTTGCCTTTTTGTAACTTGTGGGAGTTGCCAGCCATGTCTCACAGACAACTACTGCGACATAAAAGCGTAAATTCACTCTATCTTCAGCAGTCCAGCTCTTGTCGCAGCAGATGAAAGCAGAGTAGCCAGATTGGTGGTATGGGGTTACCGCAGTGGTGTCTCCAGGGTAAAATCCCCAAAGGCCTCATTATAATGAGCTGCATAGTTTAAAAGGGAACCAGTCAGCACGATTGTGCCGATATGGTTTCCTGCAGCACAGTATAGAGCTACTGTGCAGCTCGCGAAGCATACCAGCCACGGCTGCAGTGGTAACTTTATAAAGGTAAAAAAATATGTTTTATTATGCTGCGCGAAGCCGGTCATCAGCAAATAGTCTGGGCAGGGAGATGTTTGTTGCCTCTCTCCCTGTCAATCATCCTGCTTAGCCCGCTGACAAGCAGAGAGCCGTTGCCACTCCTGCCCTGGCCTCACACGGCATAATAAAAGATCTTTTTGGTCGGGAGAAGTCCATGCTTCGTGAGTTTTCCCTACATTATAAGTCTGTCCATGTCAGGTACGAATACAGTATGGGGCTATGTTGGTCTCAGAGTCAGAGCAGGAAGAGATGTGCAGCAGCTCAATCTTCTAATCAGTTCGGGTCACTCAAACACTCAGACTATAAGGCCCTATTACACGGAGCGCTTATCAGACAAAGACTGTTCGGTGCAACAGAGTTAAAGGACAAGTGCCATGAAAAACTTTTTCCCAGTAATTGAAGCACATTACAAAGTTATATAACTCTGTAATATGCTTCAATCACCTATCTGCCTCCCTTCCCTGTCTTTTCCCCCCTCCACCCCCCACCAGGAAGTGTCCTGACTCACACAGACCTGATTACTGTCGTCACCGTCACCAAGCTCTTCTCTCAGCTCCTTCTCCTGTTACACTAGCCTCCCCCCTCCCCTGCCTTGTCAGGTGACAGGCTTGCTCAGCTCCCATTGGCTGAACAACTGCAAGCCATCACTTGTCACATGTCATGCTCATCTTCCCTCAGACTGACTCCGGCACATAGGCAGCTCCCCCCTCCCCTCATACCCTCTCTCCTGCTGCCGTGGACTCAGTGAAGGAGTCATGTCACTAGAGAAGATAAGCTGAGCAAGCAGAGTCACCTGACAAGGAGGGGGAGGCTGGTGTAACAGGACCTAGAGCAGCCCTCCTGCTGATGACTCATCCTCACAAGAAGGAGCTGCCTGGTGACGGTGACCACAGTAATCAGGTCTGTGTGAGTCAGGACACTTCCTGGTGGGGGGTGGAGGGGGGAAAAGACAGGGAAGGGAGGCAGATAGGTGATTGAAGCATATTACACAGTTATATAACTTTGTAATGTGCTTCAATTACTGGGAAAAAGTTTTTCATGGTACTTGTCCTTTAAGTGACCGCACGTTGAACACAAAATCGTTAGATTGTCGCTTATTGTGATCTTTTTAACATGTTGGTCTAACTTGGTCTTTTGCTGATTATTAGCCAATCCTTTCTTGTAATAAGAAATATTTCAGTCGCTCTGGAACAACCATTTTCATTTGCACGAATGATTAGCAACCACTGAAAAAAATATTGTTCATTACAGCAATTGGGGGAAGTAATAACGCCAGAATCGTTTGCTACTATATCACTAGTTATCACTAGCGATCAATCATTTTAGGAGCTTTTTGCAAGATAATCGCTTTGTGTAATAGGGACCTATCTGATAAAAACTTTTAACATGACAGAGGGTTCGTTTTGTGACCTATATGCTAGGTAAGAGGGCTGCTATAGTAGTCTTGCTTTTGTAAAACCATGTACCACATATACTTGTCTATTTACGTGAATAGGTGGTATGTAATATTAAAAATGATATTCATCTTTAGCAGCTGCTGACAAGTCGTCCTGCTTTCAGAAGATCAGAGAGAAGAAAAGGAAAACAAACTACAAGTATGAGAAGTATAGTGTGAGCTTAGATCAGTCACTATAATATATATAACATATATATATATACATAACGTCACCAATGACGAGGCTGCAGCGTCTCTAAGCCATCAATTTTAAAAGCCTGAACAACCCTTAAGAAAATGAGATGTAGAAATGTCTTGTAAGTGTAGATAGAAGCAGTTATTAGTAAGATTTAGTATAGAGTTTGTATCTTCGCTTTTACTATTAATTTATTTGAAGTCATCTACAAATCAGACACTTTAACAACCTAATATCCCTTTCTTCCAACCCAAGACACCACCCAAGATGATAGCTTAGGAAATGGCAAAAAGTGTTGATGGAACATTACCCATGCTAACAAATGACAATAGGCAAAAAGGATGAATGCATTTCTATGTAGAAATCATGAATAATACAGATATTTTCCATGCCTGTAGCTTAGCTCATGGAACATTTATTAGAAAGGAGATTGTTACAATAGAACCTAATAAGTGGGGTTACTGGAGCTGGTATATAATGTGATGAAAGTAACCCAGTCAGTGTCATACAAATCAATCAGGTCTGCCTATTCTAGTAATGCTTCCTCTCTCCTTCTCATGTCATAGAACTACAGAGGTCTCTTCATAAAGGTAATTCTGCAAAGTTTCTACTTACTCTGTAACCATCTTTCTCGTCTTTGTTTTGTTTTTTCCTTCTTGGACAGGATAATTTTCTCTTCTGTAATAGATAAAGAAATGGGTAAAAATTGTGCAGATACTTTGGCCTGTATATAGTATAACAGCATCCTCCAAACGATGTAAATAATGCTAAATACATTGTAACAATTCTATAGAGCCAAAACCATCATTTCTCAAACATAATTTCTCTTAATATAAATCCAGACCCCCATACAGCTAGGTTGAAACGGTAAGATGATATTTATCATCTCTATTTATCACCTCACTAACTACTAAAAAGAGTCTATAGGACCACTGATCCTGAGAATGAATAGGCAACGGTGCCCCAAAATGGAATTGTATTGAGTAAAAAAAAAAAAAAAAAAAAGTGAAAGGGTCACATCACTGAATCTACTCTGCTGCTCTTTTTCTCAAGATAAGTGGGTATGGTATTGCAACAGAAGATCAAAGAAAAGCCAGGGCTTCATCATCAAGTTATGTATACGTTGGCCCAACGTCATTTCTGCATCGATGGAAGCATTAGGGATGTTTTTTTTCTACATTAAAGCCCAGAAATGCCCTTTAAAAGGGTACTCCCATCATGCAATGTTATGGCCAACCTCCAACCTCTGAACAGCTGTAAATCCTGAGAATCAGGGAATGGAGCTCACCTGAATAGAGAAGCAGCACAGTTGAAGGTCCCCCTATTCTCAAGTTGGGTGGGGGGCCCATATCAGAAATAGATGATATTTTCTAGCAATATCCCATTACAGTTTATTTTAAAGGGAAGAAACTTTTAAATAGTACATTCATTGTATACTCTACACCCAAATTATACTAGGTACCAAAGTTATAGTTTGTCACCAGCACACCCTTGCCATAGGTCATCTTTGCCATCTTTGATAGTTTAAGGGGTTGACCAGTTATTACTTCATTTGTTTAATACACTTGCCCTAGCTAGCCCTTCTAAGCTCTTCACATTGAGTAGGAACAGCAGCGGTGACAGCGCAGCCTATAGCTGCAGGAGCAAGATGGCTGGGCAGCAGGTCCATATTCATATAGAGCCTGCTGTCATCACCCTCATCCTGTTCCTGAATCTATCACTGCTCAGGGCTGCTCCTAAGTATTCACAGTGCAGCAAGGGGCCCTTCCCTGCTGCACTGTGACACACTCCGAACAGTCAATATCGTACCATGTACAGGGCAGGACTGGTACACAAGCCAGGCACTGGGTCGTCACTTGACTGGTCCAGGGAACCCCAAAACTACAACAGAATTGGAAATAGAAGCCAATCAGTTTACAAGAGCTAGGCAGGGCAACTGTATTAAAGTGACTCTGTACCCACAATCTGGTCCCTCCCAAACCACTTGTACCTTCAGATAGCTGCTTTTAATCCAAGATCTGTCCTGGGATCCGTTCGGCAGGTGATGCAGTTATTGTCCTAAAAAAAAAAACTTTTAAACTTACAGTCTTGTGTTAAATTGACGTGGCCTCGAGTACCCATGCCCTAGGATTGCAACACCCCTCCGCCCCCCCCCCCCCCCCATCATCATTAGGAATGCCCCTAGAACAATTTCTTCTATTAATTCCCTGTCTAAACACTGCACATGTGCTGAATGGTTAAGGCACCTGTGCACTATTCGGACAGGTGATGAGTAGGAAAAATCCTGCCCACGGGCGTTCCTAATGATGAGGAGGTTGGGGAGGAGGGATGGATAGGTGTCGCAATCCTAGGGCACGGGTACTCTAGGCCACGCCAATTTGACACAGGGCTACAAGTTTAAAAGTTGTTTTTTTAGGATAACTGCATCACCTGCCGAACAAACCCCAGGACAGATCTTGGATTAAAAGCAGCGGTTATCTCAAGGTACAAGCGGTTTGGGGGGGGGGGGTGTCAGATTGTGGGTACAGAGTCGCTTTAAGCCTATGCAATAGCAATCTTTAAGATATCCTATACAAATTGTGGCAAAAGAAATTATATTTCAGGTTTGTATAAACTATTTATGGAGGCACAATAAATGTGTTTTAAAATTAGAAACAAACCCAAAATGTAGGGGTTAATAAAATTAAGATACCTGCCATATAAAGACTTTATTAATTCCACTGGGCAAAGCATCGAGCATAGCCTCCTATAAACACACTTAAGAGTATGATTTTTCAAATGCATACCTTCACATTGACATGTTACTGCAATCTCTACTCACAATGCATTACACTTCCTTGTGCTGTATGTGCACCGAACAAACAAAATGTTCTGTATACATCAGCAGCCACCACACAAAGTCAAAGCAAGGCGCACACACCCCTGGGCATGCTTCCATCGGGTTTTGTTCTGATGTATGCAGAGGAGCTCCTGAGACATTCGTGGAATGGTAAGCTCAGCATTATTGACATTCTAATGATGGATTTTATTTAACCTTTTTCTTGATGAAAGTCAGATATTAAGTAATATAAGGATAAGGAACTTTAAAGATTTTTATAGCAAAGTTAGAGAAACTTTGTAAAGTATGCTCCGAGAAGAGGCATGCTTGATCCTTGTGTTTCACAGAATTCCTTTAAACCCTCCCAGAGCTCCAGTTTTTTGGATGGTGTGATAATACCAAGCAATTCTAATGCAGAAAGTTATGTTACATACCTACAACTGGGTATACCTATCCTACTCTATTCAAGACCACTATAGGCCAGCATATAAAATTGGACCTGGATTGCTTTAATAAACTGCTCGCTCCTAAATTATTTTTATGATGTACATATACTTTCTTACAACTTTCCTTTATGCTATTCTTAAATTTTTTCCCCCTGACAATGTATAAAAATATGTTTATTACTGGGTGCTACTATTGTCCTTGTAAGTGGGAAATGTCCCTTTACAATCTGACCCTATGCGATCAGTGCTAACAGAGTAAGACTATACAGGACGAAACAGAAATGGCTGCACCTAGTCAATATAAGCAGAGACATCTTACATGGGAAACAGGTAGAACACTGCAGTATTTTACTTTATAGGGACATTTAGACTAAAACATACATGTTAGTGCCCTTCAGGTGCAATTCCCTGGGACCCCGTTTGTTTCAAAGGACTTTCCATTTCCAAATACCTATTATGGCCCCCAGGTAAAAAAGGTATAACCATCTTACATGCAGACTTAATACAATGTAAATCTGAAAGAACCGAGCCACTAACAAAAAACTTTGGAAAGCTGACTTGCATTATCTTAATGAGACGCTATGTAAAATGGCCCAGGAAACTCCCCCATTTTGATATATTGCTGGGGATAGGTTGTTTGAAAATATTAAAGTGCACTCATCTCCCTGGCTTCCGCAGCGGCACCACCAGTATCTTACTGATCCATCCCGCTATTCGGCAGGACACAGCTTCAGCCACTGGTTTGCTGGGCTGGGTCTGCAACGTGACGTCCCTGAAACCGAAAGCATCCACACATTGGGGGCCAGAGCAGTAGTAAACAGGCAGCAGCACAAGAGCCAGGGAGGTGAGTTTATTTTTTTTCACTCATCCCCTCTCCAAGCATTCTGCAAAAAGGGATCCTGGCCAGACAACTCCTTTAAAGCATTGTTTCTTTTTTTCTCTTCATAGAATTTTTATTTTATGTCGAAGGTCAGAAGTATCAGTGGGGTCTGGATGGTAAGACACCCGCCGATCGCTGTGCTCAGCAGTGCATGCTCTCACTGCTAAAGTAGGAGTGACGGAATTATAATGGAGTCTATGGAACATCCAGCAATCATTGTACCGGAATTTCCATTGGCTCCTTATAATTCCATCTACTACTACTACTACTACTACTACTACTACAAGTGAGAGCAAAGATGAAGTGCCAAGCGCACACACTTTCCTTAATCAGTCTTCTTAGTCACAACTGTGCTGCTTTAGTTAGTTGTCTTAGTGCAAGTGACCAAAGGCAAGATGGGAAATGAGCCATATCCTTACTGGCAGAGATCACTAGCAAAATGAATAGTGTAAAAAGCTAGACTCCACTGTGTCACCTGCTGATACTGTAAGGGATGGGACATATCACTAACAGTAAAATACTGTATTGCTCACACAGATATGGTGACCCAAAGAAAACCGCAGGCGTCAGGGATCCTTCAGCAATGGTTGCTCACTGCTCAGATGGTCCAGCCCCCAACATCTGCAGCGTGCCTGAAGAGATATGAAAAACCTCTGATCGCTGGTTAATGAAAGGCACACATAGCTCATATAAGCTGTGAAATATGAAGGGGGAACTTGGCAATGCTGATCAGAGATGCAGACGGCTGGCAGAGGCCGCCAAGCTGCATGGGTAAAGAATTATGGGAGGGAGGAAAACCACAAGATAACCCTGGAGCTGGAAATAGCTATGTGCTTTATGAGCAGCAGAAATGCCTTAAGTGACTTCATCTTGTCTCTGTGTACAGTGCTGGCCCAGAAGCGTTTGTAATTTTTTATGAAAAGACTTCTGGTAGATGAAACAACGCTGAGTTACGCTATAAAAGATATAAAAGCAACAAAAGACCAGCCAGCAAAAGCACAGTGATAGTGAATGACAAATACAACCCCAATTCTGCAGGCATGCTGGATGGATGGGATCCGGTCTGGTTTTTGGAAACATTGAACTATGAGCACATACAGAACATGCAGAATATGCCATGTAATGGATGAGTACTTTATTGAAATGAACTTTTATAAGAAAGGTAGGAAAAGTGTTCCAGCTAATGTAGCGAAGCTGAATTCTGGAAGTCAACTAAAAAGCAAGTCAAAAGCAAACAATGCAAACACCATCAGCTCCATTGATATTTGCGTTCCCATCAACAACACATTATCCAGGAAATAAGGAGAGTACTGCAAAACAATGCAGGGATGGTGGATCAGATGGGAAGCTTAACCACAAGACAATGGCCACCATTAGGGTTTTAAGAATTATTATATGTTAAAATAGATTAAGAATAAACTGGCTTAGAGCCATCAATAAAATCTCATTTGTTTTCAGGCATGGAAGTATGGGTATTACATAGGATAGCAAATGCTGCTTTAGTCTATGCTGACAGACTGTATAAACAACTGCCGCGCCGTGTGAACAGACGTTGTTTAATGCTACCTTTGGCCTGAATAATTCTGGCCATAGGTAGACTTAAAGGAGAAGTCCGGCAAAAAATTTTATTAAAATATTGTATTGCCCCCCCAAAAGTGCTTATTTCCCTGCACTTACTACTGCATCAAGGCTTCACTTCCTGGATAAAATGGTGATGTCACGACCCGACTCCCAGAGCTGTGCGGCTTGTGGCTGCTGGAGAGGATGATGGCAGAGGGACACTGAGGGACCCAGGGCACTGGAGGGACACTGAGCATCCCTCTGCCAACATCCTCTCCAGCAACTCCAATAACTTTTTTTTTCGGGGGGGGGAGGGCGCAATACAATATTTTAATAAAAAGATTTCGCTGGACTTCTCCTTTAAATAACGGCCGTTCATGTGGAGCAGCCATTGTTTATACAGCGTGTTAATATAGTCTTAAAATGAAAGGGTATACAAATGTCATTAGAGATGGTCCTCCAATTTGAAACCTTCTACCCAGACTGGTGCATCATTACTACAATGTGCAGGTTCTGGTAGATTAGTTATTGTGACTTGTTGGTGGAACCAGAACGTCCAGCATGTCAACTAGTGTATTCAATAGAGTTCCAATGTAGGGATTATAAGTTATGCTTCTGTCTAGGAATAGTCTCTCCATGAAATTTTTAGGTAGCCAATTACCTTGCAGACATAGTGTGACTACTACGTATGGTACACAAACATAGTAACAAGGTTATTGTACAGTAAGGGGAATACATAAAAATGTGTGCATCAAAAAATTTTGTTGCAGTGTTATCAAAATATAACAAGTTGGATTAAAATTTCCCCCAAAATAGGCCAATTACAAGATGGTGCAAACAAAAAGGTGTGAAGAACAATGTGAAAATCCATAAGTTTTCCAAGGACCCAGTGCTACTTTTTAAAATCCTTAAACTGTCCAAGAATTAGAGTTTTCATTTATTCCCCCAGTGAATCAAAACTTGGTAAGTGAGTGAGCGTGTGCACAAGAGGGCGAGCGTAAAAAAGAGATAGCTGTTGTGTCGGTCACAATTTTAATTGTTTTAGTCAATATTTGGTCCCCTGTAGGTGTCACTGTTGATATGTTACAGACTGATTCTAATTGTTTAAATAACTGTACCCAGAATACACCACACAAAATCGGACAGTAACAGTTTCTATTAAGAATACAAAGAATCTGCAAAAAAATAATAATTCTATATAAGAAAAATACTACTTAATATAATCTAATCGCAAGTGGATCCTACAGTAAGATGAAATAAAACATTTGGACATCGCACATAACAAAATTAGAAATGGAAACATTAAAATATTCAGTTAATGAAAGCAAATAGTAATGGGATTAATTCATTTAGCCCGACTCTAGCAGAGATCAGTGGCTGAGTTGCTAAAATTATCTGATGCAGACAGTCACGGCTGTAAGTCAGGGTGATATAGCTTTGGGCAACCTTCAGCTAATGAAATGCTGTAACTAAGGCGAGGATTTGCAGGGGAATAGTCACCAAATCATCTCAGGTTATTTTTTTTTTATGAAATAATGTAAAAATGTACTCATAACTGTGATATGTGTAGGTACATGTGTGACCTTATAAAGCGGCTGGGGATAAGGCTCATCTATTTATTGCCTGGATGAAGAGCAAATGGACAAAAAGTGAGCACAAGGCTCAGGGTGAAGCTATATGAGCAATTGACCAAAATTTTCCAACATCTGTAGAATTTTACCAGCCAAGCTGTACAGTAGCAGCTGCATTTCAGCCACATGAGACTGACTCTTGTGAAGTCCAGCTATTTGCAAAATTTCACGGCAAGCAGCGGCAGGGGAGAACATAATCACTACTTACTATTTCCCATGCCTGCAAAAGCGCCAGTTCACAGGTTTCGTGACCCCTGCTGGAAGGTCATCAGAACTTTGGGGGGGGGGGGGGCTGGTGGATTGCACGCTCCACCAATCAGTGACTGCTGCGGTGTCCAGCCCCAACCACTGGCTGGCTAAGCGAGCAGTCCATCAACCGGGTCGTGATGTCGGCTGAGCAATAGAGCCGGAGGCCAGCGAGTGTCCTGGAGCAGCAATCCAGCTCTAGAGAGACGAGTTGGGATAGTTTGTTATCTTCTTCCCTGCTACACCTTCAAAGAATATCTGGTACCCCAAACTGAAACCGACTTTAATGTATATTTTTGGTGAATTTAAGATAAAGTTTTTCATATTACTATTATGTTAATATTCATTTGATTTCCTTTGGGAAACCAGATCTTTTGTAGGTGCAGCTACAGTATATGAAACTTAAAGGGAACCTGTCACCCCCCGTCCCAGGGCAGAGCCTGGCCTGCCCCCCGCTAGAGACCCATATACTTACCCCGTTAACGAAGTCCCGCTCCTGGAGCAGCTCCCGTTGCCGGGATATCACCATGGGAAGCCCGGCGCGCGTGCATCAGAGATGAGTCCGACGCTCATAGAGAATGACGGCTCCAGTCATTCTCTATGAGCGTCGGACCCATCTCTGATGCGCATGCTCCGGGCTTCCCGCGGTGACATCTCGGCAACGGGAGCGGCTCCAGGAGCGGGACTTCGTGAAAAGGGGTAAGTATAAGGCTCCGTTCCCACTGAGGAAAGGTAGCGGAATTCCGCAACGGAATTGTCCGCCGCGGAATGCCGTTAGACTCCCATTATGAGCGGGAGGCTAACGGCATTCCGCGGCGGACAATTCCGTCGCGGAATTCCGCTACCTTTCCTCAGTGGGAACGGGGCCTAAGGGTCTCTACTGGGGGTCGGCCGGGCTCTGCCCTGGCACGGGGGGGTGACAGGTCCTCTTTAAAAATTTTCATACCTTATTTTACATCATACGTCATGGTGCTTGTTCAAGTAAAAAGTGATCTTTTATCAACTGCAGAATGTGATAAGTGAGCGGGGCTTCATGGCAACAGCACCACTTAGCCCCACCCACAGCACCACCGTTGCCCCCTCCCCTCTGTGATGTCACCATCACATTGTCCCCGTCCCCTTGATGCCCATTGGTATTGGCCGACCTAGAGGGGGTGGGGCCTAGACCTTTAGGCCAGCCTGTTCCAATGGTTGGCGAGGGGGTGGGTCCTATGTGCCTATGACATCAGGGAGAGGTGGGGCTAGCGGTGGCGCTGTTGCAGTGAAGCCCCGCCCACTTAACACAATCTGCAGTTGATAACAGATCACTTTTTACTTGAACAAGCACCATGACGTATGATGTAAAATAAGGTATGAAAACCACATTTGCCTTTTACACCTGTGTAGAGAAATCAGAATGCAAAAAGGGGGGACAGTGTCACTTTAAGACTATGGCATCCTGGAAAATGCAGCCCTTATTGCTGGCAGTAATCTGATATAGGATACACTATAAACTAAGCTCTCCTCTGTTATGCTCTTGTGAGCGTGTCAGTCGACAAAACCGTTGACCACGTCCAGCAGATACAAGCAGAATTGTGAGGTTGCAGAAAAGCATAATACAAGGTTTGATTTTCTACACACATTAATCGAGATATAAAACAAAAAAAAGGGGGTTATAAGGTGAAGGTACGCCCTACTCCTGGAATATGACAAACTCTTCTGCAGTAAGAGGTTCACAGGGTCAAAGCGGTCAAAGATTTGCGTAATGTGAAGAACGCAGAAGTAAGAATACTGCAGCACTTTAGCATCTTCTATGGAAACTGGTTTCATTCACTATAAAATGCAGCCTTTGTGGATTTACAGTCACATCGGCCTCAAATAACAGCTAGCATCACCACAGCCCAAAGGTGGGTGCAACTATGCAGATACCAATATAAAATTCTGCCATTCCATGCACCTCTCTGGCTGACAATTACCATCTCTATGCTTGTCAATCACACAAGGCCCATATCCTTGCAGAAGGTACCCAGCCATGAAAATCCTGAAATCAGCTATCGGTTAGATTGAATCAAGTCAAAAGAGTTCAAACTGAAATGTGTATATGAGCTCAACACACATGATCATAGCCAGGAAGGATGCAAACAGGAAAACAAGACAAATGCTGACAGATTCCCTGGATCCCTCCACTACAAGACTTACGCTGGAATCCTCACAGCTAGGACATGATGGCCGGAGGGCTGTTATCTATGCACAGACTAGAAAACATTGCTCTTATTGCAAAACTGAAAACAAAGGTTATTTTAAACATAACAAAACGTTGATCACTGTATCTCCATTGGCACGTAAAGTCTGATACTGAACAGGGAGGGAATTGATACAGATGTCTCCAACAAGTCACAGGAAAGCAACATATCTTTTCCTCCAACAAGTCACAGGAAAGCAACATATCTTTTCCTGTGTCTGCAGGCAGAATTCTATAGAAAACTAAATTATATTGCGGAACAGTTCTTAGGTAGTCTGTCTATTTGTCTATTTGTATTGCACAAACACAGTAATGCTGCTGTATTCTTACTCCATGCTCTGAATACTTTGCTATGCAGGAACTTGGGCTGAACTCCAGATCATTGCAAGATATAATATGTATTTACAAGCGCTGCTTTAAGGCTAAGTTCACAAAACGTATAAATTCATTGAACAACGGCCATTGTTGCAGGTTTGCTACAATGGCGTTTAATGAAGTGGCCGATCGCATTGAAGTCTATGGAATTCCGGACGGAGTGTATACACATAGTATACACTCCAGCCGGGATTCCATACAGCCACACAGAAAATTGACATGTCAGTCTTGTGTAGCCGCTATTCATTGAATAGCGGGCGCACAAAACTGACAGTGCACACAATGTAAAGTGCGGCTCTGGTCACACTTTTCTATGTTTGCTATGGTTAATTGGAATGCGGGCACACCCTAATGTGCCCACATTCCAATTAAAAAGAGATGAAGTTCATCTGGCCGGTACTGCAGTACAAGCTGGGATGTACTTCACAGACAGCGGCCGTTCTGTGACACGGCTGTGTCACAGAACGCCCGCTGTCATACACTGTGACCTTGGCCTGAAGGAGCGTTCACACGTACAGGATGCGCCACAGATTTGATGCTGTAGATATCAACGTAACTAAATGACTGAATGCAGCATCAAATCTGCTGCGGATCCTGTAAGTGTGAATGCACCCTAAAGGGGTTTACCACTTACCATAAGCCACGGCCGTTGGGCATGGGGCAGCCAATTTAAAAGTTGTTTTTTTAGGACAATAACTGCATCACCTGCCGAATGGACCCCAGGACAGGTCTTGGATTAAAAGCAGCTATCCGAAGGTACAAGTGGTTTGGGGGGGGGGTGTTCGGATTGTGGGTACAGAGTTGCTTTAATATGTTGCTGGAGCTGCAGGGAAACATAAAGCAGTACAGAGGTATATTGACTGGTTGATCCCTGCTAAGGTCCTCTTCTAAACTAGTCCCACCAACATAGAAATGCCCACTCCGCAGCTAATGGAAATCGATTAGTCCCCTGCAACTTATTATAAAACACCCCCTGCAAGTTACAGTCACAGCATCTTGGGGTTTGCTATTTCATAGAATACTGTTTCTGAAAGAAAGTCGCTATGTTTTTCTAATCCTGGATAACCCTTTAAAAGGGGGTTTGTTCACAACAACAAAACTAAATAATTAAAGGTTGATTTCTTCTTGCTTGTGGTACCTTATTTCCATTTACTTAATTGGGGCTGAGTTTATGGAGAATGCTCTTTAACACTAGTCATAATGTTATATAATGTAACAAAGTAGTACTTATTAGAAACACACTGTCTTATTCTCCCCAGACAACCACTTTAAAGACCACCTACATTATTTTTGGTGCAAGCAGCAAAGAAAATGCGGCATATGGATAAATTATACTGTTATCTGCAATTAAAAAAACCTCAAGGACTTGGCAGACACCTAAAGTTGTTGTTTTTTCCATAACTATGTGAATGCTGACAAGTAAGATATATACATTGCCAGTGCCAAGTAATTCTAGGTACCAGCTTTTCCCTATGGCTCCTAGATAAGTTTTTATCACTGTGGGAGGGGTGCAGCAGTTAAGAAATATATTACCTGTCACTCTGGGAATATACCATTATTTGCACAAGGTTATAGATTATTTTTATTGCAATACATGGTACATTCACAGTATCCTACCAATCAATGAGTATTCTGCTCTTACACTCATCCCCTCCTACTTGGTAAAGTGACTCTGTACCCACAATCTGCCCCCCCCCCCCCCCCAAAAAAAAAAACAAAAAAAAAACAAAACACTTGTACCTTCCGGATAGCTTCGAAAGATCTGTCCTGGGGTCCGTTCGGCAGGTGATGCAGTTACTGTCCTAAAAAAACAACTTTTAAACTTGCAGTCCTGTGCAAAACGCCCGTGGCCTACAGTATCTGTGTCCTAACTTTGCACCACCCTTCCGTCCCTCCTCCCCTCCCTCCTAATCATTAGGAATGCCACTGGCAGGATTATCTCCTATTCC
Source organism: Dendropsophus ebraccatus (assembly GCF_027789765.1). NCBI lineage: Eukaryota > Metazoa > Chordata > Amphibia > Anura > Hylidae > Dendropsophus > Dendropsophus ebraccatus. Next base: position 49,750,573 of record NC_091462.1, read on the forward strand.
TCTGCAGTGAACACTGCACAGGTGCCTTCACAATCCAGCCCATGTGCCGTGTTCTCACAGCTGACGAATAGGAGACAATCTGCCTGGAGCATTCCTAATGATGAGGAGGGCAGGGAGGAGGGACAGAGAGGTTGTGCCAGCCTAATGCACACAGACTTTAGGCCACACCAATTTGGCATAGGGCTGCAAGTAAAAAGTTGTTTTTTAGGACAATAACTGCATCATCTGGACCCCAGGACAGATCTTGGATTAAAAGCAGCTATCCAAAGGTACAAGTGGTTTGGGGTGGGCAGATTGTGGGTACAGAGTCAGAGTCTGTATATAGTCTTTAAATACAGGTTGACTAATACTCATTTCTTGCACATGTTGCGGGCAAAGATAGTACTGCTGTGATCTATGAAATATTTAAAGGGGTTATCCTGCAAAAATCTTTTTTCTTTCAGATCAGCTGGTTTTAGAAAGCTATATAGATTTGTAATTTACTTATATTTAAAAATCTCAAGTCTTCCTATACTTATCAGATACTGTATGTCCTGCAGGAAATATTTTTTTTTTTCAGCCAGACACAGTGCTCTCTGCTGACATCTCTGACCAAAACAGGAACTGTCCAGAGCAGGAGAGGTTTATATGGAAATTTGCTGCTGCTCTGGACAGTTCCTGTCTTGGTAAGAGATGTCAGCAGGGAGCACTGTGTCAGACTGAAAAGAAAACATTTCCTGCAGGACAGTCTAACACAGTGCTCTCTACTGCCAACTTTGTCCGCAGCAGCAAATCCTCATAAAAAACCTCTTCTGCTCTGGACAGTCCCTGTCTCGGTCAGAGATGTCAGCAGAGAGCACTGTGTCTGACTGAAAAGAAAACATATCCTGCAGGACATATAGCAGCTGATAAAAAATCTCAAGTCTTCCCACACTTAATTGAAGTAAATTACATATCTATAAAAAAATTTTGACACCAGTTGATTTGAAAGAAAAAGATTCCCGCTGGATAACCCCTTTAAATCTTCATTTTAAGCTCATGGTATTCTGAATGATGATGCCAGGAGGTCTGAAGTCTGGTCTGTAGCGCATTGTCCATAAATATGGTCCGTGCACGAAACTTGTGAATCAGGCCATACACTGGTCCTGGTCAACAGTCTGTATATGGCAACAGTCAACAATCTTGTCAGCAGATACAGCCCTAATAGGACTTATGTAATACAGAAGAAGTGATGGGTATGGTGGTAGTTTTACAGTTTCTTTAGTGCAGTAGTCTGAGCACTATTGCACAAAAGTCTCAGACTTCGCTATAAGAACAGCTTTCCCAGCCAGCATCTGTGATTTTCCCGCAACAAAATGAATATTATACTATTCAGGGTATAAGGGCAATATTTCCAAGTATGTAAATGGCCAGTGCAAGTTACATACTGACAATGGGGTTGGATGTAGCCTGTAGTAATGTAGTACAGGCTGCAGCTCAATGTAATAGTACAGGGACATACAGCTTCTGTGCACTGCCATAAAGGAACCATATGTATGTTGATAGTGTCCCCTGGCTTTATGCAGCATCTAATGGAACTTGCCAAAGCTTGTTTTTTTCATACAGAAGAAAAAAGGTATAGTAAAAGCCTCATGTATCTCTATGGCTGCCATACTTGTACATGTAGAGTACTGAAGTGTTCTTCTCTACAATATTCTGTACCATAATTTTTCCGGGGGGGGGGGGGGGGGGGGGGTGGTTGGGGGGACTGCTCCATAGATTTTTAGGAACTTTTTATACTGATAAATGTCATCAGGTGACACGAGTCATCTCTGTTCAGTAAGGGAAATATAATAAAGCTCTTTTTGTCTCTGTGTGACTTTAAACAATTGCATGTATATGAAAGCTAGAAATGATGAAGTAATGTATACATCTATAAATGTATAATGGTCGCTACGCTAACGCTGGTCCTGTAGATAACACCAGGCATCCTGATAACACACAATGCTTGTCAACATCAACAAGACTGGACATTAGCAGAAGGAGACAGACAGCTCTGCATTATTGATCATGGTCTCCCTCGGCTCTTCTCACGTTGGCTCACAATCTCGTCGGACAGCTGCTATTGATGCCAACCGTCTCTGTTTTCATGGAAGACCTATGCACCTGGTGCCAGACACGCAATGTCTGCTGGGAATCAAACATTTAGTCCTACATTTTGCAGACCGTTCTTTTCTTTCCATCAAACTTGTTCATGACTACGCCACAGAAATTAGCACTGGTATAGTCACCGCTTTGATCGGTGGATCATTTTTTCCATAATAAAAAGGGTTAATAATAGAACATACATAGGTTTAACATAATTCCCATACCCCAGAAATAAGATACCCGGAGATGAGCTAGTCATTATCAGCAGGATTTTTCCATAGGAGTCTTGCCGTGTAGGCTTCAAAATAACTTCACTAATTCACCTATTAATGGACGTGATACTGGGCCGTGCTTACCAGCGGCTGTAAGCAGCAGATTGCTTGCATGCCCAGATTTTCGTTTCAGGTCAAAGTTTGCGGTCAAAGGTCATTGTTCATTTCATGGTCACTAAAATATATAGAAATAAATAGCAATAAAAATAGTTGCCAGGCAGGGCAAGAATAGAAATCAATATTAAAGTAACATTTTTGTAGATGCTGCACTATTACAGGCATTTGGGTCATGTAGTCAGCATATATGTATGGGTTTAAATATGCCGAAATACAACTGAGAGGTATGTTACATAGTCTAGCTGGTTATTAAGGGACAGAAATAAAACAGTGATAGAAATTTCTATTACTATTTCTATTACTGTCAAAGCATATCTTTAGCAATGGTGGGATTTTATTTATCTAACCTTCTGTCTTTATGCAATCTAAAAAGGTAACAAGCCCCTGCTAGCATCCAGACACTAGACCGAAGTATTCTGGTCAATGCTTGGCATCAGGCCAAAACTAGCAGTGGGTCGCGTCCCACTCCTGGACCCTGCCGGCTGTCTTCTAAGCTCCCCTCCAGCTATGTCAGGACCTGGCTGACAGATTCCTGGCAGGACACCACTGCAGTCACTGATTGGCTGAGAGAACTAAATCCCACCGACTGTGACATCAAACCCGGGTTGCGATATACCCATAACCCAGGAGAAGACCCAGGTTCAGGAGCTCCATGATGCACCACAGAGTGGGCTCAAGGATGGGTAATCATTTTTTTTTATCCCCCTCCCCCCCCCCTCGTACTGATCGGGACCCCTGCAGTGTGATTACAGGGGTCCTGATTGTTTTCCCTGACTAACAGAGGTCACCTATTCGACTCGTGCAGTCGGCTCTGCCATCTTCTATTAGAGTCTGCCACTGGCAGGCTCTATATGAATATCGCAGATTACACTGATTCTATACTATTTTATGACATAGCATTAACCAGTGTATGTAATCTAATAATAGTAATTGTAATAGTCCCCTAAACGTTTAAAATCACCCCCTTTCACATTTTATATATAAAGGCACATAAAAATTAATAAACATACTATATATCAAAGCATGAGTAACTGTCCGTTCTTATAAAATATAACAATAGTTTTCCCTTACAATAAACAGTTTAAATCAAAAAAGCACAGCAAAGCCTCAGTCACGAGTCTCAAAATGGGGGAATAGCTAGATAATTCTCCTGGGAAGGAAGCCCGCTGCTAAGGGGTGCCTCCCAGAAGATAAGGAGAAAAAAATATAATAATAATAATAATAATAATAATAATAATAATAATGTACCATCAAAATGTCCCATCTACTTGAATATAGTACCAATGAAAATTAGAGACAAACGTGAAAACATAAGATCCCAAAAGCACTGTAGGGTGAAAAATAAAAGCGCTATGGCTCACAGAAGAGAGGAGGAAAAAAGAAAATGCGAAAATGAATGGCGTGGTCCTTAAGATCAAAATCCACTGTGTCCTTAAGGGGTTTAAGAAGGCTACAAGACAATTTTAGTTACAATAGTATAATAACAGAAAACTTATGATTAAATAGTATAATATTAGTAAAATAAAACCAATTATAAGAAATAGTGTGTTATTGGGTACACAAAAGTATAATACTAGATAGAACCAGAAGCTTCAGGGAGACCAACACCATAATGATGTGTCATCATATACAAAACACTGACACAATGGCACAACCATCACTGGGTGCTTGGGTCCAGATGCTCCTGTCTGTCAGCATCCCCTTGCTTTTCCTATCCATTAAAAGAATAGCCTTTGCAACCTTCTGTTGTAGAAGCATGGAATATACAGATGTATCTTGTCTATCCCCACAGAGTAGTCGCAGCCCAAAGTTTTAGACAAGATAGCCAAAACAATCTTCAAACAGAATATGAAGCTCCAGCAAAATCATCAAAAACATAGAAAGAATTTCAATAACGGTAATGAAGAAAATACAAATAGTATGTGATAATAAATCATCAAAAGGAACTAAACCCCAAGTATCAAGGTTATACAAGTTGTGCTATTATACGGTGGATATTTGGGTTCATACAGCGGTAAAGGATAGGACTTTTATTAAGAGCTCATATAATGGTGAAGAATCTTGCTATGAAATACAAAATGGAGAGAGACTATAATATACTACAAAAAGCAGATACAATATGTATTCCACATTAGACTACAGATAGCCACACATTATCCCTAGCACTACAGGTGCAAATATATCCACCAATGTTAGTTTCCGCTACTAGTTTTAGCTTATAAATAATGGGGAAAATACTGCCATCTTAAAGGGGTATTGAAGTTACTATTAAAGTTAACATCCTTTCAATTCAATGTTTGAAAGAGCCTTTACCTTACCTTTATCTAAATTTTTTATAGGGAACAAAAAGCTGATTTGTGAGGGTCCCACTTCTAACCATTGGGACCCCCACCGATCCAGAGAACAGGGGAAAAACAGTCTCTGGAATGAACAGAGTGGACCCACCACCATCTTTTTTTCTCTCTCAAGTTCATGCCCAAGTTCAGCACTCTATAAAGAATAAATAAAGCGGTGGCCATTCATTCCAGCGACAATTATGTCCCCATTCTCTGGATCAGTCAGACGACCTTGTTGAGAAGCTTGTTATCCCATATTTCGTGCATAAAGGAGAACCATGTTGAGAATATCCCTTAAGGGTAGCTTCATACATACCGGATTCGCTGCAGATTTCACGCTGCGAGTTTGCAGCGAAATCCGTTGCAAATCCTGGTACAGTGATGTTGAATGGGTCACATACTCGCAGCAGATTTTTAATTCCACTGTATGTAACTTGGCCCCTTTAACCCCCGCAGCCCGCGCCCGGAGCATACATTACCTGCTAGGTGGCGCCGCGGCTGCATGTGAGGCTCCCAGCTCCCATCGGTCCCCATCGGCCAATCAGTGTGCCCATGCACTGATTGGCTGATGGGGACCGACGGGAACCGCACAAGCAGCCGTGCGCAGAGAAGGTAATGTATGCTCTGGGCACGGGCTGCAGGGGGTTAAAGGGGCTGGGTCACATGCTGGCAGCAGAATGAAAATTCTGATACGGGTATGTGACCCATTCAACTTCACTTTACCAGGATTCGCAGCAGATTTCACTGCAAACTCGCAGCTTGAAATCCGCTACGAATCTGGTACGTGTGAAGCTGCCCTTAGGGTGCATTCACACGTACAGGATCTGCAGCAGATTTGATGGCGCGGATTTGAAGCTGCAGATTCTAAGCAAATCTGCAGCTTAAAATCTGCTGCATATGCTGTACGTGTGAACGGACCCTTAAAACTATGGATTATATAACTGTTCATTAAAGCTACTTTGCAAATACTGAAGCAAAATACTGACCAAAATACTATGGCATTAGAGAAGGGGTATGTACATTTTGCAATCTCATGCAAAATATCCTATTATGCAAGGAGTATTGGTGGTCTATGAATTCTGTCATGTAAAGCTGCCGCACAGATAAAATGGCAATCATAGCTAAATATAAAGCAGCAGAGAGAAGCGGAGTACCTTTAGCAATGATATACAACTGACAACTAGGGCACCTTGAGCTAGAAGAGCCAGCCGCAGCAGCTGGGTCAGGCCCAAGCAGCTAAAACGACTGAAGGACAGGGAAGGACTTGCTATGCATTGAGAAATCCCTCTTTTCGCTTCATTTACCATACCTTCCTGCTGTCAAAACTCAGGATTCTCGCTCAGCACCTTTCTTAAACCGCATTGTGCATGCAGCTTGGCGTCCTCGCAGCATAATTGAAAACAACACCTTCGTCTTTTTACTCTCCTTGGCACAAATGGGTTTAAGAAATAAAACAAAAATCTGAGCAGTAAAGATACATTTGCAATGAAAACGTAACCGTAAAACCAAATAATAATAATAATAATAATAATAATAATAATAATAATAAATCTAAGCCGGCACTAATAGTCGAACATCACCTGCAGTGATAAAGAGCCCAGTTCTGCAGTGAAGCAATAAGGGTATGTGCACACTGGCAGATAGCTTATGACTATTAATGGTGGAAACTGAGCAGGTTTTTGCACCAAAAACGGTGAGATTTTACCTAAACTTTACACATCTCCTATTGATTTCAATGGGACAAGTAGCATCACATGGGGAAAGAGGTGACATGTCACTTTTTTGCACGGTCCCGCTCAGAAACTCCCACTGAAATCAACAGACGCTCCAACAAAGATGGCAGCACATGGGCTGCAGTTCTGAGAGAACCATGTCACAATGCTGCAAATGGGCAAGAGATTTCTCTGTATGCATACACGTACAGTACAGGCATGGCCACACGTATTCAGTGCAAAGTCTGTGCAATGTGCTGATTTTCATGCAGCTTTGCTCCAGACTTTAAATTCCTTACTGAAGTCATCTGGGATAATCTGCACTTTTTCTATGAAAAAAAATCTGCACCTAACCTGCACTGGATCAGAAACAAAACCTGACAGGCTTCAGATGTAAAATGTAGACCACAGGTCAATTTCCATAAGGATTTTGTGCAGTCATGTGGTTGAGATTTTGAAAATCTCCATTACTTTTGCTGTGCAGGGCCATGTGGCATTACCATGTGCGTGAGCCCTTACAGGAAACACCTCGACCTACTACATGACCTAGATAGAGGTCTGTACAAGATTTTCCTCTGCTATTTTGCCATGTACAATCCATACATAAGTTTATTATTATATAAGGACATACACAATACACGTGTTGGGTGAACCCACTGATTTTAGTTTGACCAGCCGACCTTATTAATATGTATAATGTCTGATTAGACATGTAGGATTTTAACTGCCAATCCTTTTGTTCTCAGGTCGATAAGCGGTCTGACAGCAGCATGCTTCTATTCAGAACCCATGACTGATCAGCCATAGTAAATGGATCCTTTAATATTCTTCTTTTTTTATCCCAAATAAGCCTTTATCTGACCTCGGGGTGTATTCTTGGACACTAATATAGGCTTTAGCTTTTTAGGTGCGCACTGCATTTTATTGCATAACAAGGTGGCAAGTGGCCACTGTGCAGGATATAAACAGGCTGAGCGGTCAGACCCTCACAGATCCCAGTAAAATTTTGTCATTTTATGAGATGGAAACCCCCATATCACTCGATTATTGTATGTTTATTTATTATATTATATAACATGTAAATTCCATAGTGTTGGTGGAGGCAGAGAAGGGAGGTGTACACAGGCTCGTCCTGCCCTCCTGTAATGTTTGCAGTGAAATTAAACAGATATCCTGCACTAAGCAGAAGAGCAAACACTGAAAGATGATCTTTTCTGAAACCTTAAAGGACAAGTGCCATGAAAAACTTTTTCCCAGTAATTGAAGCACATTACAAAGTTATATAACTTTGTAATATGCTTCAATCACCTATCTGCCTCCCTTCCCTGTCTTTTCCCCCCTCCACCCCCCACCAGGAAGTGTCCTAACTCACACAGACCTAATTACTGTCGTCACCGTCACCAAGCTCTTCTCTCAACTCCTTCTCCTGTTACAGCAGCCCCCCCTCCCCTGCCTCGTCAGGTGACTCAGCTTGCTCAGCTCCCATTGGCTGAACAACTACAAGCCACCACTTGGACTGGGGAGGGGGGCTGCTGTAACAGGACCTAGAGCAGCCCTCCTGCTGATGACTCATCCCCACAAGAAGGAGCTGCCTGGTGACGGTGACGGCAGTCATTAGGTCTGTGTGAGTTAGGACACTTCCTGCTGGGGGGTGGAGAGGGGAAAAGACAGGGAAGGGAGGCAGATAGGTGATTGAAGCATATTACAGAGTTATATAACTTTGTAATGTGCTTCAATTACTGGGAAAAAGTTTTTCATGGCACTTGTCCTTTAATTTCTGCAATGTCATTATACTAGGTCTGCTGATACAGACAAGAGACAGAGGACTCTACTGTAACTGCAATGGGCGCCAGAGCCTAAAAACATACAAATAGTCAATCTGGAAATGAAAGAGGATTTGTGTATGTAATACACTGGAGAAGCATTACATGCCTAAGCAAAGTGGTATAGTATCAAGGGATAACGTGGAAATAGCAGTCAGAAAAGTCCAACCCATTATATAAACCTGCTGTAGTGAGGTTACTCACCTTGTCCAGTTCCTTCTGAACAGTCATGGTCCTTCCCTCCACTCGTGAAAATTCAGCCAGCTGTCTTCCCCCATCCAGCCACGAGGCTGTTCTCCCTCTGGCCAGTGGCATAGCATTCAGACGATGGGCACCTGACCTCATGACCTGTTTGACCCTGTACAAGTGAACGCACCCTAAAAGTTGTTTTTATAGATACTGAATTTTCTGGGGATTGGGTCTACCCTTTGCAATTTGAAATAGGATACTAGGCTCACTGCTACTGGGACATATTGTTAATATGTGTATCAGGGATCCTCTATGTGACCAATTACACAGGGCGATGCAGAGGAGCAAACGAGCGCCGTCAGCCCTCTATTACTCCTTGTTCCCGCTCGCTGCTGGTGCTAATTACACGTGTCAGCAGCCAGCAGGTAAGAGCCGGGGGGCTTCCCGGGTGATCACTAAACTCTGGACAGCCAATAGAAGATAGCAGCGGTCTGCTGACGCTCAAGACTGTGTTCCCACATTTTGGTTGCATTTGTCTAAGGCCCCATTCACACGTCCGGAAAAACCACCCGGATTTCCTATCAGGAAATACGGACGGATTTCCGGACGCATAGACTTTCATTAGTCACGGACACCCTTCCGGATTTTTCCGGAAGGGTGTCCGTTCCGGAAAATAGATCCAGAAAAGATAGCACATGTCCTATTTTTGTCCGGAATTCTGGCCCGGATGCCCCCATAGAAGTCTATGTGCATCAGGAAAGTGCCCGGGATTCCGGATAGGTCAACAGGCCGCCGTCACCCCCGCACACCCCCGCAGTGCTTATGCCAAGGGTGCAAGTGTCCAGGAACAGGGAGGCAGCCCTGCTCAACTCCTCGCTCTCCCACCCTCCTTCACCTGGTTGTGTGACATTCAAATGATCTACGATCCTTTCCTGCGTCACATCGGGCTGTGTATAAGGGCCCTTAAAGGCCCTATTACACCAAAAGATGTCTGACAGATTATCTTACAATTTTTTTCAGCCAAAGCCAGGAATGGATTTAAAAAGAGGAGAAATCTCAGTCTTCTCTTTACAACCTGTTCTCTGTTTATAGTCTGTACCTGACTTTGGCTGAAAAAAATCTGTCAGATAATCCGTCAGACATCTTTTGGTGTAATAGGGTCCTTACTCATGGCCATGTTGCAACTCCGTGTCAATACTGAAAACAGTCCCAGCCAAGTAAAAAAAAAAAAAAAAAACACACACACACACACTATCTGTACACATCTTACAGGAGGATTGAGAAGGTTACACTGTGGACTCCATAATAAACGGAAATTATCAGACTATTAAACTAAACAACATTCTTGGATGGACAACTGAAAGACGGGTGAGATTACACAAGTAAAACAATGCTGACCTCAAAACTAAAACACATTCAAAAACACTGAGGACATGCAATACTTTTATTAGGCAAATACTGTTCATTAAAGAAGAGAAGCAGCTGAGATTGGGGAACACTACGCAGACTCTGGAAAACCATTACTCTGGAATGTTAAAATGTAGTTCTATAGATTACAGTTTTAACATATTCTATGTAAGTGCAAGTTTACCAATCACTACTCTGTGCACCTACAGGGTCGGGATTTTGTTGCTCCAATGTGGTAAAAAAAAACACAAAAAAAACCAACTAATTATCATACAATACGTGTTATATAAGTGACTTTGGTCTTATGAGGCCCAAAACTATAGGACACGTTTTTTAGACTTGCCAGAATTTAAAATTTGCCCAAAATGCTGGCATATATTTCTTCAGAATAATCATGTAACACTTATATAACTTTGCTTTACTCCAGTTACAGCTGTGTAATTGGTTCCCTTCTGCTGTATAATACATAAATCATACATGGGAAGGGGAGGCAGGGGGTTGACCTCCAATCTCTTGTTCAGACAGGCGAAAAAGTGGTTGCTGACAGTACCCTGCTGTATCCAAGCTTACAGTAATGTCTAAAAGTCACCAATACAAAAGCAGTAACTAGAGAACCAACATCAAAAAGAATGTATTTCTATATAAAAGATTAGCTTATTCTTTCACCCCAAGTGGTCGTCTACGCAGCTCATGTATGACTAATCAAAGTTCATCAACTCGAAACTAATCATCCTTCAGCTTGGCTGATCACTTAGGGTAAAATAGGCGGAATTCTGCTTGTCTCAGTGTTCCACAGCCCGTCTATGGGAGAGTGTGCGCTCCTCCACAGCCGCCGCTCTCCGCATTTAAAGAAGTGACATGTCACTTCTTTGAGCAGAGGAGCGTGCCCTCTCATTTACTCACAGCGGGACACCGAGCACGGCGGGATTCAGCGGTGTAGAATTCCGATATATTTGCGCAGTGTGAACATACCCTTAGTTGGAAGGACTGACCATCTTCTGAGCAGTCAGATGTCATCTGATGGATTTCTCTCTGAACAGTCTTTTGTAGCTTTCTATATACAAAGTTATAATGCAGCTTTTCTCTTTCAAGTAAACGCCAACACCGAAGAACGTCTTACCACTGCTACAAATATGGTGGCACAGATAAAATCTCTGGCAAACATTGAAGGGGTTGTGGCCCTCACACATGCAGCTTGGCTTATTCAAACAGCTGGGTGACGGGAGATGGACATCTGACAATCTAGTATTGATGGCCTATGCAGAGAATATGTTACCGGTAGAGATGAGTGAACCTTGCACACACTGGGGTAAGACCGAACCCAAGCATGCAGCATTTGATTACTGGTGGCTAAAGAAGTTGGATGCAACCCTAAGGCTGCATTCCCACATTCCGTGATCCTGACTGATAACGGACGTGGAATGCATGTACCAGAGTCCCCCCGCGCCCGGACGGCATCTGTAATTAGATGCCGGGAGCGGGGGAGACTGTATCCATAAGTGCCGCGCTGTAGTAACAGCACCGCACGGCTGATTCATTACAGCGCGGCGCTTATGAATACAGTCTCCCCCGCTCCCAGCATCTAATTACAGATGCTGTCCGGGCGCGGGGGGACTCCAGTACATGCATTCCACGTCCGTGATCCGTCAGGATCATGGAACGTGGGAATGCAGCCTTATGCTGCCTGAAAAACAAGGAGACAGCCAGAGGTGTAAAGAAAGTTGGAAATTTCATAATTTTATATTACCTTAGACACACGTGATTTTGATACAGAAATATTGTACAATTTTTATGAAGAAACTTTTTTTCCTGCTTCTCCACAGTTTAAGGTACTGTATGGTCACATGCTGCTGATTTCGACTTCCCTTTTCGAGGTAACAGGAAAAATGTGTAGCATGTCAACAAACCATTAGACCAGGCAGTTTGTGCGGCTTCTTTGTTTTGTATGCGAGATATTGCAGGATAACAAATCGCTTATGTATGCAAAGCCCGCTTATCTAGTATATTGTCGGTTCAATGACAGTTTCGTTATAGTACACTGACAATACGCTGACATGTCTGATGATAATTAGGAACATATTATCTTTACTAGGAAGGTCTTTCGAATCTGCAGTAATGCCCACAAATAGCAGATGGGCCAGCCGAGTCCAGTGCATGCATGATGTACAACAGACGCGGGCCCTTCCTGGCTCGTGCATCCAGACCCCCGATCAGCCGTTTGACAGTAATTGATTCCCATCTCCCTATAATGAATTACAGATTCTCTACACCATTGAGGCAAGAATAATTTCAGATGGGGATAAAGTAAGAAGGATGTGGCGGGGGAAGGAGAAGACCACTGAGCGGCACAGTGTGGAGAGCCTACGTTCCTGTGATAATATTTAAAGGTTGCTATAGCAACAGAGCACTGGAGACCCCTGGAGAGCAATGAGTCATGCTCCTGCACCTCAACCAATACACTACATAGCGCCTGAATCAACCCTTAGCCTTCGACTACCCAAACATCTTGTTAAAGCCTTCGTTTCACTCATTCTGTCACTTCTATTCTGATGGGATTTAAGGGAAGTTCTAACTAATTGCTTCATTCAGTCAATGACATCACTCTAACAGAAAGTGCCCTAAAGGCAAAATTACAGATGTTCTCCGTACTTCCCATTGCCTCAGAAACGCTACAGGAACTTTTCAGGTGGACCCAAATTCAGCAAGTCTCTTTAGCGTTCGACACATCGTATGGATGTGGAGTAAATAAGAAAGGAGCAAGAAAACGTGACAGGTAGATTCCCGTTAAAAGGAAACATCAGAAGCATTCAAGTCCAAAACCATATTATTATCCATAATAATAATAGATTGACAGTGATGCCATTGTATATTGTCGTTGATGCTGAATAATTGAGAAAATAACTTTGAAAACAATGCACGTTATATAGGGGGGGGGGGTGCCGCTCCTCTGAAGAGTCATGGGGGTGGTGCGGCTCCTCTGAAGAGTCATGGGGGTGGTGCGGCTCCTCTCAAGAGTCATGGGGGTGGTGCGGCTCCTCTCAAGAGTCATGGGGGTGGTGCGGCTCCTCTCAAGAGTCATGGGGGTGGTGCGGCTCCTCTCAAGAGTCATGGGGGTGGTGCGGCTCCTCTCAAGAGTCATGGGGGTGGTGCGGCTCCTCTCAAGAGTCATGGGGGTGGTGCGGCTCCTCTCAAGAGTCATGGGGGTGGTGCGGCTCCTCTCAAGAGTCATGGGGGTGGTGCGGCTCCTCTCAAGAGTCATGGGGGTGGTGCGGCTCCTCTCAAGAGTCATGGGGGTGGTGCGGCTCCTCTCAAGAGTCATGGGGGTGGTGCGGCTCCTCTCAAGAGTCATGGGGGTGGTGCGGCTCCTCTCAAGAGTCATGGGGGTGGTGCGGCTCCTCTCAAGAGTCATGGGGGTGGTGCGGCTCCTCTCAAGAGTCATGGGGGTGGTGCGGCTCCTCTCAAGAGTCATGGGGGTGGTGCGGCTCCTCTCAAGAGTCATGGGGGTGGTGCGGCTCCTCTCAAGAGTCATGGGGGTGGTGTGGCTCCTCTCAAGAGTCATGGGGGTGGTGCGGCTCCTCTCAAGAGTCATGTTGGCTGGTTTCCCTCCTTAACATCCCTCAGGCCAATACAAACCAGCTCTGGCAGCATCCAGCAGATGCAGCCTGTACACATTTCTTTATCTATAATAACATATCCAGGCCATGGAGACTTCAATCAAAGAAGGAAAAGACTGACCAGTGTGACCCTTCACAGCAGCAGCACCTTCCCCATTACAGGTCATCTGAGTATTGGTAGTGCACTGGGCATCATTGCCAGCCTATTACAGCACTGAATAAGAGGTCAATGGCAGTTCAGGGGCCTAAATCAACCTGTCAGGCTCCCTGTAAATTCAGTAAACTATGTACCGACCTTCAACTTTAGTTTACGGTTTAGGTCTACATAAAATGTGTAACGTTTTAAAGGTAACCTGTCAGCTCCCTAATGGCCTATAAGCTGGCTCCCTTACTTGTTAGCTGTAGGGGTTTCTGACACCAACAACTTCTCTAAAGCTACTTTCATTTTATACCAATCATTTTTGCAAATGTTTTGTGTTTTTTTGCCATTTTGTGATTAACTTGACGATTTGGTGGGGCTTAGCACAGAGGAAGCCAATTCACAACAATTTACACCTACTAGCTCAGAGCTAGCATAGAATTCTAGTGCTACTACAGGGGCAGCCTCAGATGCACCTGGTTCTATCAAAAGGCATGCATCCAGAGTGATCGTACACTGGTTGGGGGTTTACTAAAAGCATTCCTGTCATCATGTAGGTTTTCCACAACTGGTGTCAAGTCACTCCTGCCACCAAAAAGATTGGGTTAACCATGAATATGTTATGAGCGTTATTGTGATTCAATAAGGAACTTGTGTGCAGAACTCACCCAACGTGGACATACCCATGGTTACCTGATCTTCTGGCAGAAGAGCAACTGCACGCCAATTGGGAAAACCTGCATAATGACAGGTACACTGTATAAAGTGCCAGATCCCATGCTAAATTTCTGCATTTTGTAAAAGAAAAAAGGACACAAAACAAAAATATAGGAAAACTAAATCAGACCATTGCAGGCATCATTTGAAGCAGCTATCCTGAAGGCACCATTTTTAGCAGCACGACTCCTACCACTCACCAGTATTCCAATACAATATTTGACGAATCACAATGTTAGAGTGAGTCAAGTTTGTAATCCACCGACAACAGAACAAAGCTATGCCAAGAAATGTAAGATTCTCCCTATAGACGGAAGCAATTCCATCAATAACATTATGTTGGGGATCGATTTATGGCTTTCAGAGTTTACAGGGTCCTATGCTCTAAAGTATATTACAACCTAGACAGGAAGAGCAGAAAACGAATACAACTACAACATCTGTATGATATGAAAAAGTGAAACAACAAATCTGTTCCAGTAGGTTACATCCTCATGCAAGGTCGTGTTGCCCCAGCCGTGTGCATTCCTGTCTATGCTGATAAGCTTCAAAACACTCTCCGGGCACCATGACTTTACACAGAATCTATGATTATCCTGCTGACCACCAATGATAGTCAGGCAAGTATGCGGATTCTGAAACCTGCAGGAGGAGAATAATAAACTGCACTGTATCTCTTCTCACTCGCTTTTTTCTTCATTTTCGATAAGGAGACATTCATTTATCTTAGAGTAAATAAATGTGCATCATATTCGGCAGACTGGCTTTCTCAGGCTCACTCCCATTCTTCTCCCGCACATAGCACAAGGTAAACCCCGCCCCAGTTCCTGTTAAGTGTCCTGGTCTTTCTGTAACTAGAGACACAACTAGAGACAGATAGTAGACAACAGACTATAGAGAAGACCTAGTGGCCAAGATTTTAAAAAAATCTGTTATTTTGGGGGTAAGGAGTCATTTTGGACAGAGAAAAAAAGCAGAGCTCAGAGGACAAACTCCATACTCCTAAACACATACACTCACCGGCCACTTTATTAGGTACACCATGCTAGTAACGGATTGGACCCCCTTTTGCCTTCAGAACTGCCTTAATTCTTCGTGGCATAGATTCAAGGTGCTGGAAGCATTCCTCAGAGATTTTGGTCCATATTGACATGATGGCATCACACAGTTGCCACAGATTTGTCGGCTGCATATCCATGATGCGAATCTCCCGTTCCACCACATCCCAAAGATGCTCTATTGGATTGAGATCTGGTGACTGTGGAGGCCATTTGAGTACAGTGAACTCATTGTCATGTTCAAGAAACCAGTCTGAGATGATTCTAGCTTTATGACATGGCGCATTATCCTGCTGAAAGTAGCCATCAGATGTTGGGTACATTGTGGTCATAAAGGGATGGACATGGTCAGCAACAATACTCAGGTAGGCTGTGGCGTTGCAACGATGCTCAATTGGTACCAAGGGACCCAAAGAGTGCCAAGAAAATATTCCCCACACCATGACACCACCATCAGCCTGAACCGTTGATACAAGGCAGGATGGATCCATGCTTTCATGTTGTTGACGCCAAATTCTGACCTTACCATCCGAATGTCGCAGCAGAAATCGAGACTCATCAGACCAGGCAACGTTTTTCCAATCTTCTACTGTCCAATTTCGATGAGCTTGTGCAAATTGTAGCCTCAGTTTCCTGTTCTTAGCTGAAAGGAGTGGTACCCAGTGTGGTCTTCTGCTGCTGTAGCCCATCTGCCTCAAAGTTGGACGTACTGTGCGTTCAGAGATGCTCTTCTGCCTACCTTGGTTGTAACGGTTGGCTATTTGAGTCACTGTTGCCTTTCTATCAGCTCGACCCAGTCTGCCCATTCTCCCCTGACCTCTGGCATCAACAAGGCATTTCCGCCCACAGAACTTCCGTTCACTGGATGTTTTTTCTTTTTCGGACCATTCTCTGTAAACCCTAGAGATGGTTGTGCGTGAAAATCCCAGTAGATCAACAGTTTCTGAAATACTCAGACCAGCCCTTCTGGCACCAACAACCATGCCACGTTCAAAGGCACTCAAATCACCTTTCTTCCCCATACTGATGCTCGGTTTGAACTGCAGGAGATTGTCTTGACCATGTCTACATGCCTAAATGCACTGAGTTGCCGCCATGTGATTGGCTGATTAGAAATTAAGTGGTAACGTGCAGTTGGACAGGTGTACCTAATAAAGTGGCCGGTGAGTGTATACCTCTATCCAGCATGGAATATAGACCAGACATAGCTGCATAAAAAAAATAAAGTTCTAGAGTCAGATTTACAGAGTCCGACTGGAAACAAATCTAGAGAAAGCGTCCAACATCTCTATACTTCAAAATTCTACTAAATTAGGTTTTGCATGCAAACACCGACATTGTGGTAGCTCTGAAGCTGAAAGGTTTTTCCTTTATGTCATCTGCTGATCAGGATCAATGCAGTTTAGCATGCAAAAGTGTGGTCCTTTATGCCTCAGAGCAGGGATGGGGAATCTACAGCTCTCCAGCTTTCGCAAAACTAGAATTCCCATGATTCATGGACAGCGAATGCTTTAGCTTTGGCTGTCCTGGCATGATAAGAATTGTAATTCTGCAACAGGTAGAAGGCATAAAGTTCCCCATTACTGCCTTAGTCTCTATGCTAGTAGTAGCAGTTTAGTTCTTTCTCGGATCACAGTTTGCTCCATAAAAAAAAAAACTAATAAAACATTTTTATGGTATTTGTGGCCATTGTTAAACATGTAAAATATGTAAGTTGTCAGAGGTTTAAAGGGGTAGTGCGGCGGTAAACAATTATTCACAGAACACCACACATTACAAAGTTATACAACTTTGTAATGTATGTTATGTCTGTGAATCGCCCCCTTCCCGTGTCCCACCACCCCCGCACGTGTACCCGGAAGTGTGGTGCATTATACATACCTGATCCGTGTCGTGCATGTCCGCCATCTAGTGCCAAGATGTCATCTTCGGGCGGACGGCCGAACCGCTCCGACCGTCCCTAGTGTCGGCCGCCTTCTGCAGCGTCATCAAATACTCAGCAGCGATTGGCTGAGCATAACTGTGCTCAGCCAATCGTGGCTGAGCGGCTGATTATGCGGCAGAGGGGGGGCCGGCATCAGGGACGTCGATTCGGACGGCCTCTCGAAGATGACATCTTGGCACAAGATGGCGGACGGGCGCGACACGGATCAGTTATTTATAATGCACCACACTTCCGGGTACATGTGCGGGGGTGGTGGGACAGGGGAAGGGGGCTATTCACAGACATAACATACATTACAAAGTTGTACAACTTTGTAATGTGTGTTATTCTGTGAATAATTGTTTACCGCCTAACTAGCCCTTTAAAGCGACTCTGTACCCACAATCTGACCCGCCCAAACCACTTGTACCTTCAGATAGCTGCTTTTAATCCAAGATCTGTCCTGGGGTCCGTTCGGCAGGGGATGCAGTTATTGTCATAAAAACAACTTTTAATCCGGCAGCGCTGTGTCTAACGGCCGGGGCTTACATTTGTATATGCATTAGGCTGGCACAACCTCTCCTTCCCTCCTCCCCACCCTCCTCATCATTAGGAATGCTCCAGGCAGATTGCTTCCTATTCCCCACCTGTGTGTATAATGAACATGGGCTAGATCGTTAATACACTTGTGCAAAGCTCAAACAGCAGTAAATGTTCCTGGATCATTCCTAATGATGAGGAGGGTGGGGAGGAAGGACGGAGACGTGGTGCCAGCCTAATGCATATACAAATGTTAGCCCCGGCCGTTAGACACAGCGCTGTAGGATTAAAAGCTGTTTTTATGACAATAACTGCATCACCTGCCGAACGGACCCCAGGACAGATCTTGGATTAAAAGCAGCTATCTGAAGGTACAAGTGGTTTGGGGGGGGGGGGGGGTCAGATTGTGGGTACAGAGCCGCTTTAAACATTACTACTACTACTACTACTTAACAAAGACATTCAGAAGATATTGAAAGTTTTCACACACTAGTTTTCCTGCCACAAACCTCCAACACCTCCTTGTGTTAGTGCTATTCTCTTAACAGACGTCTCCAGATGCAGAAACATGACTTTTGAGAAAACCCTGCCTGCAACACACTCACAACTATTAGTGAAATATAAAAAAAAAAACCTGTGAAGTATGCAGCTCAGTACACATTGTTTTTCCATGTGGGTGCCCACATATGATGACGCATGCTGTGCAACACGCTTCATAGGTACTGATGGGCCCAGCGAGATACAGTGTGAAAATATCCTAAGGCTTTAATGTACAAGGAGATTCTGCAGCAGGCCCATGTTATAAATACATAGAATGTAATGATTCATATTGGTCTGATCCCCTTGCTTGAACAAGCAGAGATAATGGATTTATTTAAGTTAGACTATAACTATAATACTATATTACTATACATAGATATAGAGACTATAATACATAGAGATAGATAGATAGATAGATAGATAGATAGATAGGACAGAGACCTTATACCTGTAAACTGAAGCAACGTTGAGATACCTCTCTCTAAAGTAGTCACCAGTAATATTGCTTCATTCTCAAAGTTGTCAAAAATTATACTCTGCTACATCTATTTCTGGAAAGCTAAAAGACTATTACACATTGGCCACCAATACAACTCCCAGAATCTCAGAAATCTCCCAAGTGCCTTAAAGTGGCTACCCTGGATTAGAAAAACACAGCCATTTTCCTCAAGAAACAGCATGACTCGTCTTAAAGGAGAAGTCTGGCAAAAATTTTTATTAAAGTATTGTATTACCCCCCAAAAGTTATACAAATTACCAATATACACATACTACCGGAAATGCTTATAAAGTGCTGTCGAGTTTGGCGACTATGTTTGGTCTGCTTAATGCCAGTATACGTTTTGTTTGCGGGACATAATATATTTTAGAATACTTCTCTAGATTGGGGTGGAGAAATTACTTGATGGTAGGTTTTTCTTAATGATATGTGACAACTACTGTGGTAGCCATAAGGAAGGCAACAGTAATGGTCAATCTGTGAAAGTAGACTAAAAGGTCCTATTACATGGAACAATCATCGTCCGTATTCGGCCGATACCAGCAGTTACGGGCAATAATCGTTCAGTGTAATAGAAGACAACGATCAGCCGACATGAACGATGTTGGCTGATTGTTGCTGTTGATTGTCTTTCAACATGTTGAAAGGCAAACAACTGTGATAGCAGCAATCTGCTGCCGTCATTCCGTGGAATACAAGCGGCAGCAGCAGACTGCCGCTATCCTCTATGGGCTGCCTAGACGATCCAGAGGCCAGCCGGGCAAACGGCCCCCCCCCCCCCCCCCCCCCCTTTCACTTACCCGAGTGGGGAACGAGAAGCAAACGAGAGAAGACTGCGCTCATTTGCTACTCTAGTCGCCCGTGTAATAGGGGCTTAAAGGTCAATAATTCCGGAGGTTCCAGCAGCCTGAAAACCAGATGTTGGAGCACAAGCAGCGTGGCTGGTAAGTATAAACTGCTTGTGATCTGGAAACTGACAGCATAAATATACACATAACTGTGCTGTCCCTTTCTCTTTTTCTCTCAGCCGCACAAAACCCTGTTTATACAGGAAGATATGCGGCCGATAAAAATACATTGTTGAGCAGGTTCAAAAGATGTGAACAGCCCATAATTGGGTATTTGCCCAGTCTTTGGCTGATAGCTGCACCTTTTACTCAGGCCTATTATCGGCTGCAGGAGCGTCTCTAGCAACGTCCTGGCCGATAGCATTGGCAGAAGAGGTGTAAATCATTGCAGGCGCAGGTCAGGCCTCTTAGTAAATCCGGCAAGGCATTTGGGGGCAGAGTCTAATTTAAGATCAGTGTACAAGTACAAAGGTCTTCATAAATGTCCCCAATAGCTTTAATTACTCATGCCATGACCTCCAAACCCATGACTTCCAACTGTGAATCCCAAAATTCTAGTCATCTATACAATCATATTTGTTCATTTGAGTGGGAGAAAGGCAAATCTGATGACTATTTACGAATGACAAATAGCAACTACAGGCTGCAGAAACATTTCTCCATAAAGTACAAGACAAAAATGATTAAAGAGGAACTATCAGAAAGGCTTCTCTTTAAAATAAAAAAAAAAGCACGAACGCGAAGTAGTTTCACATCTCAGTGCAGGTTCCTAGTCACCTATTTTGGCATTTTCCTTGCGTATTAAAGAACAATGAAATCATTGCTTCTGTTCTGTGGTCTCCTGAGCTGTTGGGGGAGGAACCAGATTCATATTTATTTTCAATGTGCTTCTCTATGTCTTGTTTTACCAAAAGTAGTACAGGCCTTAAGCACAGTCTTGAGACCTGATTCTCAAGGAGGTCACAACTTCTTATATTAAAGGGGTAATCCATCGCTACAAAAACATGGCCACTTTTTTCCAGAGACAGCACCACTCTTGTCTCCAGCTTGGGTGGGGTTTTGCTGCTCAGTTCCATTGAAGTGAATGGAGCTTAAAGTGACTGTACCACCAGGCCCAGGCTGAAGCACTGTAGGCGGGCCGACCCACCCTTAGTGGGAGGAAACCATAGCCCCTTTATTATAGGGTTCCATAGATTCTAATGGAGTCACGGCATGGAGGGGCTGGGGTTTCTTCCCACTAAGGGTGGGTCGGCCCGCCTCCAGTGCTTCAGCCTGGGCCTGGTGGTACAGTCACTCTAATTGCAAACCGCACCTGAACTGGAGAAAAGAGTCGTGTTGTCTCTGAAAGAAAGTGGCCATGTTTTTGTAGCACTGGATATTAACGAGTCCCTACTGGCACAACTGAAGTTAATATGTATTAAATGGGTATTCTGGAGCCAGGGAGGGATACATTATAAAAATAAAAATAAAGTTTATAATAATAATATTAATAATAATAATATTAATAATAATAATAAATAATCTTGCACTGCAGGCCTTTGTTGAGTACTTCCTGACCTCTATTTCGCCACATAGGAAGGCCCCATTAATACAATGACCATTATGGCCAAAGTTTGGCAGAACAGGATTTTCCAGTGCGTTGAGACTAGGAAGCTCTTGGCAGTGTAAGTATGGCTACCAAGCTGAGTAAAGACAGCAGGGAAGTGAATTTTTTTCTTTATCATCCTCCCCAAAGTCCTTTTAAAAGGAGAACTCTGTCCTAAATCCAGTGCTGGCAGGGCGGAGCAGGGCCATAACAAAAAAGACATACTTGCCGGGGGCAGAATGTTGCAATTGGGGTGGTAGTCTCGTCCCAATTGAACCAATACACCTAATAAGCATACTTAGCAAACTCCTAATAGTAAGGAAACAGCGCAGAGGATAAAAGGTAAGAAACCTTCACATGGAGAGCCCCTAGGGACATATCAGCAGGTTAGATTCTTCTAACCTGCTGACAGTTTCCTTTAACTACATATAATGTTCCTCCACTACCATTTATTTTGTGAGTAACGTATGTTTAGTTGTGCCTTGCAACAGCCATTCATATATGCTGGAATAATACCTCATAACATTAGTAAATATAAGCTCCTGTAACTAAAATCCTTGGGGCAGTGGTGGTTTTTAAAAAGAGCAAGTAAGATCAGTTTTTTGGGGAAAAAAATACATCAAAGTCAATAAGGACTTTAAAATTAAAAAGTAGCTTATTTTATGCCACACTGGCTCATTAGATCTGTCCATCACAGAATAAATATTAGAATACTCCTGCTTTACAGGACATAGGGGTGTCATTGGAGGATATGCTAAAATAGAGAGCCAGACTACTCTGTCTGATGCTGCCATGGGCAAAATACATAAATGATCAATTCCATATTGATTTTTCCTGTTAATGACATCAAGAAAAACTATATATGTATTTAAAAACCCAGCTCTGGGACAGCGCACAAAGCCAAATGGCACAGAGTGTCAGGACACAGCAGCCGAGAAGCTCCAGGGAAAACTGATCATTACACAGACACCAGCATAATAACACAGGCTGGTAAAGTGACCCCAGACCAAGCCTTACCGAAAGTATTGTTAGCAACAGAAATGGCCTGCTGCCCTGTGCCGCACTATTAGACTGCACTGCCCTTTACATGTAAATATGGAATAGAACTAGCAGACCTGAAAACATGGCACATTAAAAGGGAATTTCTGGTAATCCTAGGAGCATGTTCACATTAGGCAGCTTGCTGCATTTTTGCGAAAACAAGAAAATCATTGTGACGTAAACCAACAGAACCAGATCAAACCACTGACTATAAATGGGTTTATTGGCTTTCCCTCATGGTGTCCAAAAAAAAACAAAAAAAAAAAAAGAAAACACAAAACTCATGCTGTGCTATTTGTACAGGATCTCTGACAGACTTTTAGATGGGGGCTTCTAACAGAGCCTCTGACACAGATGAGTGAATAAAACCTATTAGAGAGGAGCACAACTTTAGCATGCTCTAGCCCGATCGTTCGGCAAATAAATACCGGTGGCTGAAGAGACTGACTGTAGCCGTTATTCAAATGCCGAATGATCGGACGTGCTCATCTCTAAAACTTATTTGTGTATGGCGCTTTCTCAGCATATGCAAAGTGTTGCACTACACTGTCTTTCCCATTTTTTTCTTTAAAATTTTCAACTGACTTGTTTGTCTTCCTTGAAGATATTTTGGCATCTGTTAAAGGGGTACTCCAGCGGGGGGGCATTTTTTTCCTGGGACCGGGGAAGAGGTGGCTGAAGGAGACAACGTCCACTAACCTCCCCGGCTCCAGCGGCAGGTCCCACATTGCGGCGCTCCGGTCCCCGACCGCTTCCTGGTGTCTGACAAGGGCCGGAGACGTGACCTCTCAGGTCCACTCAGCCAGTCAGTGACGGAGGCAGGATCCGTTTCAAGTCCGCTCAGAGACGTCACGTCTCGGGCCCGCGTCAGACACCAGGAACCGGGGAGGTGAGTGGACGTCGTTTCCCTCAGCCACCTCCTCCCCGGTCCCAGGAAAAAAAAAAAATGCCCCCCCCCCCCCGCTTGAGTACCCCTTTAATAAAATATCAAGAAGCCAAACGATAGTAGACTCCTCAGGACATGAAGCCTCCGTAAAAAAAAAAAAAAAAAAGTGATGTTGTCAGGTAAGCTCTGGCAAACAAAGTTTTTATGAAGTGAATAATATTTTTTTTTTAGATGCTTTTAGTATAAATACCTTTAAATTTAATGATTTCCAATCTATAAACTCTACTTGGTAACCGGGTCACTAAGTTGTTTGCAGAACCTTTACAGAGCTCGATTAGTCGCGTTGCCAGGTCGCACCACCTATAGCTGGATCGTTTGTAGTCCAGTAACCTTATTGTCACATCTCATATTCACACGGCAATGTGTGGCCAATAACAATCATTTTATTTGCTGCAAAATGCGGTTAGCCGATGAATGGCCACTTTCTTATCCGTGGACTGATCAATGGCCCTCCTACATGGGTCGATCCTATAAATTTACCGATAATTGGCTTGTGTAAAGCTACTATTACACGGGGCGATATTGAGGAGAAAACGAGCGCTGTCAGCAAACGAGTGCTGTCTCATTCCCTGCTCACTCCCGGCACTTACACACGTTGGCAGCGAACAGGTGAGAGCCGTGGAGGAGGGGAGGGGGCTGTCCGGGTGATCGCTAGATCGTCTGGGCAGGCCATAGAAGATAGCAGTGGACTGCTGCCACCGCTCCTATTACACGGAGCGACAGCAGCAGATTGTTGCTATCCTGGTTGTTTGTCTTTCAACATGTTGAAAGACAAACGACAGCA
The DNA here is from genome assembly GCF_027789765.1 of Dendropsophus ebraccatus. Classification (NCBI taxonomy): domain Eukaryota; kingdom Metazoa; phylum Chordata; class Amphibia; order Anura; family Hylidae; genus Dendropsophus; species Dendropsophus ebraccatus. Next base: position 49,774,770 of record NC_091462.1, read on the forward strand.
ACGATCAGACGACATCGTTCATGTTGGCTGATCGTTGTCTCCTACTACACCAGACGATTATCGGCCATAATGGCCAATAATCATTTAGTTTAATAGGGCCTTAACCCTACTTTTATGATTTATTACTTCATATTGTTCTACCGCCACACACTCCAATAAGTCTGCAGAATACAAAAGACCCTATTAGGCCACATTACCATTCTCGATCATGAATGTAGCAGAAACCCACTGCCCATTTCTCCCTCAATAGCTGGACAATCTTGCAGATAATCCTGACTATATATATAACCATACTACAAGTGCAGAGAATTGACGCCGGGTTCTTTTCACCTGACCACCCATAACCGCGATTAAAGGAAATCAGAAACCTGGCAGCACTACTACCAGTCATCACACCACTCCAATTTCCTGTTTTCACATTACTTGCTTTGGTCATTGCTGCATGTTACTTGGAGATTTTCTTTAACCAGTACATACGTGACATCTGTCATCTTACACTTGCCATGTAAAGAATATGAGCTGTATATGAATAATTGATAAATGGTTTTGCCCCATTAACCTAATGTAATTTATCGCATTGATTCCAAATCACTGAAGGGTTGACTTTTCATAGCAGCAATTGACCTTCAAACATTGATTGTTTTCTTTAAAAAGGTATCACATTCGGAATAAGGATCCTATTTCTATCATTTAGATCTACCACCCTACAAACTAATAGAGTATTCTGCAAGCTATAAAGGAAAGACACAGATCAAGTATCTGCTTTCCTGTAGTTACAGCACATGTCTTCCCTTGTAGGCTCTCCAGCTCTGAATGTTGTGTGTATTTTGACACCAAAGAACAATTCAGCATTAAGATAAAAGAGAAAAGAATATCATTACAGTGCAATAAAAATTAGAGATTACCTGGCTATACATATATGATCAAATACTCCTTTCTAGCCATTAAAGAGTCACTGTCAATAGTAATAGAAATCAATAGTCCAGGCGATTTTAAGAAACTTTGTAATTGGGTTTATTAGGCAAATATGCCATTATCTGCATTCAAAAAGACTTTCCCCAAGTCTCCCTCCCTCCCCTTTTCCATTCACTGCAAATTATCAGGATATTGTGTCTTGTTACATCAGACATGCCCCTGTCTGTTCTATGGAGAGGGGAGGGGGAGGAGGAAGGAGGGAGATTAGTTGGCAGCAGAGAGCAGAGAACAAAAGGATTACACAGCGGGAGCTATGTGAAACCTGGTATTCAGAGGTCAGTGCTGAATTAAGAGGAGATAGCCCGGTGATGTAGCTGTAAATTAACTCTTTGTTGTCCTTCCTGTTTTGGTGCCTCATCTCCCTCCACCCCTCCCCTCTCCATAGAGAACAATGAAGACAGGGGGGAGAGCTTCAAACTGCTTTTTCATGATAAAAAAGCATTTTTGGGCTAATAAACCCAATTACAAAGTTTCTGAAAATCACCTGTACTACTGATTTTTGAAGAAAAAAAAAAATGTAAAAATTAAACAACAGTGACACTTTAACCCCTTAAGGACAGAGCCCAAAATGGCCTTAAGGACCGGAGCAAATTTCACGAATATGACATGTGTCACTTTATCCATTAATAACTTCGGGATGCTTTTACCTATCCTGCTGATTCTGAGATTGTTTTCTCGTGACATATTGTACTTTATATTTCTAGTAAAATTGAGTCGATACTTACAGCCTATCCTTATGAAAAAAACCAAAATAACGTGAAAAGTTGAGAAAAATTGAATTTTTCTAACTTTGAAATGTTGTGCTTGTAAGGACAATGGATATGCCACATAAATTAGATATGAAATAGCATTAGCAACATGTCTACTTTATGCTGGCGGCATTTATTAAACTTGCCTTCAATTGTTTAAGACAATAGAAAGCTTCAAAGTTTAGCAGCATTTTTCCAAATTTTCTCAAGAATTTCAAAATCTGATTTTTCAAGGGACCAGTTAACGTTTGAAGTAGATTTAAAGGGGGCTGTATATTATGAAGCCCCACAAAGCACCCCATTTCAGAAACTGCACCCCCCCACTCACAGAAATAAAAGCCAAGTGTGTTAGAAAATTGAAAATTTCAATTTTCTTTGCAGAAATTATATTGTGATCCAATATCTCTCTTAATAGAAAACCTATTTCCAGAGAAATGCACCCCAATTTTTATCACCCCATGTCCTAAAGGGACACCATTTAGGAAACTAGACCCCTCGAGGAATGTAACAAGGGGTACAGTGAGCACATGGACCCCACTAGTGACAGACACAATGTGCCGTGAAATTGAAAAATTTTATTTTTTTACACTAAAACTTGGTCTAGCCTTAAATATTTCAGGTTGACAAGGGGTTAAAAGGAAAAAAAAAATTAAAACTTGTAGAGAAATTTCCCTTGAGTACAAAAATACCCCACATGTGGACACAAAGTGCAAAGCTGGCGCACAGGACGCCTCCAAAGGGAAGGAGCGCAATTTGGATTTTGGAAGCCGGATTTGGCCAGAATGGAGGACGAAGGCCATGTCGGATTCGCAGAGCCTCCGTGCTGCCAAAACATTGTAAACCCTCCACAAGTGACACCATTATGGAAACTACACCCCTCAAAGATTGTAACAAGAAGTATAGTGGGCATATGGACCCCACTGGTGACAGGCACAAATGTGGAACAATGTGCTGTGAAAATGAAAAATTAAATTTTTTACATTAAAACTTTGGTGTAACTTTGAATTTTTCATGTTCACAAGGGGTTAAAAGAAAAAAATAAACCACTAATCATGTAGAGCAATTTCCCCCGATTACAGGAGTACCCCACATGTGGACACAAAGTGCAAATCCGGCACACGGAAAGCCTCCAAAGGGAAGGAGCGCAATTTGGATTTTGGAGGCTGGATTTGGCCAGAACGGAGGACAAAGGGTTTGCAGAGCCCCCGTGCTGCCAAAACATTGGAAACCCCCCACAAGTGACCCCAACGAACTCAGGAATCTGTGGTTCGTACTGGGCGGGGTCACTTGATGATGAGGAAGAAGAGGAAGGCAGAAGGAACGAGGGATCTTCCTCTTCTCCCTCACTGGTTGTCTCAACATCAGAGGCAATCCAGGTGTATGTGGGCTTTTTTTGTTTTTTTTTTCTTTAGGATGCCTTCACACACACCGGATCCGCAGCGCTTTTAACGCTGTGGATTCGCAGCGAAATCCGCTGTGCATCCAGTGTCGGTGCATCCCTATGAGATTACATCCTGCTGCGTGTATGTAAGTTAACCCCCAGGCGGCCAGCGAGAGCATACATCACCTCCTCCCCGCTCTGGCTTGCTTCGGGAATCCCGGCATCTGCTCATCCCGCACAGCCAATCAGTGTGCTTCCCCACCGCAGCCACTGATTGGCTGAGCCAGAAGTCCCGCAGAGAACCCCCGAAGCAAGCCGGAGCGGGGAGGAGATGATGTATGCTCCGACCGCCGGGGGGTTCACTTACATACACGAGCGGGATGTCAATTCCGCTGTGTGTATGTATTCTCATAGGGATGCCCTCCGCTGCAGATCGGGTGTGTGAAGGCACCCTTAGAGGGGGTGTGTAAGTGTAAGAGTTATGCTTTTACACGTGAAAGTGTTAGTGTGTGTGTTTTATGTATTGTTTTTACATTTTATTTGTGTGTGTTTTTGACTGGCAGGAGAGGGTAAGAGGAGAGGAGAGAGGGTAATAGGAGGGTGGATGGCAGGACGGAGGATAGAGGGTGGTAGGAGAGAGGGTGGGTGGCAGTCAGGAGAGGGTGGGTGGCAGCAGGGAGGGAGGGTGGTTGGCAACAGAGAGGGTGGGTGGCAGCAGGGACGGTGGGTGGCAATCAGGAAAGGGTGGGTGGAAGCAGGGAGGGAGGGTGGCAGCATTGGCAATCAGGCGAGGGAGGGTGGCAGCGAGAGAGGGAGGCAGCATGGAGGGAGGGTGGCAGCATGGAGGGAGGGAGGGTGGCAGCATGGAGGGAGGGTGGGTGGCAGCATGGAGGGAGGGTGGCAGCATGGAGGGAGGGAGGGTGAGACAGCATGGAGGGTGGCAGTATGGAGGGAGGGAGGGTGAGACAGCATGGAGGGTGGCAGTATGGAGGGAGGGTGGCAGCATGGAGGGAGCAGAGGGCGGCACCATGGCGACGGCGGCAGCACACGGGGAGGAGGCAGAGGCACCGTTCACCGGCCAGGAGGAGGAGGAGGTATCCCGGAGGGGGGAGGCAATGGGGGCCTGGGGGAGGAGGAAATAACACAGGGAGGTCAGCGAGCAGCAGGGAGCCGCTCGCTGATCTCCCTGTAACGGAGGCAGCACAGGGGGGAAGGGGGAGGAGGAGGAGGCAGCATGGGGGAGAAGGCGCCCGGAATACCACAGGACCACACCGGGCGCAACGCACGCTGCTCCCATCATCTCCTTCTCAGCTAGCTGATTCCGGCTAGCAGAGAAGGAGATGATGGGAGTAGTAGTAAAGATCGCCCGTGATTGGCCGGCTTGTGGTTACCAGGCGATCTGGGGGCCGGATCCACGGGCAGGTGATGCCCGGGCACTGCTGTGATTGGTGCTTTCTCGGACAGCACCAAATACAGCTTAGTGCCGGGGTCCGGTCCCGGAAACCGGGGAAATTGCTGTGATTGGCCGAAGAGAAGTCATCGGCCAATTACAGCGATTATTGTCACAGGGGGCAGGGAAACTGCCCCCTACGTGACAAAGGAAGATGTCTGCTGTAATGATCAGCAGCCATCTTTACAGGAGCGCCGCACAATTTCGGGCAGCGCCCGTTTAAAGGGCCGGCGTACCGGTACGTCATGGGACCTTAAGTGACAGTGATCCATGACGTACCGGTACGTCATGGGTCCTTAAGAGGTTAAAGTGTCACGGTCGTTAAAATTTTTATTGCAGAAATCAATAGTACAGGTGATTTTAAGAAACTTTGTAATTGGGTTTATTAGCCGAAAAATGATTTTTTTTATCATGAAAAAGCAGTTTGAAGCTCTCCCCCCTGTCTTCATGGTTTTCCTATGGAGAGAGAAAGTAAAAGCAGCAAAACAGGACAACAAAGAGTTAATTTACATTCACATCCCTAGCTGTCTCACCTGACAATCCCCATGAACCTCTCTGACCTCTAATTAGGGCTCTGAATAGCTCCCCCTGAGCAATCCTTTGTTCTTGGCTCTCAGCTGCAGGCTAATCTCCCCCCTCCCCTCTTCATAGACCAGACAGATCCCACTGATGAAAAAAACTGTAGAGATTTCCTGATTCTGAGGAGTGGATGGCAGAAAGGAGAGGAGGGGGGACCTGGGAAAAGGCTTTTTACATGCAGATAATGGCATACTTGGCTAATAAACCCAATTACAAAGTTTCTTAAAATCGCCTGGACTATTTATTTCTGCAAAAAAAAAAAAAAAATTAACGACAGTGACACTTTAAGCCCTTATCCCACCACCATAAGATGTCCAAAGGAGGTAGGCATATGTTGGATGGAGATAAAGAGAATTTTGCATAAGTCTTTTGCTGAATTTATTGATCTATGGAACAGAGTGCAGTCTGCTGCATCCTATGCTACAACAATTAAACTTACTGCTCTTGCTCTCACAGACTCAAGCCTTTTAAGTATTACCTGGGCAGTCATTTACCTGAATGGCCATGATGCAATATTACAACTCTTCTGCTTCAACGACTTGTGGCAAAATCAGCTGTTTACTGGCTCCCGTAGTGACTGCCAGTAGAGAGACAACCCTTTGAGGTGGAAAAGCAAGCAGATGCTGATTGTTACTATTACCTAATAGTGTTGAGCGTAGAGGCCAAACTGTTCCAGTTCGGCAATATTCCCAGAACGCAAGCACTCAGCATTTGACTCCCCACGGCTGCAGAGGTTGGATGCAGCCCTAGGGAGCCCTGGAAAGCATGGATACAACCATAGGCTAGTTTTCTAGGACCCCCTCCCTAGAGCTGCATACAAGTTCTGCAACCACACTGAGCCAAATGGCAAGTCTTCGGGTTCGGAAAATGTTGCTGAATTCAAACAGTTCGGCCTTTCACCTCAACACTCTTGCCAAACACCATGGAGGGAGCCTGAAAATGTAAAGGTTGCTTTCATCAATAAGGGCAAACCAGCAACAATCTAGCTAGCTGACTGGCACAAGTTAAGTGTAAACAGGCCCCAAGTGATTGCCCTGGAAGCTGGAGTAATGACAGTAATTTTATTCTGAGGGTCATTACCACACACAGTTTATTTTACTCATCTAAAAAATGTAAAATAGTTTTGCACTTTGCATCATATTCTGTTATTTTTTTTATTTGTGCCTAAGGAAATGTGTGGGGTTTTTTTGTTGTTGTCTTTGATTTGCATATTAGACTAAACATACATTTTTTGTGGGGAAAAAAGTTCTTATAAACGCACTATAAATACTTAAAGGGAACAAATGTGCTGAATATGCTCCCAGCAGCGCTACATAGCTGTCCTAACAGGTTCCCCCACCATATAAGCTGTTTGTTCGTCCGTAGCTTTACATCCTGGAAAAAATGTCTTATTACAGCATGGAGAGAGCTGTGAACTAGGCATCGGGACAGAGTCCGGCCCGTAACCAGTCACAGCTCTCTGCCTGTCAGCACGCTTTGCGAGGGTCATTGACAGGCAAAGAGGTTCTGTCTCAGACTTCAATGGAGTGCATTGTTGCATTGAAAATAGGTCCCTATTTTTACCTCAAAATTCTCCCCATATGTAACTTTTATTTTGCTGTGTGTGAAGAATGTTAAGGATAGTTAAGAATGTGGACGTCTAATAATAGTAACTGTGCCACCTGCAACAAAAAGTGAATGATAAAAAGAGGGAAAATGTATAACTGGATAAACTTAGCCCTGGCAAGATGGGGGTTATGGTGGCTTTAAAAGAATTACAAAATGGTAACAAATAATGTAAAGAGCAGATACTGACATCACAAGTTACTCCAGACTTCATTTAATGCAAAAAATAAATAAAAAAATGTACCCAAGACAGCGAGCAGAACAATGGGTTCAGCGTTCCTGTGGAAAATTAAAAATGACACTTATTGCAGCAAAGGGAAAGATATAGATCTCCGCTTCCCTCTCCCTAAGGAGCTGAGCAATCTCACATATCGATATTGTGTACACAGAACAAGTAACAGAACCTTCCTGCCCAGTGAATCCCAAGAGAGGAAAGCATTTCCCAATCTCCAGACTACCAGCCTATATTGAATTATATCAAAAATGAAGGTTTAAATGGCTTAGAAGATAAGCCTTTTGTTGTGACGGTCATGTTTCCTATCTTGAGTACATGCCCATTTTACCATCAAGTGTACAAACTATTATTGGGGATAGTCCAGCACCCCACACACCCTCACTCTCCCCTCCTTAAAATAAAACAAAAAACTATTTATTGTTAATTTGATCATGAAAATATTTACCTCACATTTAGAGGGTTGGTGAAAAAGAAAAATAGGCTTCTCCTCCGGCACAACATAAAGAATCCATCCACTGCCTGTACAACTGAGATACCGAGCATGTGCGACCACTGGTACTGGACACAAGGTGGACATTCTGAGATGGAAGAGACATCAGTGGCTGAAGGCCAACAGAGACACAAGAAAGTGCAGCACAGCTGGACAGAACTCTGTGACAATGGCGGCAGCTAGGGTTGTGAGTTTTTTGTTTTACAGTGGCCTGCGTCACCCTGAATAGTCATAAAAAATATCCTTCAGAATATCTCTTTCACATTCAAGTGATGACATAAAATAGATAAGTTCACATGTGAAACCTACCCTAACAGCACTCGTTTGCTCCTCGTTCCCTGCTCGCTGCCGACGCCATTACATGTGGGGAGGCCATGGGGAACTGCCCGCCGGGTGATCGCTAGATCGTCTGGGAAGCCCACAGAGGATAGTTTTGGTCTGCTGACCCCGCTCCTGTTCCACGGAGCGACCGCAGCAGATCACGGATACCACAGTCGTTTGTCTTTCAACATGTTGAAAGACAAACAACAGCAACGATCAGCCAACATCGTTCATGTCGGCGGATCGTTGCCTTCTATTACACAGGACGATTATCGGCCGTAACCGTCGACATCAGCCGAATGCAGCCGATAATCGTTCCGTTCAATAGGACCTTTCGTGTATGCAAGTCTGTCATGTACACCCTAGTCTTTCAATAAAAAATAAAAATCCCCCCCATTGGTATATTACCAGACAGACACATAAATTAAATGATGGGGTATACAACAGAGCAGCATGTTGTGACTACTCCATGTGCTGTAGATGTTCTTCCTACAAATGGTTCAGCATTGTACCTTTGTGCTGATCACAATGCAGGCTTATTTAATTGCTGTAATAATTCATGGCTCCTTGCAAATTACAGCAAACAAACACAGTGCACTGGCTCTTATTGTGTTTATAGAACCACAAAGCCTGATAAAATATGCCTCAGTGCACACATAAGCAAATCAAGTCCTGTAAGTAGTAATAAGTGTTTAATAAACTAATAGTTCATTTACCTCCCTGTTTTAAACAGTTTGCAGTCAATGAAAGAAGACACTGGTATCAATAAAAAAAAAAAAAAGTAAGATCCAGTAAAGTTTTAAAATGTGGAAATGAGCGAACTTACAGTTCAAGATCAGGTTCACGCAAACCTGAAGATTCAGCATTTGATTCCTGCAGGCCTAGGGGCAGAAAATCTGCAGCATCAAATCTGCTGCAGATCTTGTACATATGAACGCCCACTTAGGGCCCTATTCCACCGGATGATTATCGTTCAGATTATCGTTAATCGTTTGAATCAAAACGATAATCGTTCGGTTGAAATGCAGTTAACGATTAACGACCGAATGAGAAATTGTTGATCGCTTTTTAAGACCTGGACCTATTTTTATCGTTGCTCGTTCGCAAAACGTTTGCATTGAATAAGACATTGTTCGGTCATTCTCAGTAGATAAGAACGCAATTGTGAAGAAATGGCGAAGAAAAACGATCGCAAATACGATCATAAGTAACTATTATCATTCCATGGAAATGAGTGAACGCTTTTAGGTCTTTCGCAATAGCGGTCGTTTGAGATTGTTAATCGTTAACGATTATGCAAACGATAATCGTCCGGTGGAATAGGGCCCTTAGAGCAGCCTCCTGACTACCTGTATGATCAAAGAAAGCTCCAAGTCTCTCTGTTTTAACCCTTTAATTGCTGCAAGCTGTGACCACAGTAAAAGCAAAGTGCACTTCTCCCTTTAATTGGGAAACCTTCTGTAGTCAACCACTGGAACCTAAGGACAACCACAGAGCTGTCTGTTCACTTATCTTTATTCTGAAATCATTTGCAAGAAGATATTTTTACATTACTGATTCCAGATGGCACAAATAGATTTAGATCCGCCATAAAGGACTATATAATAACAAACACTTTAATCGATACAAAGTGAAGCCAAAAGTACTAAAATACCAGTTTACGATACGAGAGGCTATATACATGATTGCTAGCAAGCTTACAATGCTGGTTTTACATTTCAGTGTATAATTACGTACCGCTAAATGGCTGGCAGAGAAAATCCTGCAAGAATGACAATGCTTAGATTTTATTTTCAAGTATACTATTAAAGATAAAAATTATATGTTTATATGCGTTTAAAAAAAAAAAAAAAAAAGAGAGACATCAACACATCAAATAAATGGCTCATCTGCACAGCTATATATAAGAGAAAATACTGAGCCCATCGCTTTAAAGCGAATGCACCACTAGGTACATCACTTTGCCTTTTTTTACATGAATAGACTGGCTGACATGAAGCACTGAAATCAATGGAGCCGCGTCACGGAGGGGAGATCGTCACACTGGGGGTCGGCGGGACCACCCTCAGTGCTTCATGCCAGGCCGGTGCTGGGGAAAAAAAACTTGCGTAGTGCACGGGATCGGGAAAAGGACCACAGCACCGACAGACGTGTCACGCTGGTGCCTGTCTATTCATGTGAAAAAAACACAGAGAGATGTACCTAGTGGTACATTCGCTTTAAAGCGTCACCTTCATTACAAAAATTTTTTGATTGATATGGGTCTGAACACTCAGACCTGGACCTATCAGGAAAACGAGTGGGGAGAGGACAGCAATGAGCGCATCTTCTTCCAGCTCTGAGTTAGAAAAAAGAACAGTCAGGCTCCATAGAGCTTTATTATAAGTCTGACTCTTTTATAACTCAGAGTGGAGAGTGAACACACTGCAGCACAGTCCTCTCCCTGCCCGGTCTGTCGATCGGTACAGGTCTAAACACTCGGACCGATTAAAACTTTTGACAAGTCTCTATGAAATATCACAGTGACACTTTAAATAGAATGACTACAGTGATATTCTAGTAGTTAACCCTGGTGGTTACTGTTCCAAATACAAAAGGGACTGCACTGTCAGGGAAGGAGGGGAAGTTTAGAGAAAACCACAGGAAATACACAAATCTATTTCAAGGAGAAGTCTAGTTAATATGATGGACACTAGCTGAGCAGTTTACATAAACGGCTTTCTCTTTCTTGCACATATAGATTTGCATCTGGCAGTTAGGTGGAGGTTTTTTTTTCTATCATCAACCTGGCCAAAAGAAAGAAACAGGCCACTTAAAGTGACTTTGTACCCACAATCTGACCCCCCAAACCACTTGTACCTTCGGATAGCTGCTTTTAATCCAAGATCTGTCCTGGGGTCTGTTCAGCAGGTGATGCAGTTATTGTCCTAAAAAACTATTTGCAGTCCTGTCTCAAATAGGCGTGGCCTAGAATGTATGTGCCCTAGGCTTGCAAAGCCTCTCAGTCCCTCCTCCTCACCCTCCTAATCATTAGGAATGTTACAGGCAGGTATTCCCCTATTCCTCACCTGTGTGAGCACAGCACATGGGCTGGATCGTTAACGCACCTGTGCAGTGTTCAGACAAGTGATGAATAGGAGAATACCTGGCTAGAGCATCTTAATGGTGAAGAGGGCAGGGAGGAGGGACAGAGAGGTGGTGCAAGGCTTGGGCACAGACGCTCTAAGCCATGCCAATTTGACACACTGCTGCAAGTTTACATGTTTTTTAGGACAATAACATGCCGAACGGACCCCAGGACAGATCTTGGATTAAAAGCAGCCATCTTAAGGTACAAGTGGTTTGGGGGGGGGGGCATATTGTGGGTACAGAGTCGCTTTAAGACAAGGCCTTCTCAAACACTTGAATCTATGGGGAAGCTGGAGCCTCACAAAGGACTACATACTACTATGGGGCATAACCCCCAGCTAAATACTACTACTCTACTGATGGTGATTGACAAGGCAGCGAGTCCATTATACTACAGAGCAGATGGCAGGATAAAACAGTGGTGAATAATGTAGGACCCTCTCTCACTAGGAGCTATTACAGCGATAACTTAGTCTCAGGGGATACCTGCCCATGACTACTTGCGAATTTTAACAATGTCCACAACTTTAAAATGTTACTTTCTTCAGGTCACACTGATTTCACAGGAACATGGTGCGAAACATTTTAAAAAAACTTAGCGATTATGAGTTGAAGATGTAGGTTTATGACTAAACTCATTTTTTTATTTATTACAGAATGAAATAGGTAAAGGTTTACTACCTTGACTGATAACAAAACCTTTCTGGTCCTGTTGGTAAACAGATCAATACCCAGGTGAGAAAGGAAAAAGTACTGGTTCACTTACCTACTCTACAATCCTTTTATCTAGAAACCATAGCTCCAAACCAAAGCTAAAACCACATACAAATCAAACTTCACACATCCTGTCCCATTAGTATGAATGGTAGTGAGGAGATATAACAGACATATGACAGTAGACATGTGAAAGGATGAAGGTTCCCTTTGAAAATAAAACTGAGACTCATTTTATCATAGGTGTCATGATTTCCTTTTTTTTTTCTTTTTTTTCAAACTCCAATATGTTATTTGCCCCTAAACCAAAAATCCATTAGGGTAACTTCACACACACTGGATTCGCAGCAGATTTGATCTAAATAACTGAACACCGCATCAAATCTGCTGCGGATCTGCTGCAGATCCGGTGTGTGTGTGAAGGCAGCGATTCTATACTGACGTAAAAGTGTGTTAAAGGGATACTCCAGCGGGGGGCACTTTTTTGCTGGGACCAGGGAGGAGGTGGCTGAGAGAAAAGACGTCCACTCACCTCCCTGGTTCCAGCGGCGGGTCCCGTATCACGGCGCTCCGGTCCCCGGCCGCTTCCTGGTGTCTGATGCGGGCCCGAGACGTGACGTCTCAGGTGCGCTCAGCCAGTCAGTGAAGGAGGCGGGATCCGTTTCAAGTCCGCTCAGATCCCGCCTCAGTCACTGACTGGCTGAGCGGACCTGAGACATATTGTCTCGGGCCTGCGTCAGAGACCAGGAAGCGTCCGGAAACCGGGGACCGGAGCGCCGCGATGCAGAACCCGCCGCTGGAACCGGGAGGTGAGTGGACGTCTTTTCCCTCAGCTACCTTCTCCCCGGTCCCAGCAAAAAAGTGCCCCCCCCCCCCCCGCTGGAGTACCCCTTTAAAGTGTAAGCACATTAAGCACTAACAAGTATCGTGTTAAAGGGAACCTGTCATCTGCAAACCTCGCAATAAACTGCTGACAGTGTGGGCTTGCAGGGCAAGGAGAAACATAGAGGGCAATTGGCTAAGACCGGCATTTCACACTTCTGTGTTTAGTAACTCCCGCAGGCATTGGATTCTGAAAAATCATTAGGAGGTTTGGGCCTCTAAAATGAATCTTCCGCTGAAGCATGTGGAAATCTACACTGATCCTGGCATGGCGTACATTAATACTATGGTTCATGACAGTTATTGGCAACTATAGTAAATCTGACATACCATAGAGGCTCTTTTTTTATTTTATTTTTTTTAATAGCAAGGATAGCATAAAGCGTTTATTCCCAAGCCCAAAAATTGTCCCAAGCTGGAATGTCTCACTGCCATCGGCTACATTGATGCTACAATGTGAATGCATGATGCATGTATGAGGTTTAGACTGGGCTTGGTGCTCAAAGCAGAGCCCTGTCTGTAAAATAAGCTGGAAGGAGAAAGAATTTCAGCATGGAGCACTTTAGGGGCTTGGGAACTCCTCTTTGACACTTGCAACTAGGGAAAATGCAGTTTTGAACCCCGGTCATTTAAAAGAAAGGTAGTATGTGTCTTCTTGTCCTACCAGGTAACACTGTCAAAAGGTTTGCAAAGGAATCTGGAAGCTGCAAAATCCTCTACAAATTTGTTTCTTCCAAGTACAGGAGAACTAAGAACAATCTAAGTGGCTGCCGAATTTTACATACATTAATACATAGTAACAGAACTTGATATACTGACACATTGTAAAGTATTCCCATTAGAAGGGAAGCCCTTTAATAAACCACATGATGATAATAATCGTTCTAGGCACTGATATCAATTTGTAGCCATGGAACACCTATTGATGTTCCATTCAAGATTCCTAAAGGAAATTGTTAACTGCATCAAATTTCAGGTGCTGATCCAGGCCATTCATTCACATGAGCAGTTCATAGGAGCAGGCCCTGAAATAACAGGATGAAAACAGCTGCTGCCATTCCTACACAAATTTAATAAGAAAGGAATCTGCATGTGAACACAGTGTTTGTGTGACAGACAACTGTGCAAACAAAGTATAAATAATGCTCTTCAATATAGTGCAGAGTTCTTTGGAAACTTTGAGTAACTTTATCCTACAAGCCCAACATACATATGTATTATACCCTGGATTAGTTTTTATACCCAAGTGTCAGATCACTACCTTGTAGGTTTTGCATTTTATCCTATTTACAGCAGAGCTAGTGAAACTAGGCACCCCTTAGTAACTGGTGAGCCGCAGAACTGGCAAAACCAAGAATATGCTGCACAGACCCCCTTCTTTGGTTACACCAATTTATTGTTCAGAAATAACTGATAATTTCATTGCTGTGGGGCCAATTTTAAAGAAACCTGTCATTTCTTTTATGTAATTTGGCATGGACTACACCTACCGTATTTTCCAGCGTATAAGCCAAACCCTGACTTTCAAGAAGATTGTCGGGGGTTTGCCTTATACGCTGGAAAATGTTAACCCCTGCCTGACTGAAGCCCTGCTGCGGTCAGGCAGGGGTTAACCGCAGCTAAATAAAAAAAAACAAAAAACTAACTGTTAACTTAGCTGGGGCCTGTATGTCACACTGCCTGCGCTTGGAAGGGGACAGGAGGCACGTGGAGGCCGGGAATGGGCCCCAGGTGAGTTAAGAGTTTTGGGGGGGGGGGGGGGGGGGGTTTGTAGTGGTCGCCCCATACAGTGGGGATGGGGCCATTTTTTTAACTTCCCCACCATATGGGGCAACCATACCCGGCATATAAGATGACCCCCGACTTCTAAGAAGATTTTTCGCGGTTAAAAAGTCGTCTTATACACCGGAAAATACGGTACTTCTAAGGTCCTGGTATCAACACGTTTTAGGCCTTTTCACGCATCAAGAAATCCAAATAAATTTCCTGACCCATAGGGGTCTATTGGACATAGACACCCTTTAGGATTTTTCCTGAATGGTGTTTATTCTGGAATAGAACAGAAATTTATAGAACATGTCCTATTTTCATCCACATTCTATGGGAGTGTCCGAAATTATGAAAGCTTTCCCAATGCGTATCTGGAAAAAGTCCTGAATTACAGACATTATTACAGACAGGAAATCCTGAAAACGCTCATGATCAGGATTTCCTGACAGTAAAAACCTGGACCTGTGCAGGGGGCTTAAAGTGACGCTGTCACCCCCTTTCTGCATTGTGACTTTTCTTCTCAGGGGTAAAGGGTAAATTTTGCAGTTTTCATACCTTATTTTATATCATACGTCATGGTGTTGGTTCCAGTAAAAAGAGATCTTTTATCATCTGCGGATTTCACTATCTGGGTGGGGCTTCAGGACTGAAGCACCACTTAGCCACGCCCACAACGCTACCGCTGGCCTCACAGCGCCCCCCCGTGATATCATCGTTGTATAGGCTTTGCCCCCTTAACAGCCATTGGAAGGGCGGGGCCTATGCATAGATGATGTCACAAGGCGGAGCCTACTGTGTGATGTGTGCATGGCTAAGTAGCGCTTCAGCCGTGAAGTCCAGATAGCACAATCCGCAAATGAAGAAAGACCACTTTTTACTGGAACAAGCACCATGCCGTATGATATAAAATAAGGTATGAAAACTGCAAAATTTACCTTTTACAACTGTGTAGAGAAGTCATAAAGCAAAAAGGGGGTGACAAAATCACTTTAAGCCTAGCTGGTAAAAAAAAAATATATATTGAGAATCCCTGATTTAGAGGATCAGTGGAAAAAGGCAAACAGAACAATGACTATAATAAACCATGAAAGGTTAAACCATTAGGATTAGCAATTTCCATACCTTTTTTGGCAGGGACGAAACTTTTTGTTTCGACTTCTAACTTCTGTGTTAAATTTTCAGGATCAATCTTAGTTGATGCAAAGATATCCGAGGACATTAACGCCCAGTCCTGAGAAAAAAAAAGAAAGGCAGTCTTTAAACATTTTCATGATGTTTTTTAACATGTTAATTGTATTTTGCCAAATAGGTAACAAGTGTGATAAATATGGATATGCATAAGTAGCAAAGCTCCTAGGGTATTTATTAAATGTGTCCATGGACCCATGGAGAGTGTGCTTATGGCATCCATGATGTAGATATAGCTATTTGTTTAGCACACTTCACAACCCTCAGCTCACTGCAATCTCCATACAGTCACACTAGATATCTTCATAGAAAGCCTGGGAGTGAAGGATGCGTTGACTTTAGAAATGACTTTGAAATGCAAAACCCATGTTAAACCGCTGGTTCTGTTATGTACATTACAATACAGAAGATACCTGTTATATCAGTCTTTGTGTCTATCTTCCACCGACAATTGCACTTCAAAGTGTCAGAGAGGCATGGCCTAGGGACTTCAGTGCCCTATACTCACGCATCTGTTCTGGGAATCTCCACCCTACTGTGCACAGGTATGCAAACAAGGCTTTGGCTTACAGCGAAGATCACTGTAGAAATCCTGAATGTTTAACATGCAGGCGACAGATTTGCTTTCAGAAAACCAGCAAAGTAGAGTGATTGTTTATGTCAACAAATGAAGTTGTGGTTTCTAGTTTTTAAATGGGCTCTGAAAACTAAAAGGTAAGACTTGATGGAATATCAAGTGGGGAAAAAAACCACAGCAATCACTAAGCTCGAAACAGCTGTCTATGGATGGATGCCTGGCTGGCAAACCCTTGTCATGTCACAATACTTCCAACTGAAATAAACTGAATGGGCCACCCTGGTATTTCCCTATCTGTGTCCCAACACTCACAACCGAGTGGGACTAAAGGGGCTATGTATCAGGGTGGTTTGGTGATCTCCCCACTGGAAGGCACCCCATGGCAACAGGTTTTCCTTCCCTGGAAGGATATCTGGCTATCTCACAACTGAGGCTCCATGGATCCTTTTTTGCAAAATCAAGTGGAAAACATCGGCCAAAAGTGTTTAAAGCGAATGTACCATCAGGTACATTCGCTTTAACATGACCCAGCGCGAGCACAGGGAAGCCGGTGCCGCAATCCATTTTTTTAACCGCGGCCCGGTTTGCGTGTATGGCGCCGTTCTATCCACGGGTACCGGGCCAGGCCGCCCCCCTGTGGGAGAAATCCCCCGCCCCTCTAGAACGCGGCTCCATTGACTCTAATGGAGCCGCATCATAGAGGGGCGGGGGATTACTCCCACTGGGGGCGGGCCGGCCCGCCTCCAGTGCTTCAGCCCTGTCATCTGTGGACAGAACGGCGCCGTACACGGGAACCGGACCGCAGTTCAAAAAATGGACTGCGGCACCAGCTTCGCTGCGCCGATCTATCCGTAGGTCATTTTAACAGCGAATTTACCTGGTGGTACATTCGCTTTAAGGGTACAAACCCACTTGACGTATTTGCTGCGTGAATCAGTCTTAAAAATAAGCAGGCAAATTGCAGGTTGGCTTTATACAATTGTTCTGCGTTAAAATACGCAATTGCGTATTTTTGAAGCGTGAAGCTACATGCGTTTTTCGCACAGGTTGTTAACAACTGATGCTTTGTAACAACAAGCTTCACGCTTCAAAAATACGCAATTGCGTATTTTAATGCAGAACAATCATATAAAGCCAACCTGCGTTTTGCCTGCTTATTTTTAAGACTGATTCACGCAGCAAATACGTCAAGTGGGTTTGTACCCTAAGGGTACAAACACACACAGCGTATATGCAGCAGATACACAGCAGATTTGATGATGTGTTCAGTTATGTAGATCTAATCTGCTGCGTATCGCAGCAGTAAATACGCAGCATATACGCAGTGTGTGTTTGTATCCTAAGGAGAATGTCTCATATCACCTGAAGGCACCTGGTGGTACATTCACTTTAAGGAGAATGTCTCATATCACCTGAAGGCAGCTTAGAGTCTGAATGACTCTCCAAGTGTAGGTGTATTTCTTCTCACACTCCAGAAACGGATAGGTTAATGGAATCTGTTAGGGTTGTGCCCTTCATGCTGCCTGAACTATAGGTAGCATAAAGCATCTGAAAGCCTGCAGTAAGCTGTAAATAGCATGTGAAGGGTCAAGGGGACATCTCTCTAATGATTTTAATATGTATGAGCCTGTGACCCATCCCAACAAATTCACTAATACTGTATGTTCAACAGACTGTCCCTGTAGTCAGTGAAAGCACTGTATATACTGAGTTCCAATGTACATAGTCTCACTAGTAGACAGAAGCTAATGGTGCGTTTACACAGAGATTTATCTGACAGATTTTTGAAGCCAAAGCCAGGAACAGACTATAAACAGGGAACAGGTCATAAAGGAAAGACTGAGATTCCCTGTCTTTTCAAGTCCATTCCTGACTTTGGCTTCCAAAATTGGTCAGATAAATCTGCCTGTGTAAATGCACCATAAAAGTACATTATTTTGGCCTCTTATTAGAGTGATACTTGTCAAGCTTTGCTAGATGAAACAGTGCAGACAGATCAGCACATGAATTGCCAGTATTAGTAAATTATTCCCTGTGAGTCAGAAGCAGGTAGCGAGTTTAGCTAAAGTGCCTTGAGGTTTTCTGGCCCTTAAAGGTAGGCAATGCCAGTAAATAAAAACACCTACACCCGCCCATGTGCTTACTCCTTATCCAGAAACACCGCCACTACCCCAGACCGCCCAGCAGATGTTCTGCAGTGACATCCTGAAGCCTGGATCTTCTGGGCAATCCAGGCAGCTGCAGTGGTGGAGCAGAGGGGCATTTTTAATGTTTTCTTATTACTGTCACTGCCATCACTGAGATAATTTGTCTAAGGAGCCTGACACCTCTCATATTTATTTATTTTATGAGCTTTTACCAAGAAGATTTATAATAGGGGTTTATGTTTGCCTCCATGGATCCTCTCCTGCCCAATCTGACACTGTGTCTATAACACAGGCTATGAGCGATCGGCCATGCAGATGATCCACATTTTGTAATGGTATCTAAAAGGGGAAACCTTATTATTCTATCCTCTACTACCCTTCCAGTAACAGTGACAGCAAAGGCAGCTGTGACCACAGATGAGAACAGTCAGTAGTCAGCAATGTAATGTGTAAGGAGACACCTGGTTCTACCCACTCAGCATACTGATCCTTATAAGCCACTGCCTCACAGCTGGACGCTGTAGTATTGCTATAGATCAGAGACTAGTGACTGTAGTGATGGGACCAGCCCGAGCCATAGGCTAGTGAAGCTCTATGCAGCCATGCGTTGCTTACCTTCCCCCCTAGCGGCGTGCTCCAGGACTGCGGTACCGCCACCTCAGCAGCACCGGGAAGCTTGTAGCCTGGGGCAACAGGGACATTTTCTGCAGAAGAATCGACTTTAACAGCCGCCACATGCAGCTTCTGCCGAACACGTTTTATTTTTCCTACCATACTTTCTAGTTCCGGAAGCGGGGGGCCGCGTCACCACGGCAACGTCCGGGAGAATTTAACTTCCCCTTAAAAAGTGACAGTAACTCAAACGTTCCGGGGAGCAAGTGCCCCACATGCAGTCACTGAGAGAAAAAAAAATCCATTCAGATGTCTGCCTGTTTTTAAGGAGCAATAGCTAAAGTGTCCCTCTGCGACCCGTGGACCCAGCTGACTGGACAAATGGGAGTCCATTAGTGGAATCATGTAATGTGGGCAGTTAAGGATGGCTCCCTGAAGCAGTGGGGAGGTGTGAGGAATAATCAGGGGCCACAGGATTTAGATGAGGTCAGAAGAAGCAAGAGGAAGCTTATGCAGTGCATAGAGGGAAAGAACAGCACAGTAAATACCAAGGACATGGAGGCACATCATAGTGTACACCTTCATTTTATGTATTGTTTTATACAGCATAGTAACTGAGCTGTATGTCATGTACCCGGCTCCTTCAGCTGCAACATCACGAACTAGCTGATCGATTGCATACTTAGATAGTCAGTGATTGGCTGAGCAAGCAATTGATCAGTCAGGTGCGTAACATTGCAGCTGGAAGAGCTGCATGAGGCCGGTTGCTGTCAGTGGAACCTGTGTGTAGCGCTAAGGGGCACCAGGATAGGTAAGTATACTTTATTATGTTCCCGCACCAGGCTGCCTTCATAACTTTTTTTTATTTCATGGCATCCCCCCAATGAAGCCCCATTGGCATTGCACTTAATCCCCTCAGTGATGCCCCCTGGTATTGCATACCTCCCAACTTTTTAGATGGCCAAAGAGGGACACTTGTGGTTAAGTCTAGGAAAATGTTTACAGACATTTCTATACTTTTTAATTCAAGGATGCATTCACACATACAGGATCTGCTGCAGATTGATAGAATCACTTATACAGGATCTGCTGCAGATAGATGCAATCACACATACATAGTTGCCAAGATTTAAAATTGTTTTTGAGGGACACTTAAGTGGTAAAAGGGGTGTGGCTTATTGTGGGTGTGGTCTTGGTGGGGTGTGGCCTATCATTGGTGTGGTTTCAAAATTTTCCAGTTAGAATTTACAGTCAGAACAACACAAAAGGAGCATTACACACCCCACTATGAGGTCCCCAGTATATTACACCCCCTAGTATCAGGTCCCCAGTATATTACACACTCCAGTATTAGGTCCTCAGTATATTACACACCCCAGTATTAGGTCCCCAGTATATTACACCCCCCAGTTTCATGTCCCCAGTGTATTACACACCCCACTAAGAGCAGGCTGAGACTCAGATAGCATTCTACTGACTGACTGTACATACTAGAAGTTTGTGCCCATATGATGCAGCTGCACCCCATCATCATCATACTAATACCCCCTTCATCCTACTGCTCCTCCATCATCATACTACTACCCCCTTCCTTCTCCTGCCCCTGCATCATCATATTACTACCCTTTCATCCTCCTCCTGTCCCTCCATCATCATACTACTACCCCCTTCATCTTCCTGCCCCTCCATCATCATATTACTACCCCATTATTATTCTCCTCCCCTCCATCATCATCATACTACTACCCCCTTCATCCTCCTTCCCTTCCATCATCATAGTACTACCCCTCTCATTCACCTGCCCCTCCATCATCATAACACCACTACCCCCTTCAACATCCTGCCCCACCATCATCATACTACTTCCTCCTTCATCCTCCTCCTGTCCCTTCATCATCATAACAGTACCCCCTTCAGCATCCTCTTGTCCCTTTATCTGTTCTTAAAACAAAAAAATATATACAGTGGTACCTTGGTTTAAGAGTAACTTGGTTTGAGAGCGTTTTGGTTTAAGAGCTCACAGTTTTTCAAAATTGTGACTTGGTTTAAGAGCATTGTTTTGGTTTAAGGGCTCCCTGTACTAGGTGGGAGCGCGAGTTAGGGAGGGACATGGTCTATATAGCGGGGTTTACAGCACTGTACTCTGACCCAGGAAGTCTCCCTTGCCTTCCAAATCATAGCAGATCCACTTCAGGCTGGGGCTTACATCAGGGGACAGGACTGTGGAGGTAATCTCTTCATAGTTGTAACCCCTCTCTCCCCGGACAGAGTGCTGCATGTATGTACCCACATCTGTACTGCTCAGTCCTTCATGCTCCCTGCAGTCTCTGTCAGTCCTGATGAGTCCATGCTGAGCACACACCCCTTCTTCATTGCTGTCATGTGACCACACAGATCTCTGACAGCAGTCCTGCTTCTCTATTCTAGCATGTTGTACTACACTACTGCATTATAGGGATCTGCAGTTCCACCCTGTATCTACAAACTGCTGCTGTGTTTCAGGTTTATGCACTTATACATTTTACTCCACATGCTGATTGCTATACTGCACAGTAACCTATAATATCACATATTCAGCTGTTTATAAATGTTTGTTTCATTTGTCTTACATGTTATTCAAAATATAAAATCATTATTTTTGGGGAGTAGAACCAATTGTCTGCATATCAGTGATTTCTTATGGGAAAATTTGCTTTGGTTTAAGAGTGGATTTGGATTACAAGCAAAGTCCCAGAACGAATTATGTTCGTAATCCAAGGCACCACTGTACTTATCTCACCAGTATGGTTCCTCTAGTCCCCCAGGGACTCCTCTCCCTGCTCTGTATGAGTTACATCACTCGCGCTGGAAGGGATGGGGCTTCCCGCGGCATGGGGCAGAGCTTCCCGGGACATACCCAGGACATGGTTTTGGGGCTGACTCCTCCGAATCGGGAAAGTCCCCGCAGAACCAGTAATGTTGGCAACTATGCACATACAGGATCTGCTGCAGATTGATGCATTTAGTTACATTGATATCTGCAAATCAGCAGCAGATCCTGTATGTGTGACTGCATCCTTAGATCCCATTAACATATAGTAACCCTGTCTGTAATTATGGTCAGGCTTACTGATGACAGGACTACTATGTGTTAGTAACTATCCACATCTGCATGGACCCCCTGTCAGATACGTGACACGTACGCACAATGGCTTAATTCATTTTTTGGGGCACAAGTCATGTCACATGTCCCCACCTACAGATGTTTGTATGTGGCCTGCATGAACTGCATGTGTGAAATGATGTGTGAAAAGCACCGTAATGTCACATGGTTCATCTGAATATAAAAAATTTTAGGATCCATCTCGCACCACATGATGGAATAATATGCAAGTCTATTATACAATAAGAAACCGGACACTTTCTAGAGCAACATAGAAAGTTTATTAATGCAAATTTAAATCCTAGGTCAAAAAGAGGGACATGTAAGGGGCAAAGAGGGACACTTGGGAGGTATGGTATTGTACATAATCCCTTTCAATGTACCAAATAAAATAAATAAACATTCCAGCAATTACTGGATCCTATGCCTTCTCTAGCAGTCTGGGCAGGTCTTCTACACACATCGTGCAGGAGAAAGGAAAAGATGTGTGGCACCCTGGCTTACAGGAGCCAGCATGCACTGCGCCCTCTTGTGTCTGACGGCTGCCACACAATACTTAGCAGGTGTAATGCCTGCGCCAGGCACAGGGCCAGCTGGATTTACCAAGAGGCGTACGCCTCTTAGTAAATGCGGCGCAGGGGAAAGAGGTGAGGGCTTTATTTAAGGAGCAAAAAAAAAAAAAATTGGCTCTGTTGTGAAAGGGATAAAGGGTATTTCACCCCAAAAATTCTTTTACATGAAACATCCCTCCCAAAGCTTCACAGTGATTAATTTAGTATTCTGCGCCCTTTTGGAACTTTTTCTGCAGACTCACCCCCTCTGTACACAAAAAATGAGCTAAGCTTATTCTTCTCCACCATGCTCCTTCCTCCTGGCCCCCACCTTCCAAGACTTAGATCACATGTCCTCCGCCTCTTCAATTGACTGGGTAAGCGATTATAACCCTGCCCACTGAAGAGACAGAGGGCACAGGACCCACTGACATCACCTTCAGTGGGCGTGCCTCCAGTAAGCTATGTGTTTTTGTTACTACATATTCTCTGTCTCTGTTACCCCCTCCCTTCCCACCACCACCCAGGATCACTGTATTGCCCCCTTTGTTTCCGTTAACCTTCTCATCCTGCCGCAAATGATCACTGTGTTGCCCCTTCCCTCTCTTCCCCTCCATACCGTTCCACCCTTCCCCACCTGCTGCCCATTAACAATTTCTGTGGCCCCCTCCTCTCCTTCATACCTTCCACCTCTGCGTATATCGTATATCTCCCTCACTCCTTCCACCTCTGTCCCATTCCTCCCCCCCCCCTCCCCTGATGCCCATTAATATTGTGTGTGGCCTCTGTGTCTTCTACCTCCTTCCTGTTTCCACTCGCCCTCCCCATGAGCACTGCGTGGCCCCCTCTGTCTCCTTCTTCCACCTCTGCTACCCCCTGCCACCGCCCATGATTACTGTGTGGCCCCCTCTGTCTCCCTCTCTCCTTCCACCTCCATATGCATTCCCCCGGGTGTGGTCTTACAGCACATTCTAAGCTTGAAATGTTGACATAGAATGTTTGTAAATAATGTTTGGCATAGAATGTTAAAATACAAGAAAAAAGTCTGCACGTTACAACCTCCACCCTGCCTGACTCCACCAAGTCAAGCACTTGCAATCTTCAATACAATAGGTACGAAGGAAAAAGGAGATTCAATCTTACCACAGCAATGACATCATTAGAGATGAGCGAACCGGTTCGGCTGGTATGGGATCCGATTCGGATTTTTCCAAAAATCCGAGTCTGATCGGATTCGAATTTTTGGAAATCCGCTCCGATTTTTTTTACCTTGCTTTCTAAAATGGCAGCCGCCATTCTAGAAAGCAGGAAGTGTTCCGGGCGGAAAAAGCGCTTTCCCATGATGCCCGGAACACATCCAATCAGCAGGGATCTTGAACTAGTCCACCCCCTGTGTGACGTCGGTATTGCTTTAAAAGGAGCGGTCACATGACCGCACCACGCAGTGTGTAGAGAGAAAGAGGAAGCATACTGTTAGAGGTGCACAGAGCTCATCATTGACAAAAAGCTGCTGGTGCTGCTGCTGTTGTGTACTACAGACTACTAAGATATTGTAGGAAAGGAAAGATTAGGAAAGCGGAGAGGAGAAACATCTAGTGATTGAGAGAGAAATATAGAGAGGGCGAAAGATAGATAGATTAGACATAGGACAGCAAAGGGTGCACGGAACAAAAATGTGCTGTACAGATATACAAGTCCTATACGTCTTTTCCTGAGAGACAAAAATACCTGGTGCAGGTGTATATCATAAAAGTGCTATATATATATATATATATATATATATATATATAGACAATTTCTATACTTGTCCTATATATTACAAGTCCTATATATTACAGAAAATACTGTTCTCATCTACCAAGTGTAGAAATCAAAATTTGAATATAAAGTAATGGCACAGCGGCAGCAGGAAACCTCACAAAGCGTTTCAGGCAGAGGGTAGGGCAGAGAGTCTGGCTCAAGGGGCAGAAGAGGAAGTAGCGCAGGAAGAGGGTCCAGTGGCAGGCCTGAGCTTCCTTTGTCACACCAGGGTCGTGCCCACACGTCTAATTCCACAGTCCTGGGGTGGCTGGCTCACACTTCGACGTCCACAAGGATGGGTAGTGAGAGAGCCAGCCAGATATCTGTGGGTACCTCGGACACGACCCTGACTTGGCACGGGCACGCAGCAATTCCCCCACGTCCTCCATCTGACATCCGATATCAGAGCAGGCCCATGTTAGGCCTGGCAGGAGAGCAGTAGGCAGTAGACGAGAGAGGGCTGGGCAGGAGCCTGATGAGGATGATAGCATCATTCTGGAACAGGATGATGCTACATCGGATGTTAAATGGGATCCATTGCAGGATTTGGCTTATTCGACGGATTCGTCAACCGGGAATCCGTTCGCCAGCAGGCCCGCCACAACTAAAAAGCAGACAGGCAGCAGTAGTCCACTAACAAGTCAGAAGCGTAGCCGGGACAAGCAGATGACCACTGGGGAAACCTCCTCCACTGCAACCCCTAGTATCGGCAGCACCCGCCCATCATCGCAGCTAGACTCTACACCTCGCCTGTGTGGCAGTTTTTTAAAAAGTGCCCGGAGGATACCTATGTGGTCATCTGTCGCCTGTGCTACAGGCGCATTAAAAGAGGCAAGAGTTGCCATCCTGGCACCAGCGCCATGGCTGCCCATATGAAGCGCCACCACCTTTCCGCCTTGGAGAAACGGGGTGATAGTGGGTCACAGCAGGCCCAGACAGAGCCGCGGTCAACAGCAGCAGGAAGCAGCACTAGTCAGGGGGGCCTTTCACAGAGTCAGACCTCCTCTGTCTAAGGGAGTGTGGCTTCACTCCCTTCTTTGGTGGCCCCTGTGTTGCTAGCAGTAGGCAGCCTGGCATCATGGAGTCCCTATACCAGAGACAGACATATGCACCCAGCAATCCCGCAGCAGTCAAGCTGAACGCCCCTCTGGTCAAGTTGCTGGTGCTCGGGGGAAGGTGCCGAGTCGACACTACTTTTCCAACACAGCTATCCCGGCCATGTATAGCTATGTTTGCGAAAAGGTTGCTGACTCGCTGAGCCATTCAGTGAGCAGACATGTACATTTAACCACAGACATCTGGAGCTGTAATTACGGGCAAGGGCAGTATATGTCCATTACTGCTCAGTGGGTAAATATAATATGGCCGGCAGACCCCCAGCAACTTGGCCAGGGAAGGGCGATGACACCACCCCGTTGTTACAGCAGGGTTCCTGTGTCGCGGTCCACCTCCACCTTCTCCAGTAGGTCCAAAACCTCCTCAACCGCCAGTGTTCCTCCCTTGTACCACTTGGGTGTAGCACAGAGGTGTCACGCTGTGATGCATCTAGCCTACCTGGGTGAAAGGAGACACACAGGGGAAGAGCTGCACCATCTGCTCGAGATGGAAATCCTCTCGTGGCTGACTCCACGCCATCTTAAAGTTGGGACGGTGGTGAGTGACAATGGGAGCAACATTCTCTCCGCACTGCGTCGAGGAGGTATGAGGCAAGCTCTGTGTATAGCACATGTTTTAAACCTAATAGTTACACACTTTCTAAAGTCTTCATCCCATTTACAGACTATGCTGTCAATGGCTCGAAAGCTGTGTAACCATTTCAGCCATTCACTGGCATCCATGTTTACTACTGCTGTGTCTGCCCTTGCCTCCTTGTTGGCTACTGCTGGGTGTTAACTGGCATCCAGGTTGACTACTGGTGTGCCTGCCCTTGCCTCCATGTTGGCTACTGCTGGGCCTTAACAGGCATCCAAGTTGACTACTGGTGTGCCTGCCCTTGCCTCCTTGTTGGCTACTGCTGGGCCTTAACTGGCATCCAGGTTGACTACTGGTGTGCCTGCCCTTGCCTCCATGTTGGCTACTGCTGGGCCTTAACTGGCATCCAGGTTGACTACTGGTGTGCCTGCCCTTGCCTCCATGTTGGCTACTGCTGGGCCTTAACTGGCATCCAGGTTGACTACTGGTGTGCCTGCCCTTGCTTCCTTGTTGGCTACTGCTGGGCCTTAACTGGCATCTAGGTTGACTACTGGTGTGCCTGCCCTTGCCTCCTTGTTGGCTACTGCTGGGCCTTAATTGGCCTCCATGTTGACTACTGCTGGGACTTAACTGGCATCCATGTTGACTACTGCTGCTCCTGCCTGGCCTCCATGTTGGCTATTGCTGCTCCTGCCTGGCCTCCATGTTGGCTACTGCTGATCCTGCCTGCCTTCCATGTTGACTACTGTTGCTCCTGCCTGCCCTCCATATTGGCTACTGTTGCTCCTGCCTGGCCTCCATGTTGACTACTGTTGCTCCTGCCTGCCCTCCATGTTGGCTACTGTTGCTCCTGCCTGGCCTCCATGTTGGCTACTGCTGCTCCTGCCTGGCCTCCATGTTGGCTACTGCTGCTCCTGCCTAGCCTCCATGTTGGCTGTTGCTCCTGCCTGCCCTCCATGTTGGCTACTGTTGCTCCTGCCTGGCCTCCATGTTGGCTACTGATGCTCCTGCCTGGCCTCCATGTTGGCTACTGCTGATCCTGCCTGACCTCCATGTTGGCTACTGCTGATCCTGCCTGGCCTCCATGTTGGCTACTGTTGCTCCTGCCTGTCCTCCATGTTGGCTACTGCTGCTCCTGTCTGGCCTCCATGTTGGCTCCTGCTGCTCCTGCCTGACCTCCATGTTGGCTACTGCTGCTCCTGCCTGCCCTCCATGTTGGCTACTGCTGATCCTGCCTGCCCTTCATGTTGGCTACTGCTGCTCCTGCCTGGCCTTCATGTTGGCTACTGCTGCTCCTGTACTGGCCTCAAATGACTATTGCTGGACCTCCACTGGCCTCCAATGACTACTGCTGCTCCTTCACTCCATTTGTGACCTTTTTCCTGCATAGACCCTCTAATGGTGAATTTCCTGCATAGACCCTGTAATGGTGAATTTCCTGCAAATACCCTGTAATGGTGAATATTGAAGTCTTAAAAAAAAAAATGACTTTGAGATAACGATGCTACTGACATGTAGAGCCCTAAATTTAACCAAATACACTACTCCCGTATCATATAGATGCTTTAAACTATGAAATCTGAAGAAATCCGAAATTCGGTCCGACCGAACTTTTGAAAAGTTCGCTCATCTCTAGACATCATGAATCCGATATGTTTCCAACTTGCACCGGAGAAGACCGGGCGAATAATACAGTTTCTGTAATGACATAAATTTTTCTCTTTCGGTCATAGATGCAGCATAGAACATAGCACTCAGCTGATGTCTCACATCTCACAAACGCCCAGGTACATCCTCCACACAATAAAAAAGATGGACATGATGCTAAAATGTTAAAACTCAATCAATTAGACACAATGACAATGATATTCTCTTTCAGTGATGAAACAAGAAATCCCAATCGTCTTTTTTTCTCTTTTTTTCTTCATACTATTGACATCTGGATAACTTTATTCTGAAACTACGGGAGAGGAAGAGCTAGGGTGTAAGTCATTGTATGGATAAAAAAATTGTATGGGTAAATAGCCAAACTTGCCGACAATTTAATAATATAAATATTATATATTAAATCTACAAAATATATTAAATCTAATATGTTTAATAACATTAACTGAGAATGATATCTATATGATATAAAACACCCATATGAGCCATTGCGCTGGGTCTTGATGTTACAGTGATAGCAATAATTGTTGCATTGTAGTAAAGACCCATATAAGTCAGTGGGCTGGTACATGGCTATAGATACTCTTTAGTGCTACATTTTGCCGACAGCCAAGCTCTGTTGGACCAAAACATGCAGCACGTATGTACACTGTGTATAGTGCCATAGTTATTCTTCCCATGTGGTATGGAATGTTGACCAAAAATGTTTATATAATGTAGGATTAAAATGTTGGCATAGATTCTAAGCTTAAAATGTTAACATAGAATGTTGACATATAATGTTGGCATAGAATTTTAGCAAAAATGTAGATATAAAATAAAGGCTTACAATGTTTGCACAATAGGCTTATAATGTTGGCAATGAATGATGGAATAGAATGTTAACATTAAATATTGGAACAAATGGAGGCATAAAATAAAGACTTACAACAGGAGTGTCAAACATGTGGCCCTCCAGCTGTGGCAAAACTAAAATTCCTACAATGCCTGGACAGCTAAAGCTATAGCTCTCAAGGTATGATGGGAATTGTAGTTTTGCAACAGCTGGAGGGCCACAGTTTGAAACTTGTGGCATAGACTTAGAGATGAGTGAAGCACTCATCTAAACGTAGCGAAGCGCTTCGTTTGATCTGCAGTTCACTCATCAAGCCACCGGCCTTTAATCACTACTCCGCTCCCTGCCACTCTTCCCAGGATTTCGGGAAAAGCTGGATCCAATCCCGGGAAACTTCTCCCAATCTCCCAGGATTGGATCCAGCTTTTGATGGATCAGCAGGTGGAGCGGCAGGGAGCAGAGCAGTGATGAAAGGCCAACAGCTTAATGGGCAGAGCGCAGATCAAACGAAGCACTTCGCCTCGTTCAGATGAGCGCTTCGCTCATCTCTACATAGACTGTTGGCATAGAGTGTTGACATAGAATGTATACAAAAAATGTTGACAGAATATTGGCATATAATATTGACATTGAATGTAGGCTTAGAATGTTGGCATAGAATGTATACTTAGAATGATGCCATAGAATGTTGGCATAAAATGTAAGCTTAGAATGTTGGCATAGAATGTAGGTTAAGAATGTTGGCTAGAATGTTGACATGCAAAATATTGCCATAAAATGCAAATAATGTTGGCATAGAATGTTAGCATAAAATGTAGGCTTAGAATGTTGGCAGAGAAAATAGATTTAAAATGTTGGCATAGAATGTTAGCATAAAATGTAGGCTTAGAATGTTTACATAGAATGTTAGTTTAGAATATCGGAAAAAAATATAGGCATATAAAAAATACTTGGAATGGCGGTATAGAATGTGGACTTAGAAGGATGGCAGAGAATGTTTGCAAATGATGTTGGCATAGAATCAGCATAGAATTCTGACAAAAAATGCTGGCATAGAGTATAACTATAGAATATTGTCAAAAAATGTAGGCATAGAAAAACACTTGGTAAGTTGGCATAAAATGTAGGCTTAGAAGGCAGAGAAATGTTGGCATTAAAGCGACTTTGTACCCACAATCTGACCTTCCAAACCACTTGTACCTTCGGATAGCAGTCCGTTTGGCAAGGGCTTCAAGTTTAAAAGTATTTTTTTTAGGACAATAACTGCATCACCTGCCAAACGGACCCCAGGACAGATCTTGGATTAAAAGCAGCTATCCAAAGGTACAAGCAGTTTGGGGGGGGACAGATTGTGGGTACAGAGTCGCTTTAAATGATGATGTAGAATGTCAGTGTTAGGGAACTGGATAACAATAGACAGGTGATGCCTTGGCACTGGCACCCACCCCGCTGTCCCTGCCTAATTGCCTCAACTGCCATAGGCAGCATCGGACAAATGGTCGACAGTCCCTAACCTGTAAAAGTGTAGACAAAACGAAGACAAGACAGAAAAAAAAACACAAAAGTTTAAAGTCACAGGTCCAGGTCAGCAACTAGCGGTCCGTGTTGTTCAAGTTGAAGGGAATAGTCACAAAGTCAAGCCAGAAAGTAAAAAAAAAAATCAAAACAGTATGCTAATAAGAAACAACTGCTAGGTAAAGAGGGTACTCAGAATATGAGACTCTATCACAGCCAAGGGAGAACAGGCAAATCAGTGTAAAAACAGGCTGTGATAGAAGCTGAGACTCCAGCTCCAGCACCATACAGCAGAGCTGACTGGTGGTGCCGGCTGCCAGTCAGTGTGATTACTTAGCCACCAGCTGAGCCACTCAGCTGGGGGCACTGAAGCCGCAGCAGGAACAAAAGACGCCGGGACAGGGGCGATATCGGCAATCGACACTATTGACCAAGTCTTTTTTTTTTTTTCGAATATCACTTTTAAAGCAGTATAGCCTGTCTATTTTCCATTAAAATAGCCCTATGAGGGCTTATTTTTTGCAGGACAAGTTTTACTTTTTATTAGTACAATTTAGAAATATTTCTATTTTTCTATTTATAGTTCTTTTTGGGGGGGTGGAGGCAGATTAACAAAATACAAGAATCCCAGTGTTTTTTTTATCATTTTCTTACCACATTCATGGTTTGGGATAAAGAATAAATTAATTAGATTTTTCAGGTTGTTACAGACGCAGCCATACCTAATATGTATATTTTTATTTATTTATTATGTTCTATATTGAATAAGGGAAGGGAAAGGTAAAATGTACTGTTTATGGGATGGGTTGATGTATTTTAATACTTTTAAATCCGCTGACAGGCAATGTACCCGATTAGCATCCATAGCAGCCGTGGGGGTCACCAGATCCAGTTTCGTTACTTATCGTAGTGACAATCTTACCACGGCATGTAAAAAGTTATCCTATCAGAAAGGGAGGCTTCTTTGTTCCTGACAGATAGAACTGTCATACAGTCTGACAGCCGGGCTACCACGGGGGCCCCGCTATCCCTTATTCTGACCACTGTAAAAAGGCAGCGGCCTAGAATAAGGACCCTTAAAGAGAACCAATCACGGAAGAAATTTAAATTTTTTTATTTTCTAATTCAATGTAATTATTTATTTAATTACATTTGTAAATACTTTTATTTATTTTTTCGGCCGCTTTTTTGTTTTATTAACTTTTCAATTCACTGTCTCGCGCCGGCTCTTTTCAAAAGAGTCGGCTCGAGACAGGAAGCTCCCGTCATCCACAGCGGCAGCAAGGCCGGCCGCCGCCATCTTGATTACGTCATTTGCGTTCCAGTGGTGGAACGCAAGTAACGTAATCAAGATGGCGGCGG
Organism: Dendropsophus ebraccatus; assembly: GCF_027789765.1. Classification (NCBI taxonomy): domain Eukaryota; kingdom Metazoa; phylum Chordata; class Amphibia; order Anura; family Hylidae; genus Dendropsophus; species Dendropsophus ebraccatus. The sequence goes on from NC_091462.1 coordinate 49,806,136, forward strand.
CCGGGCCGAACAAGAGGAACAGGTATAGTATAAGATACAGACTGCAACAGCAGTCTGTATCTTCATTTTGTCTATTTATGAAGATACAGACTGCCTTTGCAGTCTGTATCTTATACTTTACCTGATCCTCTTGTCCGTTGCAGTCTGATGCCGGGCGCCGCCATCTTGAATACGTCACTTGCGTTCCAGCGGTGGAACGCAAGCGACGTAATCAAGATGGCGGTGCCGGCCTTGCTGCAGCAAACAAGAGGAACAGGTAAAGTATAAGATACAGACTGCAAAGGCAGTCTGTATCTTCATAAATAGACTGCCTTTACAGTCTGTAGCTTATACTTTACCTGATGCTCTTGTTCGGTGCTGAAAGGCCGGGCGACGCCATCTTGAATACGTCACTTGCGTTCCAGCGGTGAAACGCAAAGTGACGTCATCAAGATGGCGGCGCCCGGCCTTCGTTCAGCTATCAAGAGAATTGGGTAAAGGGATAAGATACAGACTGCACAGGCAGTCTGTATCTTCATAGATAGACTTAGGGAGAGATTTCCTTTGATAATAGGGACAGTGATTTTTAGGTGATTGGTCCTCTTTAATGACTGCCATGAAAAGGCGTATCAGTGGTCATTAAGAGGTTAAATTCTGGCATAAATCCTACGCTTGTTGACATACAATGCTGACTTAGAATGTTGACATATAAATATAGCATAAAAATGTTGACATAGATTATAGGTTTAGAATGTTGGCATAGAATGTAGGCATGAAGAACACAAGGGGATAATTTTTGTGCAGTGCTTGCAAAGGCTGTCCTAGAATGCATGCCCCTTTTGTGAATCTGGCCAAGGGAAAGGGGACAGGTCTTTATTTAAGACTGGCATTCGAGTACGCCAGTCTTGAAAAATGTCCCCCAAAGTGTTGACATGCATGAAATGTTTACATAGAATGTTGGCATATAAAGTTGACATAGAATGTTAACATAGAATGTTGGCATATAATGTTTACATATAATGATAGTAAATAATTTTGGTATAGAAAGTTGACTCTGAATGTTGGCATAGAATGTATGCTTAGAATGTACGTTTAGAGTGTTGACATAAAATGTTGTCCTAGAATGTTTACATATAACATAGAATTAAAATGTGGCCAGAGAAAAAAGGCTTAGAATATTCCCAAAGAATGTTGGCATAGAATTAACGTAGATTGTAGGCCTTTAATATTGGCATAGAATGTTGATAAAAAATGTTGGTATAGATTGTAGCCCTAGAATGCTGGAATACAATGTAAGTATGGAGTTTTGGCATAAAACAGGACTGGACTGGGACTTAAAATGAGCACTGGCCCATACAACTTACCCCACCAGCCCACATAATAATGTAACGTACATTTGCCCCCTGCTAATAATATGGCTGAAATATATTTATTTGTTGATTTTTAATTTGGCTACTGGAAAATATTATTTGGCTCCTACATTTTTATATTTTGAAGACAAAGATGTCTAAGTAACTTTTTACTCTGGAGCCCTGCATGGTCACAGTCCTGTAATTGGGTAATGCATAGTCACAAGGTGTTTATTACTCAATTGCAGCATATTACATTAACCCTATTTGGTAAAAGAGGCCTACTGCTAAATATGAAAAATGCTCGGACCTCACAAAAAGGCAGAAGTAATTATGAAAAGTGTGTTCTGCAAAAGTGGAGAGGGCAGGGAACGGCAGTACAGTAAGTGTGTGTGTTAGTGTGTGTTAGCATGTGTTAAATTTTTGAAAAGCATGTTGGAATAGCCTTTAGATCTAAATGTTTGTAATTTTTCACAGAGAGATTGATTATGCCTATCCTGTCTGCATGGCACAACAGCGGAAGCTTTAAGAGGATATAGGCAGACACTGGGCAGGCTAAAATAACAGAGGTGACAGAATGGGATGGGTAAATACAATTAAGGGAACACTTAAAGCGACTCTGTACCCACAATCTGACCCCCCCAAACCACTTGTACCTTCAGATAGCTGCTTTTAATCCAAGATCTGTCCTGGGCTCCTTTCGGCAGGGGATGCAGTTATTGTCATAAAAACAACTTTTAATCCTACAGCGCTGTGTCTAACGGCCGGGGCTTACATTTGTATGTGCATTAGGCTGGCACCACCTCTCTGTCCTTCCTCCCTGCCCTCCTCATCATTAGGAATGCTCCAGGCAGATTGCTTACTATTCCCCATCTGTGGCAGCCCGGCACATTGGCTGGATCGTTAATACACCTGTGCAAAGCTCAAACAAAAGTAAATGTTCCTGGATCATTCCTAATGATGAGGAGGGCGGGGAGGAAGGACGGAGAGGTGGTGCCAGCCTGATGCATATACAAATGTAAGCCCCGGCCGTTAGACACAGCGCTGCCGGATTAAAAGTTGTTTTTAGGTGAATAACTGCATCACCTGCCGAACGGACCCCAGGACAGGTCTTTGAATAAAAGCAGCTATCTGAAGGTACAAGTGGTTTGGGGGGGTCAGATTGTGGGCCCAGAGTCTCTTTAAACAATACAATATAACTCAAAGTAAATCTTTACTTCTGTGAAATCAAACTGTCCACTTAGGAAGCAACACTGATTGACAATTTTGCATGCTGTTGTGCAGATGGAATAGACAACTGGTGGAAATTGTCAATTACCAAGATACACTCAATAAAGGAGTGGTTCTGCAGGTGGGGACCACAGACCACTTTTCAGTACCTATGCTTTCTGGCTGATGTTTTGGTCACTTTTGATTGTTGGTGCTGCTTTCACACTTGTGGTAGCAAGAGACAAAATCTACAACCCTATGTGGGTTGTAGAGTCCGTCTCTTGCTACCACAAGTGTGAAAGCAGCACCAACATTTAAAAGTGACCAAAACATTAGCCAGAAAGCATAGGTACTGAGAAGTGGTGGTGGTGGTGGTAACCTAAAGCCTTTGTTCTCTATAATCAGAACAGCTGCTATGGCAAGTAGATATTCATTTAAATATACGCAACTGCAACACTTTTAGTCTTCTATATCCTGCTCTTCTAAGCTACATAGATCCCTGACGGACTTTGAGAAGCTGTGTCTGTCTTCCTCCTGCCCTACGTACATCATTTCCCTGATATATCAGATACCTCTCTCTCAGATTGCTACAGCTTCCCTCCTTTTGTAAGGTTTGGGAAGAATAACTGGGACACCACTATACACCAATTCAGTGTTCCCAAGCTTTCTTCCTTATGCAGAAGGCAGAAGCTATAAAATACTAACCCGTTGGTATCGAGTCCCAGCAGCACTTCATAAGTGGTACTCTAATGTCATCCTTAGATCTGCAAGCTACACTGTCCGTCCAAGTAGAAGGTGTAGCTGGCAGATCTAAGAAGGATCTAAGACAAGCATTCCTAGCGAGGGGGGTAGTGTGCATGTACTCCCCTCCAAGAGTGAGTACCCTGCTTGAGTAGAAGCTGTGGTGTCTGATAGATACATTTGCCTTTGTATTTTTTTTTGTTTGTTTCTTTTATATATACCGATTCTTTAGTGTGAATATTATTGCCCTCTTTTATTCTCACTGAATCCGCAGCCTCAAAGTCACCTCCATCTTTCTTTTTTTCTCTCTATTCTTTCCTTGGGCCTCTCTCGGTGCTGTATTGATTGTATTACGTTCATACCATAGTGTTATTAAGTAAAAAATGTGATTTTACTTGCCCCTTTACTTCACTTGTCAGTCTGCCTCTCTCTCTCTGGGTGAGGCCTCTCTTATCCACATGTGTTCTGTTTTGCTTTGTTTGCATTTATTTAACCTGTATTTTCTATATATATTCGCACTATACAAATAAATATTATTACTCTATACATGGATTCGTTGTTCTCTCTTTTAAACCCTATGAAACTTTAATTGAAAAATAAAAGGAAAGTGGTGCACACCATGTAACCTTTTTTTGTGCAAACTGTGTTGTATTTTTAATGCAGGACCCATTTCTGTATATGTCTATCTTTTGTAGCCGGTCATATAAGGACCTGGTCGGTTCCCAATAATCCAGAGATAATCCTACTCTAAGAAAGTACTGTAATGCACTGGCACAAATGAAGAACACTGCACTGCAGTTCTAAGATATTCTTTTCTGATTTGATAACACATGCATGGCTAGCTGTGGAAACTACGAAATGTCACTAATTAAAAACATTGACCTTTATATGTGTTAAGTTTTATGTGAAATAACAAAAAAGAGGAACAAAAAGAGAGAACATAACAGTTCTTGACATACCAATTGTATTATCAGCTAAACCAGGTCCACAGATATTGAAATAATCAGGTTTATGCTTCTTCTTTGTTGGAGATTAATAAGTGATGTGTTTATTTTCCTGCTTATATTTACAACTTTATAATGGCACTTATTATCCATATCTATACTTATTATACAATGGCACTTATACGTATCTATACTTATTATACAATAGCACTTATTATCCATATCTATACTTATTATACAATGGCACTTATACAACTTTTTATCCATATCTATACTTATTATACAATGGCACTTATTATCCATATCTATACTTATTATACAATGGCACTTATACAACTTATTATCCATATCTATACTTATTATACAATGGCATTTATTATCCATATCTATACTTATTATACAACTTATTATACATATCTATACTTATTATACAATGGCACTTATTATACAACTTATTAAACATATCTATACTTATTATACAATGGCACCTAATATACAACTTATTAAACATATCTATACTTATACAATGGCACTTATTATACAACTTATTAAACATATCTATACTTATTATACAATGGCACCTAATATACAACTTATTAAACATATCTATACTTAAACAATGGCACTTATTATACAACTTATTATACAAAAGCACTTATTATACATATCTGTACTTATTATACAATGGCACTTAGTATACATACACTACCGTTCAAAAGTTTGGGGTCACCCAAACGATTTTGTGTTTTCCATGAAAAGTCACACATTCACCACCATACGTTGTGAAATGAATAGAAAATAGAGTCAAGACATTGACAAGGTTAGAAATAATGATTTGTATTTGGAATAACATTGTTTTTACATCAAACTTTGCTTTCGTCAAAGAATCCAGCTTTTGCAGCAATTACAGCATTGCACACCTTTGGCATTCTAGCTATTATTCTGTTGAGGTAAGCTGGAGAAATTGCACCCCACGCTTCTAGAAGCAGCTCCCACAAGTTGGATTGGTTGGATGGGCACTTCTGGCGTACCATACGGTCAAGCTGCTCCCACAACAACTCAATGTGGTTCAGATCTGGTGACTGCGCTGGCCACTCCATTACCTATGATAGAATACCAGCTGCCTGCTTCTGCTGTAAATAGTTCTTGCACAATTTGGAGGTGTGTTTAGGGTCATTGTCCTGTTGTAGGATGAAATTGGCTCCAATCAAACGCTGTCCACTGGGTATGGCATGGCGTTGCAAAATTGAGTGATAGCCTTCCTTATTCAGAATCCCTTTTACCCTGTACAAATCTCCCACCTTACCAGCACCAAAGCAACCGCAGACCATCACATTACCTCCACCCTGCTTAACAGATGGCGTCAGGCATTCTTCCAGCATCTTTTCATTTGTTCTGCGTCTCACAAACGTTCTTCTTTGTGATCCAAACACCTCAAACTTGGATTTATCCGTCCACAACACTTTTTTCCAGTCTTCCTCTGTCCAATGTCTGTGTTCTTTTGCCCATCTTAATCTTTTTCTTTTACTGGCCAGTCTCAGATATGGCTTTTTCTTTGCCACTCTGCCCTCAAGGCCAAAATCCTGCAGCCACCTCTTCACTATAGATGTTGACACTGGTGTTTTGCGAGTACTATTTAATGAAGATGCCAGTTGGGGACCTGTGAGGCGTCTATTTCTCAAACTAGAGACTCTAATGTGCTTATTTTCTTGCTTAGTTGTGCAACGCGGCCTCCCACCTCTTTTTCTACTCTGGTTAGAGCCTGTTTGTGCTGTCCTCTGAAGGGAGTAGTACACACCGTTGTAGGAAATCTTTAATTTCTTAGCAATTTCTCGCATGGAATAGCCTTCATTTCTAAGAACAAGAATAGACTGTCGAGTTTCAGATGAAAGTTCTCTTTTTCTGGCCATTTTGAGCGTTTAATTGACCCCACAAATGTGATGCTCCAGAAACACAATCTGCTCAAAGGAAGGTCAGTTTTGTAGCTTCTGTAACGAGCTAGACTGTTTTCAGATGTGTGAACATGATTGCACAAGGGTTTTCTAATCATCAATTAGCCTTCTGAGCCAATGAGCAAACACATTGTACCATTAGAACACTGGAGTGATAGTTGCTGGAAATAGGCCTCTATATACCTATGTAGATATTGCACCAAAAACCAGACATTTGCAGCTCGAATAGTCATTTACCACATTAGCAATGTATAGAGTGTATTTGTGTAAAGTTAGGACTAGTTTAAAGTTATCTTCATTGAAAAGTACAGTGCTTTTCCTTCAAAAATAAGGACATTTCAATGTGACCCCAAACTTTTGAATGGTAGTTTATCTATACTTATTATACAATGGCACATATTATAAATATATAGACAGAGAAACCAGCACAAGGAAAAGGCATTGGAACAAATGGAACAAAAAGAGATTAGACCCAGTTCACAATTCCTATGGTGCAACGTCAGAAGTTCAATTGCAGGATTTGAGTGGACAAGCAAATTACTGGTTGTCCTCTCAAATCCAACAAAATAAAGGACACCAGACGCAAAACTGACCTCCTGCGGTAGTCAAAACCATTAGTGACATATTCAGATGTAAAGACATCAAAGCAAGATGCAAGTGTGTGTGTGTGTGTGTGTGTGTGCTCATTTTGAAACCTCTTAAAGGGAATCTGTCAACTGCAATTTACATTCCAATCTGCTGATACTCTTAGATAGCTCTTAGGTCTAGGAGAGATGGAACCTTTTCTATATCTGTCTGTGCTTCCATAACAACAGAAAAACTAATTTATGTGAAAAGGCTTTTCAAAGCTTCTCAAATGCTACCAGCTGGAACACCTCCTTTCTCCCCCTCCCATCCCTTACCCTGCTTGGGACTCATCTTCCAGATGAAGCTTGACTGACTTACACTTTGCACAGGGGGTGTATGATAAGGAAAATATTTGTCTAAAGCAGATAAGCCCTACACAATTATTGTTACAGAGGAAAAAAGTTTTATGTAACCTGCATTTCCTCTTTCTTTTTTTTTTCATACAAATGTTCTCTTTCCATGTTTGCTGATTATGGTGCAAGTCCTGTGCTTTGTGCTCTGAACCAGTTATTTCAGATATTTCTCTAATCTCATAGCATATCATCTCACTGTGCCTGATTACATATATTATATAATTTTAATTTTTGGTTTTAAAAATAGCATTACAAAAATAATCTTAAAGAACATTTATTTCCATTACATCAGATATTTACAATAAATACACTGAATACATATTTCCACACATATACCCCCCCCCCCGACCCTAGGAGTAAAGAAAGGGGAACGCACAACAAAGAGATGAGAGGGGGGGGGGGAAACCTTTCCAACAATATGACCGAGATATCCTAAGCTGCATTTTCCACCTCTTCCATCTACCCCCCAAATAGCTTTTCTTTTATTAATTCCATTCTTTCAATTATAATTTTTTTTTTTATCATTTTAAGCTTGCGGGACTTAACGTCCCATCGGTGTTGTTGGACTGTTACTTATCCAACTCCTCAATATCAATACCCCTGTTAGCAACAACACCTTCCGGACTATTTTCCCCTCATTTGTTATAATCTCATTGCATCCCAAAATTAAATAAATTGCATTGTATGGTATAATGATTCCTTTTATCCTTTCTAACTTCTCCAGCACTTGTGGAGTGGATACTCCCACAACATATGTAAGTATCCTGCCTCACCCTTACCACATTTAGGGCAGTTGTTTACTTAAAGGATTATTTCGGCGGACCGACTAAAAAAACAAACAAAAAAAGAAACAACAGACACACACACAGCTTTTATACTTACCATCCCTCCGGTGACGATCGCTGCTTAAATCTCCCTCCAGGCGTCTTCCTGTCATCTCTGGCTGCCGTCCTCAGAGCTCCCTCACTTCCGGGTTGCGGAGCAGTGAATGGGAGAGGAAAAGGCCGCTGGTGCACTTGTGCATCGGCAGCCTTTTCATTGGCTGGAGCGCATCACACAGCTTCCAGCTTGCTCAGCCAATCAGGAAGCCATGCGTTGCCTCCAGCCAATGAAAAGGCTGCTGGTGCGCAAGTGCACCAACGGCCTTTTCCTCTCCCATTCACTGCTGTGAAAGACAGCAAAGAGGAAGGAGACCAGGCCTGCCCCCTGCTCTGACAACATCAACCCAAGATGACACCCGGCAGAAGAGGACGGGGTCGACAGTTATTTGGTATGTATACTTTATTTAACTTCCAGGGGTTGGGGGTTGGAAAGGGGGGGGGGGCAGATAGCTTATTGACACACATTACAAAGTTATATAACTTTGTAATGATTGTTAATTGCACAGAGAAAGTAAATCGCCACACTACTCCTTTAATATACTTCTGGGAGTTTTATTCTGGGAGTTTTTATTGTTGGCAAGGGCGTTTTCCCATTCTGACTCGGTTATGGGTCCCGTCTCTTTCTCCCAATCTCAAACTGTGTCTGCAATTTACTATATTGCCACTAATGACCTTTTGGTGCCTGAGGAAGCTTCTTAACATTTACAGAGACAGTGAAGGCAGGAGAAGGGGAACTATATAGGCTGCTGGAAGGCGAGAACATTGGCACTTCCTCTAAAAGACATATTTCCAAATTTCACAAATTGCCATGTTACAGATTTATAATAAAAAAAAAAACAATCTTAAAATACATTGGCACCACAAATCTACTTCCTGTTCTCAGGGTATTATCTAACCAAGATATACAATGCATTTGATAAGTCTTCAGTCCCTTTTACTTTTTTCACATTTTATTATGCTGCTACCTTGTGCTTAAAAACTAAAATTGCTCATAGACATAAATATTCAGTTCCCTTACTAGAACCCCTGAAGTTCTCTCTGGACCTCCCACATCTTTTCGAGATGTTTTGGTTGGTGTCCATCTGTGGATTATTCAGATGACTGAACCTGATTTGGAAGATGCACCTGTAAAATATAAGGTCTCTCAGATGATAATGCATATCAGAGGAAAAACTAAGCCATGAAGTGGAAAGAACTTCCTGCAGAGGCACAGCTCTGGAGAAGAGGACCAAAAAATGTCTGCTGAACTGTAATTTCCCTGGAGCAAAGTGGTCTTCATATTTCTTGAGTGGAAAAAGTTTGGAACAGCCAGGTGTCTTTCTTGAGCGCTAACTGCCCCATTTAACTGGAGGAGAAGGGCCTTGGTAAGATGGGTAACCAAGGTGAGGAACCCAATGGTCACTTTGGCTGAGCCCTAAAGATCCTGTGTGCAGATGCGAGAAACTTCCAGAAGGTCAACCATCACTGCAGGACTCTAGCAATATCGGCTTTATGTCAGAAAGGCCAGAAACACACAAAAAGCCTACCTGGACTCTTAGACCGTGAGCACAAAAAAAGATTATTTGGCCTGATGAAACTAAGATTAAACTTTTTGGTTTAAATTCATTGAGTTCATGTCTGGAAGAAACCAGACAAAGCTCATCATCTGCCCAATATAATTTCTATAGTGAGGCATAGTGGTGGTAGCATCATGCTGTGGGGGTGTTTTTCAGCAGCTGGGACAGGGAGACTGATCAGGGTTTAGAAAAAGATGAATGGAGGAAACCACAAAGCACCCTAATTCAGGGTGCTCCCAACCTAAGGTGGGCCTAAGATTAACAGCACACAGTCAAGGCAACACAGAAGTGGTTTAGGGGCAGCTAGACTGGCCCTGCCTTAAACTCAATAAAACACCTCTGGAGAGACATTAAAGTGTCTCTGTACCCACAATCTGGCCCCCCCAAACCACTTGTACCTTTGGATAGCTGCTTTTAATCCAAGATCCCTCCTCTCATCCATTCGGCAGGTGATGCAGTTATTGTCCTAAAAAAAAAACTTTTAAACTTGGTGTGGCCTACAGTGTGTGTCCGCCTTAGGAATGCAGTGAATCCCCGCCCTCCTAATCACTAGGAACGCCCCCGGGCAGGATTGTTACTATTCATCACCTGAACACTGCACAGGTGCCTAAACGATCCAGCTCATGTGCAGTGTTCACACAGGTGATGAATAGGAGAATTTGTTCTTGAAGCATTCCTAATGATAAGGAGGGCAGGGAGGAGGGACGGAGGGGTAGTGAAAGGTTAGGGCATAGACACTCTAGGCCACGCCAATTTGACACAGGGCTGCAAGTTTAAAAGTTGTTTTTTAGGGTTTTTTAGGGACAATAACTGCATCACCAGCTGAACGGACGACAGGACAGATCTTGGATTAAAAGCAGCTATCCGAAGGTACAAGTGGTTTGGGGGGGGGGGGGGGGTCAGATTGTGGGTGCAGAGTTGCATTAAAATGTCTTTCTATGGAGGCCAGCCATCCAACCTGACAGAGCTTGAGGGAATCTGCAGAATACAATGGGCGAAAATTCCCAAATCCAGTGTGTAAACCTTGCGACATCATACCCAACAAGACTGGAGGCTGTAATCGCTGCCAAAGGTGCTTCAACTAAGTACTAAGTAAAGGGATTTTAGTTTTTTCTTTTCTGTAAATTAGAAAAAATGTCTAACATTATGTTTTCATTGTATCATTATGGGGTATTGAGGGCGGAATAATGGGGCAAAACCCTTTTGTTTATTTTTTCTATTTTAGCACACAATGTGAAAAAAGTGAAAGGATCTGAATAACTTCTGAATGAACTGTAATTGAAGCAGGAGACTTAAAGGACAACTCCCGCGGGACCCCCAAAAAAAAAAAAAAACACAGACACACACAGACACCATACTCACCATCTCTCTGGTGACGATCGCCACTCGATTCGCCCGCCGTCCGCCTCTCCGTCGCCGCCGTCCGCCATCCAGCGATGTCTCCGACTTCCGGGTCCAGGGGATGGAAAAGGCTGCCAGTGCGCTTGCGCACCGGCAGCCTTTTCATTGGCTGGAGCGCATCACATGGCTTCCAGCAAGCTTAGCCAATCAGGGCTAAGCAAGCTGGAAGCCATGTGATGCACTCCAGCCAATGAAAAGGCTGCTGGTGCGCATGTGCACCAGCAGCCTTTTCATCCCCATTCACTTTGCATGAAGACGCCGAGGAGGAAGAAGACCCGGACCGCCCCTCGGCTCTGACGTCGTCGTCACCAGATGCCGCCCCGGAGAAGAGGACCGTGACGATCGTAATAGGTAATGTATACATTCTTTAACTTCCGGGGTGGGGGGTCGGGGGTCCGAAAGTGGGGGAAGGGGGCCAGGCCGGGTATTTAACCACATTACAAAGTTATATAACTTTGTAATGTGTGTTAAATGAGCAAAAAAATTTTTTTTGTGGGAGTTGTCCTTTAAGAAAGTAACATTTTAATAAATTAAACTTTTGCATGGAGGTAGGCTAGGTGCACACTGCATTTTTTCTGTCCATTTAACATATCTGTTTTATGGAAAAAAACTGATGGAAAAACACATGCAATTGTACGCTGTCTAATAGGATTTGTTCTCGATTGACTTACATTATAAAAAAAAGAAACAGATCAAAACGGATCCATTATTTTTAGCATACACATACTTGTGGTTGATCACTTTTTCTGTGTAATAAAATTAACCATTTAAAAACAGACGCGTTAAACTGAAAGCAAAAACACAGTGTGAACCTAGACATAGACTTAAAGGGGTATTTCAGTATTTAAAAAAAATTGTATCTTGCTGGGGGAAGAGTAAAAAGAAAAAACAATTCAAACTCACCTATCAAACATTTTGATATGTTGCTTGGGGAACGGTAAAAGGTAAACAAATCATACACAGCTGTATTTATTTTTATATGTTTTATTTATATAATGGGAAAGGGGTGATTTAAACTTTTGTTGGGGAAGGACATTTTTTTTTTAATACACATTTTAAGTCCCCTTGGGGGACTTTTACATACAGTTGTTAGATTATACACACTGATCATTGCTTTGCCATAGGCAGACTTATTCATCAGAGCGCTGATTGGACCGCATGGAGGAAGGTGAGAGACCTCTGGCGGTCCGTTAAAACGATCGGGGGTCCCGATCAGTAAGTGACAGGGGACTGCCCCTGTCACTTACACTTAAACGCAGCGGTCACTGCAGCCTGTCATTAACGGTGAGGGCTGGACTGCTCACCGTAGCTGGCCCCCACCTCCTATGAGGCACGCTCTGCTCCGGAGCACGTCGCTTGGGGACAGACTCCCAGGGCGTACCGGTACATCCTTGGTTGTCTAGGGGTTAATGGATCTATGCTATATATTAATTCGATATTGTCTTGCTTTTACTGGTTATCTTCCTTTTCTGGATTTTATAACAGAAAATATTTAAAACATTTTAAGGTGGCCAAACATTTTTAATAACTGACAGCCGTACGATCGTACAGCCGTCAATTATCTGCCTGCCGCCCGTCCTCCCCATACACAAGACTGTTTGGCGTGGCCAAGCTTTGCCGTGTTCTCTTTGGAGAGGGGTAAGGGATTGAGCTTGATTTTTTATCACACGTGACCGATATCTCCACCGACATCCTTTATCGGTAGATAGTCCGGAGAGCCCCATTTACCTTAGATAGAATGCTGAATCTGCCACAATCAGCAGCTTTGGCTAAGTAAAGTCTAAGGTGTTTGGGGACCTTTAATACATTTAAGGCGGGATTTACGAACTTTAAGCCAGAGGCGTACGCCAGGGAGAAGGTGCAGATTTGCCCCTTCTCCCTGGCGTACGCCTCCCGTGCGCCCCGCTTGCCCGATGGGCCGGCTGGCTGAGCTTGTGGGGGCGTGATGAGGCGGGGAGGTGGCGTGCTTGCAGGCGCACATCATGACGCAAATCTACACCTGGCGTACGCCTCTTAGTGAATCCGGCCATGAAAAAGGGTGCGGGGCTTAATATAAGAACGGCGTACTTGAATGCCGGTCTTCATAAATCCCCCCCCCCCCCTTAGTGTCTAGCAGCAGAGATAACAACAGTCAGAGCCAAGCTTCCATGAGCATCTGCACCTCACATAGTTTCTAACGTATCTGTGGGCTCCATTTGATATGTCCTTTTCTCTATCTTTGACTCCATTGTTTTATATTAAAGGTAGTGAAACAATAATTTTCCAGTATAAAGATTAGATTACCCTCTTTTCCGCACACAGTGGTCCACATTTGGTTGGTCCCTGTAGGATGGGGAAACTTGGGTCCTGTGCAATCTCACATAAGAATAGGCTTCATTATCACACATCAATAATAGGGGCAAATTTATAACTGGTCACATGGATTGACTACTGGATGACAGATGAGAGCTGAAAGTGGAGGGTGGATAGAGTTTTTGACTCGTCTTAACCTCAAAACCTTAGCAAAACCACCTAGACTGCCCTGGCCAGTCTAGTAGAAGGCAAGGTTATCCAGATGGGACAACCCACTAAATACTCACATCTTTTAGATTTATTTACCAGGGAGAATACTGATATCAACTAGAGAGAAGAATCTACTGTCATAAAATAATCATAAAAGCCTTAAAGCGTAACTGTCATTTCAGGGTCATTTTTTTGAAAACATTAAATATCAATAGTACAAGCGATTTTAAGAAGCTCTGTAATAGGTTTTATAAACCAAAAGAGTTTCCTTCTGGACTGAAATAGCAATCTCCCAGCCTCCCCCCTCACATCAGATGAAGCAGGATTTCTGTGTCCACTATGTGGCTATGGAGAGGGGAGGGGCTGTTAGGAGTGACTGAGCACGGAGCAGTCCTGCAGAGCACAACACCCTGCAATCTTCTCTCAGTAAGTTCATAGATAAGCACTGACCTTTCTGACACCTGAATTTAGCGTTCTAGGTGCCCAGAGAGTCTAGAAACAGCTGACCTTCATGTCACCTCTTCCTGCTCCCTCATCTCCCCCAGCCCCTCCCCCCTTCATAGGCTTACAATGGAGAGAGCAGAGCCCGTCTTCACTGGCTTCTCTGTAATGAAGACGTGTTTGCCTGATAATGCATAGATAAGAATCATGGGGGGAGGCTGGGAGATTGCTTCTTGAGTAAAGAAGGAGGCTTTTTTGGCTGATAAAACCTATTACAGAGTTTCTTAAAATCGCTTATACTACTGATTATTGCAATAAAAAAAATATGACAATTATGCTTTAACCCCTTAAAAGAGTTGTAGCTGAGATGTGCCGATGAATTTATAATGTTTTATAGAAGGACAGTTCACAGTTATTTCTTGGTGTCTCAATCACCCTTACACATGTCTAACGCAATACTTATTAAGAAGTAGAGAAGCAGTTCTTTCATCATTACAAGCCTGTATTGGTTTCCTCTTTTTACCCTTCCTGTTTTCATGGGAGTCATTTGAAATAAGACCACAACTACACTAAAAGTAGCACTACAGCCGAGACCCTGGCGTCCATCTCATGAGGTAAGTGTACACTAGTTCTTTTTTATTCTAGATATGGTAGAGATAACACATATATATATATATATATATATATATATATATATATATATGCATTTTTGTTTGTGACTTAGAAATAGATTAAGAAAATGAACACTGTGAATCAATGTGGATAGATACTCCTTATGCAATTTAGGCTGAGGATTATAAGAAAGCCCTGACTGTTGTATGGTTGTCCTGATCCAGCTCCACTATAGTATCTTGTGCCAGGATAGTATTGTTGAAATAAACAATTATTGTTATTATTGAAAATAAAAATGCGTTTTTACATCTAATACTTCTAGCTACAGTGGACAATACAGTGAAAAATATGTTAGAATAGATGTGCTCTTGTGATGTTCTAGCTACCAAGTGGTCCAAATGTTGACCCTCTTAGGCCAAACTAATTTTACACTGTGGCATTCCTTAAAGAATAACTTAAAAAAAAATGTTTTTGTATCAGCACACACACAAAAAAAATCATTTGTGTAGGACATATTTTTCACACATACCAATTTGGCACACTAAGGCTATGTTCACACAACGTCAAAAATGGAGAAAAAACATCCGATTTCGCTATTTAAAAAAACGTTCGTTTTTGCAGCAATTTAACTGACTTCAACGCAATTGCATTGAAGTCAATGGGAACACGGACGTCCTATGCACACAATGCATAAAAAAACGGACGTTTTTGCCGCGGACGTCAAAATAATGAACATGAACATTTTCGGACGTTTTTTGCAAATAGTGGACGTTTTGTATTAGTTGTTCACACACAGTTCTTCTATTGTCACCGTTCTTTCTCCGTTTTTACTATTAAATTCAATGGATTTTTCAATTAAGCCACAACCAAAGGGTAATTAGTAACCCCAAACTAAGATAATGTGCATACACCCGTATGCCAGGCTTTGAAAAACGTCTGTTGTTTTAGACTCAAAATAACGGACGTAATTTTAAACAGAGCTAAAAAAAAAAGGTTGTGTGAACATAGCCTTACACTGTACATTTTTTTTATTATTTAAATTTGGACTACAATCCAAAAATCCCTTATTGTGTTATTTTTTTATGGTTTTCACCCTGATCTAAAAATACGTATTTACAATTTTGGGACATCATATGTGGTTATTACTGTATACAGGTTGTATTAGGCACAATACGAGGGGCTATCTTTGATATATCTTTGGCTTTACTCAAAAAGAAAGAAGATAGGAAGATGAAACTTTACACTTATTCCACATACTCTCCACTGATGTCAGCACACTTCTTACATTGGTATTCCAAGTTCTGTAAGCCTTGTAAGAAGAAGGATTTCGGTTGTGCCCCAAACCAGTCATCCGTAGCAGCCATGGCATCAGAAATGGTGTGAAGTTAGGTTCCCTTAAGGTGTTTCTTTGGTTTTGGAACAGATAATAGTTGGAGGGAGCGAGTTCTGGTGAATATAGTGGGTGGTCAACTACCTTGGAGCCTGGCTCCACCAGTTTTGCCATGGTCGCTTGTGCAGTGTAAGTTGAGGCATCGTCTTACAGAAACAAGGTTCCTTTGGACAGCTTACCGCACCTTTTGCCTTCAGAGCTGCCTTCAATTGGTAAAAAAGTTCAATGCAATACCTTGCATTGATGGTGGAACCATTTCGAAGGTAGTCCATTAGCAGCACACCCTCCTTATCCTAGAACACAGACGCCATCACCTTCGTGGCTGATTTTTGCAGCCTGAACTTCTTTGGACCAGGAGAACCACTGTGCCTCCACTCTTCTGACTGATCCTTGGTCTCAGGGTCATACAAATACTTCCAGGTCTCATACATAGTGCCCAGTTGCTCCAGGAAGTTCTTATCAGTCCGGAATCACTGACAAATGGACCGGGAAGTTTTCACTCACATGATTTTCTGATCTGTTGTCAAACTTCTGGGGACCCATATTGCAGATAGCTTCTTCATGTTCAAATGTTAATGGATAATGACACAAACACGTTCACGAGAAATCCCCATGATGTCTGCTATTCCTTAAGCTGAAATTTGCTGATTTTCCAGTATGAGGTTGTGCACAACAATCTCAGGAACAACAACCACTCTCGGTCATCCAGGACGTTCATCATCATTGGTGCTGAAGCAGCCTGTTTTAAATTTGGCAACCCAGCACTTACCTATAGAATATGAAGGGCATTGATCCCCCAATGTCTGTGACATATCACCATGAATATCCTTCGTGACTTTCCTTCCAGAAATAGGAATTTTATGACTCCTCTGCTGTCATTTGCACAAAATTTGGAAGAGATATATTAGACCCAAAAGGCTTTCTTGTGATGTAACATTCATTCATAGGAACAAAAAAAGAACACAGAGTCCAAGACTTATCAGTAGCCCCTCGTATATAATTTTTAAAAATATTTTTTGTGTCTATTTTACTTTCCTTTTTTTCCTACTTGTTATCTGGTATCCGCACTTTCTAAAGCATACCACTGATATGGCCTAACAGGCTTTTATGAGAGCAGGCCCTGGGGACCTTTGACAGATGTCTGGCTGCTTCTATAGTGATACCAGCACTGCTCCCTGTATATTGCTGCAATCAGGTTTAATTGCAGCGGTGACTACATTAACTATAGGGATTAGCGTTTATACTAATCCTGACAATTGTAATTAAAGTGTTTTTGTGGAGCCTCATTTTTTTTATGATGAGTTGTTTTTTTTAGCAGTTAGGGGGGTTGCTTTTAGCAATTTTCATATCTGTATTGGGTTTATGTCTTGGTATTAGCAGTGAGTTGTTGCATTATTTATACAGTCTGTTAGATAGGTAAAAGCGGCACTCACCGATACGGGAAAGCTGACCAAGGGTTCATTTTGTCTTTTTGTCTGTGTTGTAGATGGGGGCAGTAGCTGGCTCTACTTGGTCATGCACTTCACCTATCCCAGCATTATTTGGACCCTGCATGCCCAGAGTACAGGCTTATTATTACCCAAGGAGAGGCTAGAGTAAGGGCTGCATTACACAGTTCGATCAATAATGTAAACAAGCGCTTGTGTACTGAGCCTTTTACACAGCCCAGCTATCATGCAGCAAGCGCTGCACAGACAACATTACCAATGTCCGTATAACCATTGCCTTTAGTGTAAAATAATAAAGTTCATACACATGTGACCACGCTCCCCAGTGCCTCTGCCTGCTACCCGGTATCTTCCTGACTTTTTCCCTGTTAGATCGGGTAGAAGCCATGAAGATACCAGGGAGCAGGCAGAGGCCCCAGGGAGCGGGGTAAGGTATCTATGAACTTTTTTTAAACAGTTTTTAGGTCAGGACAATGATCGTTGTCATCAGCTGATCATTGTCTTTATTACTCAGATGGATAATCTGCCGAATCAGCCTGATCTGGTAGATTATTGGTTTGTGTAAAAGGGCCCTTATTGTAAGTAACATAGTAAATAAGGCTGAAAGAAGACAAGAGTCCATCAGGTTCAACCCAGGGAAATCCCACTGTGTTGATCCAGGAAGGCAAAAACCCCCATGAGGCAGACGACAATTGCCCCATCACAGGGAGAAAACTCCCTCCCGACTCCAATGGCAACCAGAACAATCCCTGGATCAACGTATCACCGGAAATCTAATGCCCATAACTTGTAGTATTATATTGTTCAAGAAAAGCATCCAGGCCTCCCTTGAACTTATTTAATGAATCAGCCATGACAACATCATGTGGCAGAGAGTTCCACAGTCTTACCGCTCGTACAGTAAAGAACCCGCGTTGATGCTGATGATTAAATCTTCTTTCCTCTAGATGTAGAGGATGCCCCCTTGTCATGGTTACAGACCTAGGAGTAAAAAGACCACTACAAAGATCTCTGTACTGTCCATTCATATATTTGTACATTGTGATCAGATCGCCCCTAAGACGTCTTTTTTCTAGCGTAAATAACCCCAAGCTTGATAACCTGTCCTGGTACTGTAACCCACCCATTCCCTTAATGACCTTTGTGGCCCTTCTCTGCACCCGCTCCAGTTCAGCTGTGTCCTTATATACCGGTGCCCAAAACTGTACACAGTATTCCATATGTGGTCTGACCAGTGATTTATAAAGAGGCAAAACTATGTTCTCATCTTTAGCATCTATACCTCTTTTGATGCATCCCATTATTTTATTAGCCTTGGCAGCTGCTGCCTGGCACTGATCACTAAAGTTGAGTTTACTGTCCACCAATACCCCCAGGTCCTTTTCGGAAGTAGTTTTACCCAGTGTTTTATTATTTAGCACATAACTGTACTTATTATTTCTACGGCCCAAGTGCATAACCTTACATTTATCCACATTAAACGTCATTTGCCATTTCACTGCCCAAGCCTCTAGCTTCTCCAAATCCCTCTGTAATATGATATTATCCTCCTCTGTACTGATTACTTTACCCAGTTTAGTATCATCTGCAAAAATGGAGATTCTACTCTGTAGCCCCTCAACAAGATCATTATTAAAAATCCACATATGTGAGGAAAAAGATGCGGGGGCACTCACCGTTGTGATGCGTAGACTTTATTTCATGTGTACTTTAAAATACAGCAGGTACATCTGAAGCGGGTGCAGACGCCAAACACTATTCACACGAGCTATGACAGCCGTTTCACGCGCATGCGCGCTTCGTCAGATGACGCTCCTCCCGCAGGTCCCAGGTGAAATACCTTCAATGACGTGCGCAGAGGGGCGTAGCTTACTGCAAGTAGATTTCTGCTACAAGTTAAAACATAATTCTAAAAACAGTAAAAAAGTGCTTATTCTCACCGAGTGTTTTCACAGGAACATCTGCAGCTCTATTTTATCATTAAGGCCGCAGTTACTTTGAGCTTGTGTTTTCATAATCAGTCTTGCCTCATATTGTAGCAGTAACCTATTGGTATCCTTTCCTGCGGTTCCGTTAACCCTTTTTAAACCTGTAAAATTGAGGCATTTATAGTCTCCATCGTGTTGTTCTATGACATGTTGAATTAGTTGAATTTGTTAATTCAAAAAACATTGTGTACGCTCCAACGTGCAACTGTGGTAAATTTTACATTGGTAAAACAACCAGACCACTAAACCGAAGGTTCTATGAACATGTATATTCCATAAAAAATAAAAAAGCCATGACAAGGCTAATTCAACATGTCATAGAACAACACGATGGAGACTATAAATGCCTCAATTTTACAGGTTTAAAAAGGGTTAACGGAACCGCAGGAAAGGATACCAATAGGTTACTGCTACAATATGAGGCAAGACTGATTATGAAAACACAAGCTCAAAGTAACTGCGGCCTTAAAGAGTCACTGTCGTATTTTTTTTTTTTTGCAGAAATCAATAGTCCAGGCGATTTTAAGAAACTTTGTAATTGGGTTTATTAGCCAAATCTGCCATTATCTGCATGTAAAAAGCCTTTTCCCAGGTCCCCCCCTCCTTCCTCTTTTTCATCCACTCCAAAAAATCTGAAAATTGTGACTTGTTGCAGGAGTCGTACCCTGTCTGCTCTAGGGAGAGGGGAGGGGGGAGGAGGAAGGAGGGAGTTAGCACGGCAGCAGAAAGCAGATAACAGAGGATTACAGGCACGGAGCTGGGTGACAGCTGTAATCTGAGCTCAGACAGGTCACTGGTGACTGTCACAGGAGATATCCCGTGAGGGATTTGTAGATTAACTCTTTGTTGTCCTGTTTTGGTCTTTTCTTTAGCTCTCTCCTTAGGAGAACAATGAAGACAGGGGGGAGAGCTTGAAACTGCTTTTTCATGATAAAAATGCATTTTTCGGATAATAAACCCAATTACAAAGTTTCTTAAAATCGCCTGGACTATTGATTTCTGCAAAAAAAAATTCACGACAGTGACACTTTAATGATAAAATAGAGCTGCAGATGTTCCTGTGAAAACACTCGGTGAGAATAAGCACTTTTTGTCAGGAACCGGTGACACCAGACACACAGAGACAGTGAGCCCTGAGCTCAGCCCCACCCACTGACTCTACCTACTTGCCCCCCTAGGCTAAACCCTAGGGCAGCAACTGGGCGGCGGTCCCTGTACTGGCTTGGTGGGACAAAAAGACAAGACAGACAAAACACAATAAAGAATGGTCGACAGTCCGGGTCACAACAATCGGGCAGCGCAGTACAAAAACACAATCCAAAAAGCAAGGTCAGTAAACAGGCAATATGGTCAGGGGCAGGCAGCAAGCAGGGATAGTCAGAATACAAGGCAAAATAGTCAGAATAAACAGAGAACTAAACAGAGGCAGAAGCAGGCTGAGACAAGCTCAATAACCGGCACCAGAATGCGCCTCAGCCAAACACTTATAGGGAATAAGGAGAAACACCAAGCCCCTATTGGACAAGGCTCCTGGTTCCAAACAGAATCACCTGCGGATCAGAACTGGCAGCAGTTAACTCCTAAATAGCCAGAGCACACAGCAGATGGGTGGGGCTGAACATCATGATAGAAATAGGCCAGTGTTCAGACAGGGTTCAGGTTACTGCACAAGACATACAAAACACTGAATATCAGCGCCATCTCAGCCGCACAGCACAAGCTGAGGGGCGCACGGAGTTCATCCCAGGCACATTCATGACACTTTTTTTTACTGTTTTTAGAATTATGTTTTAACTTGTAGCAGAAATCTACTTACAGTAAGCTACGCCCCTCCGCGCACGTCATTGAAGGTATTTCACCTGGGACCTGCGGGAGGAGCGTCATCTGACGAAGCACGCATGCGCGTGAAACGGCTGTCATAGCTCGTGTGAATAGTGTTTGGCGTCTGCACCCGCTTCAGATGTACCTGCTGTATTTTAAAGTACACATGAAATAAAGTCTACGCATCACAACGGTGAGTGCCCCCGCATCTTTTTCCTCACATATGTGGATCTGCTAAGTACTGTCTATTTTCTAAGGGGAACACCCCGTGTGCGAAACGATTATCCTGACTTCAATATGGGTCTGTCTGATAATTCACCTGTGTCTAGTGAGTATTGCCGGTACCATACTCCTACAATAAGGTTTTTTTCATTATTAAAAATATTATGTAATTATATTAATTTAGGTTCCACCTTGTGCATGAGACCAACTTACCATGGTGGGATGGTTTACACTATTTGCAAATGGTATGCCAAGAGCCAAGAGCTGTGGCCAGGCTGAGGTGCGAGTTGGCTACCTGCCGCCGTGCTGTCAAACGAAGGCCGCCCGCTGCCAGACACTGTGGGAAAGGGCAGCACGCGGTCTCCTGTGATGTAGTGATGACATTTTGGAGCTAAAACCTAGCTTTCCACAAAGTTCCATTCACAAGTTATAATAATTTCAAGCTACACTGATTGCCCTAGAATTAAATAATATAGTAACTCAAGGGACAATTCTGTACAATTAAAGGGATTCCCCCCCAACCCCAGAAGTGTGGTGCATTATACTCACCGCATTCGTGTCGACCCCCGGCCGCCATCTTGGGACAATGAAGACATCTTCGGGAGGCCGGCCGAACCGCTCCAGCCAGCCACCCCCCCCCCCCCTCTGCCGCGTCATCAGCTGCTCAGTCGCAATTGGCTGAGCACAGTTATGCTCAGCCGATCGCGGCTGAGCAGCTGATGTCGCGGCAGAGGGGGGCCAGAATGAGGGACGGCTGGAGCGGTTCGGCCAGCCTTCCGAAGATGTCGTCATTGTCCCAAGATGGCGACCAGGGGTCGTCAGTAATGCAGTGAGCATAAGCTAGCTGCTAGCTAGTATAAGCTAGCTGCTTGCTCAATCCAACTCATTGCAGAAGACAGGTTCCATAGACAATTTAACTAATTTAACAGGTTCAATTTAGCTATAAATGATGTATACTTGAGCTAGAAATATTGTCCAAGCACCGTGAGCAATATTTAGCAGGGGGATTTGTAGTTTACCTTCCTCTTTGCTAGTCAGCCAGGTCTAAAAATGGTTCAACTGAAAGGACATAGGTCAGATGACTTATTACTCATTGGATCCCCTTTTTTTGTTTTTTGAGCATGTTAGTATGCAGTATCAGCCTTGAGCATTTCATATCTAATGCTTAAATTTATTATAAGTGATTTTTTTTTTATTGTGGGAAAATGTTGCATAAAGAATGTCTCTAAGTTGGGGTTTACACTTTATTTAAAACTGGCTATGGCTATGGTGCCTACCTCATAGGCCTCATTCACACATTGGCATAATTTATCCGTAATTCTGGATCCGCAATTCTGGACAAATTTAAAACACTTTGATTTCAATGTGCCTATTCACACATCTGCAATTTTTGACTAGGCTGCAAAAAATAGCACATGCTGTATTGCAGATTAGCAATTGCAGAATGGGCCACCAGCCGTTGTTAGAATTTGTAAAAGTTGTATTTAAGCTAAAAATCAAATATAAAACAGAAATTATTTCTTTCCTCATGGGATCGGGAAAAAAATGGCTTGCAAAGTGGCTTTGGAGAATTCTAATGTGGCAGGATGGTTTTCAAAAAATGTAAGGTTTAGGAAATTGCAACTAATTCAGCTTGGTGTTGGGGGCAGTAAGTGAAGTGGGATAAGTTATAAACCAGTTATGGTTTAAAAAAAAATGCAAAAGAAGGGTCTGTGGAGCCTCAGTTACGAGTCTCAAAACACAGGAATAGCCAGATATCCCTCCAGGGGAGGAAAGCCTATTGCCAAGGGGGTGACTCTCAGTGGGAAATTACCAAACCACCCTGATACGTGGCCCCTAAAGTCCCACTCGGTTGCGGGTATTGAGACACAAATAGGGAAATACCAGGGTGGCTCCTTTTACGTCAAAGTCTAACTTTATGGCGAGTATTGTGACATGACAAAGGTTTACCAAGGCAGGCATCCATCCACAGACAGCCGTTTCAGGGTAGTTGCCCCTCATCAGTGTGGAGTAGGATTCTGGCTAACAGGGGCAATGAAAAATAGACCAACAAAACACAGCAATTGCTGAGCTCAGGGAGACCAGCGACAAAAAATCAAATGGAGTACTCACTGAAGAGTCTCCATTTATTTTCATTGCCCCTGTTAGCCAGAATCCTACTCCACACTGACGAGGGGCAACTACCCCGGACCGGCTGTCTGTGGATGGATGCCTGCCTTGGTAAACCCTTGTCATGTCATGTTAATACTCGCCACAGAGTTAGACTTTGACTTAAAAGGGGCCACCCTGGTATTTCCCTATTTATGTTCCAATACTCGCAACCAAGTGGACTTAAGGGGCTAGGTATCAGGGTGGTTTGGTGATCTCCCCACTAGGAGTCACCCCCTTGGCAATAGGTTTTCCTCCCCTGGAGGGATATCTGGCTATTCCTGTGTTTTGAGACTCGCAACTGAGGCTCCACAGACCCTTCTTTTGCATATTTAAATAGGAACTCTGGATAAAAAAACAATGTTTTCTATTAAAAGTACATTAAAAGTTATATAGATGTGTCTATAAAATGTATTACCGTATATGTGCGGTTCTGCCACACTGGTAGCTGATAGAAATCCAGGAAGTGAAAAAAAATGGCCCTGTGCCAATTCACATTGTCTCCTACTCCTTCTGCTATCCCCCCTTAGGAGACAAATCTTACATGCCTCTGTCTCACATTGTGTGTGTTTGCTGAGGACAGGCTGATGATGCAGACAGGGGGTAGGGCGTGATGTTACAGGAGGCTTGGCTGGATCCCTCTATCCCCTGAGTGATTCACCATCTTTGAATGGCCAGAAGCAGCTGCTGCACTAATTTTACTGATCGTGATGGGTGGGGGACTGTGATGATCAGCTAAGGGAAATCATTGCATTCTGGGAACTGCTCAACCAGGAAGGGCAGAAACACAATACAGGACAAACCCCCCCCCCCCCCCCCAACAAATGAATTTTTGGTAGTTTCAAAAATGGGATAGACAGGTTAGTAATGCTATATGCTTCTGCAGAGGTTTCATTTTTTTAACCTCTACCTGGAGTTCCCCTTTAAATTAATACAGGGCAATGTATCAATGGAGACTCTTCAGTGAGTACTCCATTTGATCTTTTTGTCGCAGGTCTCCCTGAGATCAGCAATTGCTGTGTTTTGTTGGTTTACAAAAACATACCTATACTCACCTGCCATCTTTCTCTGTCCAGCGTTGCCACTGCGGTCCTCTCTGCTCTGTCAGTGTTCCGTTTGAGGGCTCTCCTGTTTTTTTTTTTTTTTTACATCATAGTCAATGATGAAGAGTGTAAACTAAAGGTGTTTCCGCTATACTGACCTGCCATCTTTCTGTGTTCAGCGCATCCACTCCGATTCTCTCTGCTGCTTATGTTTGTTTCCCCTGGATGATGTATTCTCCCTGCTCTCCTTATTATGTGCAAACACCATGCGGCCCATCACTAGCCCTAGTGGCCAGTGCACTGTGTTTGGAATGTTATCATCAGAGCAGGAAGAACATGTCACCCAAGGGAAGCAAGCAGAAGCAGTGGAGAAGCTACACTAGACACAGAAAGCAGAAGACAGGTGGGTATAGTGTATTTTATTATTTTAGAACCATAGTAGGCTATATTTTGCAAATTACAGCTGTATTTTGGCAGCAAAACGACGGCCATCCAAAAAGGTCACCATAAAATGGCTAATAAAATACATTGAGCCAGACTGTGATGGTTAGAGCATAGACAAAACAGCAGGTCTTGTAGGACGTTTCATGTATGCAGCTGCCAGCACCCACCTAGGGAGCTCAAAGGAAAAACAACCAGGGAATTGCTGACAGGGTCTTGGGCAGTCAAGGCTTATACATGGGGAAAGAAGGCTAGCCCACCTAGGCTGTTCTCACACAAGAGCTAATTCATTACTTAAAGCATACTTATGGGTAACCTCCCCATCTGGGCAGATTTCTGGCTTGGTTTAAATCCCTAGTCTTGTTCTAAGGCTTTTAATCAAACTTTGATCTGAAAGGAAAGCTTTCTCCACCAGATGGCAGCAGAGAGCTGCATTGCATGCTTTTCTTTTGAGAGCTATTGGTAATGTTGTAAGAGGTCCCATGTTATCCCCACCAGTGTAATGGTGCAGCAATAACATGACAGACACATACCCTTTTCTCGTAAAATGATGGAACACAGCAACACCTCTGTGGTTTGTGGTTTCGAGAAACATATATACAACTTCACAATGCTTGGTGGTTCTCACAAAAACACATATGCTTGAGTCATGTACTATAAAGTTGCAATGGCAACAGATAGCTTGTAGTTCTTAACGGCAAAGCCTCTTATTGCAGTCTCAATGTCAGTCCCTTAGATCAGGGGTTATAGTGGCAACCTGATGCCATGCATGCCTCATACCACTACTAGTCCATCTCCTGCTCCAGAGGCACAGTGGTTAGTGTCCAGGTGAAATCACATAACTTTACTATTTTATAAAGGGTTCTTGAACCATTGATAGCCTCCTTGCGTGCTTATGAATGTTATTACTAAACGTCTTGAGCTGTGCTTTGGCTTTGATGTCTATGTTTTTTCTTTACTAGGTTTTTATCAAGACAATTGTCATTGAGTACATGCAGATAAGGAAATCATATTCTGACACTGGGTTTGTAGTACTTGTTAATGCTGATTTAGTAATATATTTAACAGAGTAGGATGAAGAACTGCTAAAAATAAACACCAATACTCATTTTTTTTATGCAAAGTTCCTCAAAAATTTCCATTACATGGCAAGAATGTCACCACCCACATCCTCAGTACAAAGTTTTTTCACCACTGATTTCTTTTTTTATACCAACTGGATACGCAATAAGGCTGGGTTCACACTACGTATATTTCAGTCAGTATTGTGGTCCTCATATTGCAACCAAAACCAGGAGTGGATTGAAAACACAGAAAGGATCTGTTCATACAATGTTGAAATTGAGTGGATGGCCGCCATATAACAGTAAATAACGGCCATTATTTCAATATAACAGCCGTTGTTTTAAAATACCAGCAAATATTTGCCATTAAATGGCGCCATCCACTCAATTTTAACATTGTTTGAACAGAGCCTTTCTGTGTATTCAATCCACTCCTTGTTTTGGTTGCAATATGAGGACCATAATACTGACTGAAATATACGTAGTGTGAACCCAGACTAAAAGTCTTATTCGTCAATGTTCAATCTCTTGTGACTCATTGATTCAGAGAATGAAGGTGCATGGTCTTATATCCATACATAGAAGTAAAGAGACAGCATCCAAAAATAGTGAAAAAACGTGTAGCTTTATTCACCAAGCCATGGCTTGGTGAATAAAGCTACACGTTTTTTCACTATTTTTGGATGCTGTCTCTTTACTTCTTTGGAGATTTTTTTCGGACTTGATCCAGTCTGGTGAGGCGTGCATCTGTTATTACTTCTTCATTGATCTTCTTTACTCAAGTGCTGTTGGACTTTGTTATTTGGATTATATCCATACATAATGATACCTTCTATTAATGGGAGATATGGAAACTGTCACGCCTTTGAAGCAAATCTGTATGGGCCCACGCCAGTCTGTTCTTGTAAAAAACACAAAACAATGAACCTAGTGGTACATTTACTTAAAAAAAAAAAAGACATGTGGTAGAGAGGTGTCAGGAGTTTTAATGGGCCAGGTTCTGGATGTTTAGACCGGGAGAAGTGTATGCTAAGCATAACATCTCTCACAGCTCTGTGC